>NC_139253.1:40978509-41578509 GCF_977018435.1 Lepisma saccharinum
TGCTGTGTCACTCCCAATGATCGTGCCAATTCTTCTTGAGTTTGACGCGAGTCTTCACTCAGCAATGTCTCCAATTCTGCATCTTCGAAAACTTTCTGTCTTCCACCACTATGCCGGTCTTCGACGTTAAAGTCACCGTTCTTGAAGCGTTGAAACCACTCACGACAGGTTCTCTCACTTATAGCGTCCTCACCATACGTAGTGGAGAGCATTCGATGAGCCTCAGCCTCAGTTTTCTTCATATTGAAACAAAAAAGTAGAACCTCCCGCAAATGGCGAGAATTTGTCTCGTACACTGACATTTTCATTCGCGAACAACTTCACGATGCACACACCACTCGACTAATGTTTGAATGGGGTTATCTTGACAGAGGTTCAAGCTAACTGCGTGACGTCTGCGATCTGCTTCTTTCGACCGCTACTTCCTGTTGTTGCCACCTGTCGGAAAACGGCGGAAGCGAAGTTGTACACCTTGTACTAATTTGCCGCGTGTCTGTTCTATTTTATGCATTAACTCCAAAATATGCAAAATGAATTCAAAAACTTTATTTTGTCTGGAATGTCTAAAATATGTACATTTTACGTTCTTTCCTTAGAAATATGTGTTTCATGTGCTAAAGGTAAATTTATGCATTTTTTGTGAAATAAGACTTCACAAATTACATTGCAAACATATTGTCGACAGTCGTATCAAGTTTGGCCGCTTACGATGCAACAGAAAATATATGTGTTTACCTAAAAATGCGTTGCCTAATTATGACTATCTGACATCCCGTCCAATAGTATGCTAGAGTTGAAACCGAACTTTCATTATAAAAAAAAAAAACGCCAGAAAACACCAGATGGTGCAATAAAACAGCATTCGAGTGTTTTTCCGTTCCACACTTGATGAGTCTATTTTACGAGCTCGCCAAGAGAGAAAGAAATATTACACTTGCCTCCTGAAACTTCTAAATATCTTCTTCAAGGCTGTTTCGTCTCTGGAACTCAGGCTATAAGATTCTTTGACAAGCTGAACAAGGTGTCCACAAAGATAAAATGCCTTCAGTCGGCACCAACCTTGAAGCCTCAATTTATACGTGCAAAGAATAGTAAATGAAATGAAATCTCATAACATATCAGATTCAAACAAATGACAATCATATCCGTATAATTTTAATTAGGACTCAGTAGAGTTTAATAATCCGAATTATCGATGTACATTATCGTAAAATCTTAACAATCTGAATTTAACTCTTCCATAACAATGACTGATTGCAGGATAATATCACAAATCATATTGCATAATGCAAATATTACAAATTTGATACATGTGTTTGCACCGAGTCATGTCATCAATTTTTTAATTTCTACTTCAGAATTTCTTGACATACAAACTTTCTAAATTATGAAGAAAAAAAGAAAAAAACTTGAGTTGAGTCTTTGTTTTAAGTCCACTTTATGCACAGAAAAGCTAAAAGGATAAAAAGTGATAAAATTAAATCTATGGAAAGACAATCACAAACACACATGGGAAAGACACAGCACGAGCTCCACTGAGGATTACGGTGACTGTGGGTCCGGACGCCAGAGCCTCGTTAGTCTGTAAAATGCAGTCATGGGTGTACTACGTAGAAGAGAGGCTGACACTTAGATTGTCACGTGAATGTCACTCCCTTACACACCAAGAATTGCTTTGAAAGAGAAGCAACATACAGACTTTCAGTTGAGAAAACCAGGGTACATGAATTACACCTTAAAGTTCATGAATAGAATATCATTGTTAAGCCCCATCTAATTTAGTAACACGACGTTTAAAATGTTAAACTTAAAAGCAAAACTTTTAAATATTATTACGTCAATGCTGTTGTGACAATTTTGTAATTCTATCGAATTGTTGACTAACTAACCCGTAAGTTTCTTTCCGGTTGCTAAGAGATAGTAGTTGCTGATTGAGATGTTGATGTAAGCTGATTGAATGTTCGAGATTAATGTTGTTACTTCCCGATAAGTGTAAAATATAAGGAACTAACATCATTGAAAGCTGTATTGAGTGTTGACTGGCAGGTAGCGTGGATGCTTACAATATTTCATCAGATATTATTTTTGTCAGTTATTTTCAGTTTTTAAATCTAAAGTTCAAATCACCAATCCTGAGACCTTCTGTAAACAAAACCACGTGCATGCAGAAAGCATTGCAAACTCATACAAGTAAAATAATCCACAAGAAAATCCAGCGTTGTTACAGGATACATTACGTAAGGTAAAACAATGGCCAATTTGTAGTACGGGATACGCTGCCGCAAATGACGTCTCACTTTAAACCCAATGCTCTTTCTTTTGTACTTATTGCTTCACCTTTATGGTTAACTCTTTGCACCAGTAATCACTTCCCATAAATTTGGCTTCTTTCTTGCATGCGAATTGAATATATTTTACTTGCATTTTTTAGACAAAATGCTATAACATGGTAATGTATATTTCTAAGGTTTGATATAGATAGGAGTGTATTTGAAATTTGTTTGTAGATTTTATGTAAATTGTATCCTATATAAATAAAATATATAATGGGCATAAACAGCCATATGCAATGCTGTAAGTCCAATAAATATATTGATGATGATGATGATCAAAACAAGACAAAGAAAGTTCCTAAATTTATTGCGGTTGGAAACTTTTACAAGCATCCTAATAACGATTTTTGTTCCACCAAATATAGTGCACTTCGTAAAATAACTTTGTGACATGGCAAGGCAAGATAAGTTTGAACATTTTGTAGGAATATGCATTGTAACTTTCAATGAACTTAGAGATTTGTGTATATAATGATATTTTATAACAATGATTATTTTCTAAAAATAATCATGTGAACAGCAAGGAATTAGTGCCACTTTCAACATGGCGAGTTCTATGCGTTCGGGAAGGACTCAGTTTTCAGTGATACATCGAATCGATGAGACGGTTTGTTTACAGAAGGTCTCAGGATTCGTGATTTACACTTTAGAAGAGAAGGTGATAATATGGAACCCCACTTCCCCACTTTATTTTTTAGCTATTTTGTCTAAACTGTAGGCACAATATTCAAGTCCCTGGTGTTTTGAGCTTCATTATTATTATTTATTATTTGAAGTAGGGTTACACTTAATCTTACAGTATTTTTACACAGATTATCTTACTATACAAACAGCTTTTTGCTACACATACAAAAATATCGAGTAAGTACGAGTAAGTCATTCTACAAAAGATGCTGGTAATATGGGAAGTAGAGCATAGAGATTTTTTTGTAAAATACAAAATAATGATAATTCTAGAATATTATTTTCTATTTAATAAAAACAGTTAAATGTTACAAATGTGCGATAGACACATGAAACTTACACTGGGTATTAACTTTGTCTATATGGACATTTTTAAAACATTAAACAAGATATTCATGCTGTACATAAACGTTCAGTATGCGGAAAAAGTTAGCAAGGTGTAAAAAGTTTTGGTAGGAAGTAAACACAAATATGGATAAAACGGAGCTGTAAAGTCGCAAAAATTTTCGATGTGTACTTTTGTTCTGTGTGAGTATTTATCGAAAAGATAAAAGAACTTTTACGATAAACTTTATGCATTACAGACGATTTTATGGAGTTAATAAAGGCATATTAATGAAAAAGTATGTTCTCCTCGAAATTACGAGGTACACTGGCAACACTGAACTCGCCAGAGGACAGTACAAGGCGTGCCCCACACCTGGCTATAACTATATGTTATTTAATCAGTATCCAGATGAAAGAAAATATTTGAAATTTATCATACAAAAACCTAACCTACCCATCTTTCTGTACAGTTCTCGGCATTATTAGGTATCAGAGGTCGATCACCTCTTCCCACCTAACCTACCAATGTTATTCATACACTTATGCAAACATGTAAGATTTTTTTTTTTTTTTTTTGCACATTCCCATGAATTTCTGTCTTGCATTCGGCCATACCGATACTTGCTCACGAAGTGTCGTGGCTGAGTATTGTAAGGCGACTCTGTTGCAAAATCAGGAAGAACAGCAATTCCTGCAGATTCTGTTCTGTTTGAAGTCACGCAGCGTAGGGCGATCCCTCCTTCTGGCGTTCTTATGAATGACAGTTGCGTGCGATGAGGCCGATATAACTGCAACACTGAAGAATAAAAGAAAGACATTCGTGCACAAACGCCTGCATGCACTTTCTGCATGTGCATTTCTTCTAGTCAAATAAAGATGTCATAATTTCTTCGGACTTTTCACTAGAAATCGCTGTTGTGGTTAAGAAGGTTATGTCCAATGTTCTTGATCACGCAAAGCCAGTGCTCGAAGTGGAAATTATTAGCTGTGGGATGTTTTGCTTGAGCCTTGGGGATAGTTAGAGCGATGCTCTTATGTTTTAACAAGGAGACACTGGGCCAGTATGGAAAGGGAGGGTTGCTTTGCATAATTCTTGCTAGCTGGAGAAATTCTTGCTGCAAAGAAATTAGAACGTAAAATATGTATCGAAAGTCAAGTAAAGGTAAAGTTGCCCGTGCATGTAGCACCGTGCCATGAAGGCACATTTTAGAGTATATTGGGGTAGAGCTCCACATATTCTCGGTCTCGGTAATTTTGGAGGTAATGTGATCAGCACCACGCTCCGGCCGTCTTTACCACCCTCCCCTTAAGGGAACCAATGATTTGAGGCTAGGTGAGCCCCAGAGGCGCTTTTCAAAATTCCGAACTTAGATCACCCACTTCGGGAATCGAACCGGGCCTCCCGCGTGGTAGTTAGACACACTACCGACTAGACTATTAAGTAAAACTTGGAACTGAATTCTTGACAATTACGCCTTGCAGAAATTTCCAACGCCTACGGAATTCACATAATAAATAGTAAGTGGCTATGAGACGAAAACCGCCGGTTCAGTGACTTCGATATCGTCACCGAAGTTTCAGTGCTTGAGTATCGGCCTCCGCATGCTGGTAATATGTGTAAGTGTGGCTTTAACAGTTTCGTCTAATCACCACTCACCTACACTTTGCAATTATTCAATGATGGCACTAAACGATGCTAAATAACAAGAATACAAGTGCAAACAGAAGAAAATCGTTAATTTATCACATAATCAAGTTTATCTATTGAGCTCCCGCACAGGCTCTCGCCTTTGGTGTGAACCGTCCCGTGTTCGATTCCTGGAGCCTCCACAATTCCGGTGCTGAACAAGCATCGTTAGGACAATTGGGTACGTACTTACAAAGAAGAAATGGTAGGTCCAGACCCTCGAGAGACAGAAAACAGCGGCGATGGGGCTCAATACGCTTGCCACGCGTCACCCAATGAAAAGGCCGCTTGGCAAGCCCCGGCTCTCAGAGGGTTGTTACGCAAAGGGGTTTACTTTAGTTAAGCTGTTACCTACTTTAGGGACTAGGGAGCAGTAAAAGTTTAAACCAGAAGTCCCGGGTTGGAATCTAAGCCTGGGAATGGGTGTTCTTTGTGAGTATCCCTTCATATTTTTCATTTTGTTATCACTCATCCTCATGTTCGGGATTAGCCAAAAGTGGAAGAAAAGAGAAGTAAAATAAACAAAATTTTTGAAGGAAGAAAACTTTAAAGAAAGCTTCCTTGCCTTATTCTTACCCACGGCGTTGCTAGTTTCTGGGCTTCTCAGATGTGATGAGTCAGCCCTGGATGACTTGGTTAGGGCAGCCCTGGTTGAAGAACACCGCCAAAAGAACACTAGACGAAAACCTTCTAATTAATTTATTGAACTTATATGTGACCCCTACAAACACATGCCTGGTGTATTGGTTTGAGGTGTTGTCCTTCCTAAGGCTGTTGCGCGCGCACGCAAACACACTCACACACACATACGTGCATATATTACCTTGTGAGAACCCTGCTAGTGCACATACACTGTGGGGACCGGGGGAACATGCATTCGTAGTCTGATGCGATTGTTGAAATTATATGACAATAACACAGCATAACTATAAAATCCCGAAAACTAAAAGAAACATAAATTGTGAGTAAATTATACAAAAAAATTCTTTCCTATCCTTATGGGGACACCAGTACCAACAAGACCTGTGAAATCACGTGGACTCGGGTCCATACATGGTCCATTAGATTCATGAAAATTTACGCCACACACACATATGTGTTTACTAAACTCCAATCGTCTCTGCCTTGTCCATCACCAAACTGTCTATATCAACTGTCTATCAGAAAACTGTCCTTTCCTCTCCCACGACCGCACTATATATTCCTTACCAAGATTTTGTTGGCAGAAGTCGGGGGACAGGCACCTTTTGTAAATGCTCAGTTGTCCCTAGGCAGGTAACGAACTCGACAGAACCTTGGCAGGCCATATACACCACAATAGTTTAACAATGTCAATGTAAAAGAAGCGGATTCTTACACAATCTTCAATGTAAATCAATATTCAAGAGGATGATAGCAATACAAAAGCTTTTGTGAGGTTTAAGACTAAGCGACAGTTCAAACTTTCCATCTGTAATAGCAATTGTGAGCATAGAGTAATAATAGTAATATTTTCAACGTTTAAATTTCTAAAGAAGAAGTAAACGTAAATGTTCAAGTTGATTACTTCAAATGTCAACCCTGACATAGTGGAGCCTGGGCCACGGTAACTCTGGAACTTAACATCCAAAAACAGGTCTCTCCGAGACCACTAGATGAGGTGGAGCTCTCGGCCACCGATAAGTAATCCATCCTCCTCGCTTAATTTCATACCTTACCCTACCCTACAACCACGCATATCGACGCATTTCCCAAACACGTCCTATGCTCCGTGACTACTGACAAATGACAAGTTTACACACAAGTTATACACAATCCTAAGTATAGGGCCTCTCAGATGGCGCAGTGGTAGCGTTGTCGCCTTGTAATCAAGGGGTTCCATATATAGTGATTCGCATCCCACTGTAGGTCCAGTCCCGATTAGCCCCTTACTGTGCACAAAGTGGACTTAAAACACCAACTCAATCAACAATCCTGAGTATAGACACAGAACAAGTCTCTGAAACGTAGGTACAAATAGAAACTAAAAACAGTGTCCAACAATGAATCAATCACCTCTGATCAGCTACAAAGAATCTTTAAGTTGGTCATCTTTTGTGTTTATTATTATTTTTTAAATATTCTCTTATTTTATGTTATTTCAGTCCAGTTTTAAATCTTGAGTTTTGCATTCTTACGTGTTGTATGTCCTATTGAAAGCATATTGTAGCTGGCTTCCGTGGCGAAGTAGTAGCGCGCTACGACACCAGGGGTCCGCGTGTCGAATCCCGGCCTGATCATATCATCACTCTTCTTATCTGGGAGATTAGCCAAAAGTGGCCGAAAAGCGAAGTAAAATAGACCAAAACAATGAAAAGCATACTGAAATCATGGTTAGACGGTAGGAAAGGCTCCAAAGCCTAAACTTTGCCAAAGATAATAAATAAGACGAAAGTTAACACTACATACTGAATGCATAATATTGCTGAAAATAACACGAGAGAGGTTTTTTTTTTTGCAGATGTACTCTCTCGCATTTTCTCTTGGGATGGAGTACACTTCAGGGTGTGGTGGGGCAATAACTGGGAGGTCCCTATCTTATTAGCTACATTAATCACACCGTAAGTGGAGACGGTTTGCTTCAATGGAGAAAGGAAGACCGAACGAGTTCCTGTTCCTGCAAGGTTTATTGGCACAGACTTGCGGTCATAAATGAAACTATCGCCTTAATGACATAAATCAAGAATCAATCTTACTCCTTTTATCTTATATTACCTTAACTGCTTTCCCACGTTGTATTTGCATGTGCTAGAAGGTATTGTACCGCTTTGGAAAGCTAAATGTTGCGAGTGTAGACAATGCATGCTCTTCGATGTTATTGCTATTGGTTGCGTGAGAGTTTGTTTTCCAGTTCGTTGCCTGGAATTTTAAAGACGCCGATTTAGTTTGTTTCAGAATTGCTGAAATTATCCTCAATCCATGACAAGAACGACGTAGGCGTTCATAAATGCACGTTGCTTATTATGGATACTGGCCCGATTCATTAACGACCGATTACCCGTAAATACAGTTATAGTGCACGAAAAAGTTTGTCAAGATTTGTTTCTAATCACTTTGTGTTCAGATAGGCTAATCGATATTGGAATACAGTTTGGATTGATATCCGAACCACTGCCTCCGAGGATCGAACCAAAGACCCCTTGATTACAAGGCGAAAAACCAACAATCAAGCTATGAAGGAGACTCAAATTAGACGAAAGAGAGTCTCACAACTTATTTATAGTTGCCTAAGTATTCGATAGGTGTGCCTTTATCACAGGAAGTAATGTCTCGGGAATCTGTGGAGGAAGGCTGCCGATATCGGTAGAGAAGAGGTGAAAGCGAGTGAGCGGAGCAAAGTGTTGCATGTTGTTGCAAAAGGCTGGTAGGTGCAATCGTGTTTCCCCTCCGAGCACCCACTTCCCCTCTCATGTGTTAATTGGCCGAGCCCTCTCGAGTCACTACTTTGGCAGAAACTTGTTTTCGTTTGATTGCTCCAGAGATTCCCGGGACAGAGTGTATATTCATGTGCTAAAATTCGAATAATCCAATACGATTTCCTACACAAGTTACACATATTTGCTTATATCCACTCTGTTCTTTCAATGGAAGAAGAACAGGGTGGTACTTAATCTACTGTGTTGGGGAAGCCTATCTCGTTGCAGCACAAGACACATAGATCAGATTGCCGCGCGGCAAGATGATGGTGTAATAGTTAAATAAGCCAAAACGTTCACAAGTCCAACATCAGATAGCAACTGGAATATCATATGCGTTGGGTCTCTTCTGATGGCCGCGCTGAAAGCTGATACGTGTAACAGCGTGACGTCAGGTTGTTGTACTGTACAGGCGGCACTTGATTGGTTCGCCCACTTTTGAGCTGCAAGTTGATATGTGAGAGATCGATTAGTTCATCGAACTCAATTCAGATGCAACCCAGGTTTTACAAGCTTGCTTGGTTTTACCCTCGGAGCTTCCCTTCTTGTTCTTCTAGTTATTTTCCTCATCTTTTCTAGCTTCGCTTCCTGGTAAGAATCTTTTCTTATTAAACCAGGTCAAAACCAATCCCGATGTCATGTAGGTAGTTAGCATACTAGTACATGCCAACCATGAATGGAGGTTTCCCCAAGGGAGAAATCCGTCTTGACTGGATCTATCCCGAAGGGAAGGCAACGCCTAGGCAAAATACCAGACATGGAGATATGATGTACTCAAGAGTACATCAACACCCCAGGCGAGGTCTGAGCCTTTGGGTGCAGTCGCCGGTTGACTCAGGTCGGGCACCACTCACCCCCGCGAGCCCTTTGGGGGCGGGGATTTTTTTTATTTTTAGTCCATCGAACTGTTCAGCCTAAGTATTGCCTATTTTGGAGGGGGGACAGGAAAAGGTTTTATAATCTCTTGCCTTGACTCATCTCACCCAACAGGTCGGTAGGTGTCAGGGCTTGCCCCGAGTTGATACTTTCTTGGAGATGAGGCCTGCTCGAAGAAGGTTTTATAAGCAATTTGATATGTGTAATTCAGCTATTAGGCCATGGAAAGATTGCTATAGAGTTACTGGAATAACTTAATCAATGTATTAGCCAATGTAAAATGCTCCAGTATGTTTAAACACGCTATGCAAACATACAGCACCTAAAAACTACAGATGCATGTGCAAAGTGAACGACAAAATTCTCGCCCAAAATTCACAGTGACGTTGCAACTCCACCAGGATTCTACCATTAATGGATATACCCTTGTGAGTCACACTAAACACTACCGCTACAATGCTCACACCCTGCTGGCTTTAAGAAAGTGAAGCCCAGACATTCAAGGTCCCCTCGCCAGTGTCTGCCAAAAAGTATGAGGAATACCAGGGCAAACAAATCCGTGGGTGGCTGGAAAATTGACGAGGCGGGTGAGGTCAAATGAAACAAAGGCACTTAACGTAGCGATGCACACTGTAAGCCCAAGGCGATCGTTAAACGCCGAACATCCGGTTTATAGATATCAGAAGGTTCTTTGTTGTTTTTCTCGGATTATTTTGTGTGTTCCGCATACCGATAGCATAAATTCGATGTGCAGTTCGTCTCTGAAGAGGGCAAGAAATGAAAGTGGATTACGGGTCTTCCAGTGAATCTCTTGTCGGTGGTATGGACAGATAATTTAATTTGGGTGGGGTGAGGGATAATTTCAGCCGGGCTATGCTTCGGTGGTCGTGACAACACAGATTTTTCTTTTTCTCGATCCTTCTTCCTACCCTTCCTCTGTTTCTCATTTTCTTTCTTTCTGTTCTCTTCCTCAGTTTTTATTTTTGATTTCTTATTCTGTTTCCCTATTTCTCTTTCTATTCTTCCGTTGAGTGTGTACCTTTCTTTCCCTGTTTCTCAATATCTTTGATTTCCTCTCAGATTCAATCTTTCTTTTCTATTTCTCAGCTTTCCTTTCTTTCTTTCTTCCTCTGCTTCTCTATTGTCTCTCCTTCTTCAGTTGTTCATCTTTATTTCTTTGTTTTTCTCTGTTTCTTTCTTCTCTTCTTAAGCTTCTCTTTCTATTTCCAAAGTTGCTTATCTATTCTCATTTTCTCAGTTTTTATATCTTTATTTCTGTGTTTCGATATCTTTGTTTTCTTCTCTTCCTCAGGTTTTATTTCTCTGTGTTTCTATTTTTTTCGTTTTTTCCTCATCCTCAGGTTTTCTTCTCGTTAGTTTTCTATCTTTCTATATATCTTCGCTTTTCTCTACTTTTTTCTTTCATACGTTGTTTATCTACCTATCTCTTTCTCTGTTTTTATGCTTTGATTATCTCTTTCTATTTATTTCTACCCTCTTCCTTAGATTTCTTTCTTTCCCTCTTTCGCCCTCTGGTTTTTCTATGTATTCCTTCCTTTGTCTCTTTCTACTTACCCTTCTTCTCAATCTCTATCCAATCCTGTTTTATTCTATCTCCATCTCTGTGTGTAGTATATAATACCGGGTGTTTCGGAAATAATTAAGGGTTATAAAAAAAATATTGCAAGTAAATTATTGATTAAACTTACGTTAATGAAACCAGTGCAGAACAATCGAGGAACGCAAACAGTTGGTGCATGAATGTTTTGTTATGTTGAGAGTTCATATATCTGCCGCCAGGCGACACTCAAATAGCCCCTACATCACTGACATTACTCACAGCATTTTGAGCAAATTTTTGGTACTCAAGATCACGGGACCTTACACCCTATGACCTCTTTTTGTGGGGTATCATTAAAGACAGGGTATTCGTTCCACCGATGTCGCGTGGAATCTCAGACCTAAGGGAGCGTATCCTCGCAGCGAAACACTGTAGACAGGCCAATGTTGATGCGTGTGTGGCAAGAAGTAGACTATTGTATTGGTGTGTGCCGTGTCACCCATGGTGCAAACGTTGAACATTTGTAGGTGAAAAAAACTGTCTGCGTTCCTCGTTCGATCTGGACTGGTTTCATTAACTTAAGTTAAATACTTTACTTGCAATAAATGTTTTGTAACCCTCTCAATTATTTCTGAAACACCCGGTATTACAGCTTACCTTAACACACAGGTTATTTTCTCTCAGAACATAAAGAACAACGATCCACCTTCGGTATTTTTACGATATTTTTGCAATTTTTCGAGGAACAACGCCGGGGTTCGCCAGCCCTCCAATAAACGTGGGGTTGGGGGGGGGGATGTGGCAAGATAATTGTGTTGATCACATTGTCTCCATGCCGGCCCCCATGGTGGTTAGCACATCGCGCTACAACGTCAGTGGTCCCGGGTTCGAATCCCGGCCTGAGCACGGATGATTGTGAGTGTTCATTCATCAATTTTATCACATCATCACTCATCCCCTTCGATAATTAGCCAAAAGTGGCACAAAAGCGAAGTAAAATAAAGCAAATCAATCAATCACATTGTGTCCACAAATGGCAAGACTATAAATGTGCAATATTTGCCCACAATTGGTGTATTTAGGTACTCTACTGAAGAAAAGAACCACAAACTCGCCGAGTCTAATGATCAGGTTACTGAAATCACTTGGACATCGAACTCAAGACATATTACAACAGGACTTCGATAGCTTACAGTGTTTAAGATTCTCCACCATACATGTAGCAGGTGACCTGAAATTCTTTCTCTGAACTTTGAGGTTGCCAGTAGCAGCATATCTTATTACATAACAAGAAACTAGCAGGAGGCAATACCAAGACTGTTTTTTTGCTTACGACGAATATGTATCCTTTCACTTACGATGCACCACGTTCTTTCCCCTTTTTTCTATCCAGTAATAACTGCACTGTCTCCTTCACATCATCGTTACAAAATAGGAGAGGAGGAATGAGGTGTCTTGGGCTTTTGATATTTACTCACAGTAGGAGACGTCCAACCCGAAATCTGGACTCGCTGTCACATCCCTGGGAGACAAGGCATTTCTCCATTTACGTAGATCCACTTATTGTGAGGGTAATGAGGCACTGGCGGGTTCAGGAGGTCAATAAGCACCAAACCGCACAGCATAGTTTCCGATAACGGGTTATGTCATACGAATGCTGCCCGACCGCATACCAGCCGCAAGTCTCCCCCACTCCCCCTCCATGCGAAAGAATTATGAGGTGAGGGCACTTTTTAATAAAGCTTCCACCCTGATGGAATAAATCAGACCCACAGAGAACAATGGAATCACGTGGGTTCCAGAGTTCACTTTCACCGCCCATCTCTGGATGAAGACCTTGCCCCACTCTTCTTCATGTTGTCATGCAGAGCATATAGGAAGAAGGATCCGGTACTTGGTCCCGAGCAGCCAATTGTGGAATCAATGACTGGCAAGGAAGGGAAAGGAAAGTATGTTGTAGCGGACATGATTTACAGACGCTTAACGTTTATGGTCATGTGCGGATCTGGGGTATTCCTGGTTAAGACCTGGACCAATGCGTCGTTTCCTAACGTTAGTACGTAAACGCATGCCCATGGCACTCAGGGGTCAATTGTAGGGAAGATAACACTATTATGCGAGTCTAAAGAGTTTCCCAACGTAGTCTGTCAAGAGTAATATGTTATGTTTCCCCGATGGCGCATAGGTAACGTCACGTCGTCGCCTTGTAATCAAGGAGTTTTGGGTTCGATAGCCTGTGGAGGCACACAGGGGTTCCTATACAGTCAGTCCCGATAAGTCTATACGTGCATAAAGTGGTCTTAAAAACTCAAACTAAAAAAATCCAACAATATGTGTGGGAGGACGTGGTTTCAAATTAGCATGTTTCAATATAGTACGACATTGCTACATTTTTCCATTCTAGAGTACATGGTTTGAACTTATCCTCCTCAAACACAATCCTTCTATTTGAATAGATATACTTTCAAATCACCTTCCTTGCATTTTGAACCGCAGTGCATGAATAAACTCCAATACATTCAGCGTTGAGGAGGATAAGAAGGCCCCATATTCAGGCCAATGTCTCAATTTAGCTTTCCTTGTAATTTTTTTTAGTTTTCAAAGTTTTCCAGCAATCTTTGAAAATAGCCAAATTCATAGATCACTTCCTTCCAGAGACTTGTATTACATTTTAAAGTAATATTTCCTCATATTGTAAAACCAGTGTGTGGTATTTAAGAAATTTCCAGTGGGTGGGGGCGGGGATTCTACGGACTGTCTAGAGACAGCATGAGATAATGCTTATACACACACATACATATGTAATCATGACAGTTTTGTTTTTATATAATTTCAAGAACAGCGCATATTAGATGTTGTAATTTCAATCAAGTTTAGTCTATTTTTGCGAGGCAATTTTCATTATAAACAAGAAGGGGAGGGAATTAGAGAAACATGTCATGTATGCTAGTGACAAGCTAGATACATATTTGAACTAGTACTGCTGGTCTAGGCCAGCGTACGAACCTCTCATATATATATATTACAGTGTTTCAATTAAAGAGGATCATGTCATTTCTTATGTGGGATTATTTCTGATGTAATTCTTTGTATATATTTAATCAACGAAATAAATAGTCTTGTTATATATTTCTAAACTAAACGTCTGAGCTATCATTCAAAGATAAAATAACCGAGATTTTCCCTAATATTCATGGTAAAGAATATGGTAGTTATTCAATGTATTTTAATTCGATTGAACAGCATTGTTAGTGTTTTTTAAGTGTTATACTAATTATTTGCCTGGGGAAGTAACGAAGACAAGTGACAGGTCGAGCCAAGGCAGGTTACTTTCCCCAGAAGAGAAATAGAGCATAACAATATGTATATGTTATGTATGTATGTATATATATATATGTGTGTGTGTGTGGGTGTGTGTGTGTGTGTGTGCACCTTTGTGGCCACTAGAGGAGAGGGGTTACTATTTTAAATGGCAAATGGGGTCACTCCACACTTTATCTATGACACTCAACTTTAAAAAACCGCTTTGAACAAAACATATTTTTAATAATTGCTGAAAAATTGACGATTTAAATTTGTATGTTGACAGAAAGAAAAGGCCAAGTCCACTTTATGATTAGAACAGCTAATGGGAGCTGGGCCTACAGTTTTTAAAGTAATATTTTCACACCCACACCCAGAAATCTAATCTGGGACCTAACTTTTGGGGATATGAAACGAACGTGGGTATAACTTTAGGGGAAGCAGTATCAAAATGTTATCTACACCATAAAAATAGCGCTCAAGACTACTTTGCTAAATAACTGTTACATTTGCGAAATCCTAAAAATTAATAATTAACTTATTCTCAGGTCCCAGGAGCTTAGCACAAATTCTGAAAGTGCCTCTGCCAAGTTACGCCTAATTTGTCCGGGACTTTGAATACAAGGCAATAGCGATTATCACTATTATATATCTAACGCCCATCATTGTCTTACGGAACTGATCAAGAGAATGATTTCCATATCGAGTCTTCTGTATTTTTAGTCATGATATTTTAGAAATGTGTTTAGCTAGCTGCAAAATTACAAACTACCAACTCGACAACTCATGCTAAAACCGAAAAATATTTCCAACAAACGATGCCAGCTTCCAACTCGCTCGTGTGTTAAATTTTTCACGGGCAACGAACAGGAGAAAAAAGGAACTCTTCACTTTACTACTGCTGCCTTCTTGTGTAGATGCACTTGCAAATTTTCAGAACCAATCATTTGATCAACACAGTCTTCACTGCCACCAGCTTTATCAGATTTCGTTCATTTTGAAGGCAGATTCCCGATATTGCAGAATCTGGAACTCGCAGTGTTCACTTTTTTCACTAACATTCGAGCTTCACGAAAAAATTTAGTTCATTGTTCTAAAAAAAAGCACACTGTTTTTTAAAAAATGACTTCGTAAAGGGCTATCGTGGTCGCGTCAAAAATTCCATGCAGGCAAACTTCCACTCATACAAATTCAGACGTTCTGTGGTGACAAGTTCCAATCACGTGACAACTCATTTGTAACTTTCACATTTATTGGGGTGGCATCTTCCTGCCAAATTCTGTGGACAAAGAAAAGGGAAGAGAGGAGGTGGCCACTTGTTTGACAGTTCCAGGAATAGAGCAGCGCTTGAAGCCACATGTGCGTTTGCCAAATGGACAATCCAGTTGTCTGACAGAAAAGTGTTACAATTGAATGGCGACGTGGGAAAAAGTAACTAAATTGCCAATAATGTGTTGTTTCGCCCCAAATATCATCCCCCCCAAATATTATTCCCCCAAGGGATAACATTTATCAAGCAGAGAGGGGGACACAAGTATCCAGAAAGGTGAATTCCGCCTCATCCCACCCTACAAATACCACCCTGTGTAAAACCTAAATATATTCAACACAATCATTGTAATTTGAACAATCTATTTCTTTATCTTGAATAAATTCATGAAATATTCCTCGAAAATGCTCTCTTATGGATAATAGCTCTCCGAAGAATTTTTGACCAAGCATGGTAACGAAATTAGATCGAGAACGAGACATACTTCTGCAAGATCGAGACGACACTGAGACTTAATGTCTGATACCCTTGGTCTCGTTCAAGATTTTGAAAAATCTACCAACAAAAAATAATTTATTTTCTATGCATGCGAATTCTTCAGCATATCAATTTCATATCTGCTTGATTATTTCATGATAAGTCATACCAAAAATTAACTAATTTCCCTTCCACCACCAAGCTCAATTTCTTTCTGGCGAAGCTACTGCCTATAAAATTACACTGCTGATTGGGTGAATTGTAAAGTAGCAGGATGGAACACTATGGAAACCTAATCATGGTACTACACACCAGACATAAAATTCAATAAAGTCACGACTAGGGATGGATTCGAGACAAGAATTTGGTCTCGGTCTGGTCTAGAGTTGAAAATGCTTGTCTCGCTCTTGGTCTTCTTCTTTCTGTTGCAGATATGATATAAGACTTGTAAAAAACAAAAAAAGCGAACCTAGGTGACGGACTGATCAGCGTAACGCGTCCAGATTCCAGATTCGAAACTCAGTCAGGCAAGGAGGAAGCGTAAAACAAAAAACCTTTACTAAGGAAAGTTTGCTTTCATTGATGACTTTTGTATCCCGTGGAAAGTTTATGCGGTCACCCGCTGTATATGTAGTTTGTAATTTCGAGACTCGTGACTACATGAGTCTTAACCTTGGAGATCGAGACGAAGGTCAAGTACAGGTAATATGTACTACTACTATTTGAAGTTTTGTTCTTATAATAATTTAAAGTTTGCTAATATGTACTATACATGCAATATTTTAATGCTATCTATATCTACCAGAAAATATGGAAATGTTTACGACCTTGAATTCCCGATAATGAGAATGAAGCTAACTCTCCAAATGCTCGGAAGCTCTTAACAAATCTCACCTTGTCGTTAACCAGACAGGCTATTTATATTTCTTCTCCAAGGGTTCTTGTAAAAGAACGTAACCCTCGGTCAAGGAAAATGATATGACACTGGGTCAAGGAAAATGATGTGACGCTCGGCCAAGGAAAATTATGTGACGCTCGGCCAAGGAAAATGATGTAACGCTCGGCCTAGGAAAATGATGCGACCCAGGGACAATGAAAATGAAGTGACGCTTGGCCAAGGAAAATGATGTGATGCTCGGCCAAGGAAAATAATGTGATGCTGGGCCAAGAAAAACGATGCGACGCTGGGCCAAGGAAAAATATGTGACGCTCGGCCAAGAAAAAATATGTGACGTTCGGACAAGGAAAATGATGTGACCTTTGGCCAAGGAAAATTATGAGACGCTCGGCCAAGGAAAATGATGCGAATATGGGTTAAGGAAAATGATGTGACGCTCGTCAAAGGAAAATGATGTAACGCTGGGCCAAGGAAAATGTTGCGACGCTGGGCCAAGCAAAATGATGGGACGCTGGACCAGGGAAATGACGCTACACTGGGCCAAGGAAAATGACGTCCCGCTGAGCCATAGAAGATGATGTGACGCTGAGCCATGGAAGATTACTTGACGCTGAACCAAGGAATGTGACGTGGCCCTGGGTCATGGAAGATGACAAGACCTTGAATAATTAAAAATGACATGACGCTGATCCATGGAAAGTGACGTGACGCTGGGCCAAGAAAAATGACGTGACGCTGGGCCAAGGAAAATGATGCGACGCTGGACCAGGGAAAATGAATGACGTGACGCTGGGTGAAGGAAATGTAACGCTTGGTCAAGGAAAATGATGTGACGCTGGGCCAAGGAAAGTGGCGTGAAGCAAAGTCAAGCAAGATGACATGACCTTGAATAATTAACAGTAACATGACACGGATACGATGTGACGCTGATCCATGGAAAGTGCTGTGACGCTGGACCAGGAAAAGTAATGCCACGCTGAACCAAGGAAAGTGACATGATGCTGAGCCATTTAGAATATAGGTTGGATTCTGAGAAGCAAATTTTGAAAAATATCCATATGTCTACATTCTACAGCACGAAGATTCTACTGAATTATACTGAATGAGTTTTTTAGGTGAGATTTAGCAAAATGTAGGATAACATTATGATTATTCCAAGAAACATAAATAATGTCTTTGATAAGACAAAACCGAGTAGTACTGTACAAGCGGAATCTTATTTACTAATGAAATGTAATATGAAGCAGCAAACAAAAACATGGTTTGTCAAAGTGTGACAACGCTGAAAGAGAAGGAACAAAGAAGTCACCTTAATAGAATACGTCATCCAAGTATTTGCCTGGAGTGACTTATAAAAACCATGCAATTATAATTCTGTCAGAATGATCGACATCGGGGTTCGAGCTAGCGACCCCATGAATGTAAGTTCACCACACTCACCTAAAGGTGACTAAGAGGATCTGGCTTGTTCATACGAGTATACACTAATATTCTCTCTATCTTATTGTGTTAAGGATCTAAAAGAAGCCAAATATGCCTGTACAAAGGTACACGGAAACGCAACAAACAGACTGTAATGTGATCCCTAAATACAAAGACGCGTGCTGGTTCTTTGGCAGACCTCCAGATCGTAAGCCAAGAATGCCAAGTACTCACGCCACCGAGCAAGAGTCAGGGGACCAACATTTCCCCCGTTCAATTAATTCTGATTTCCCTCTGCCCATCTCGCATAGTCTTCCCTATACACATGCCAGAGAAAGCAGAGCTAGTAGGTGAGTCCTCCTTTGTGATGTCGACTGGTGATATTATTTATGATCTTCGTAGCGAAGGGTCACACATCGGAGATACGAACTGTGGTTACACACGCCTCTTTCTTCATTCCTCAACAAATTACGTTAGTTATTGTAGTCGCAGGACAAGGAGCATGCCACAATGGAGTCCCTTGACTGGAAACTTTCCTTTTCAAATTGTGAATTGTTTACAGGACGATTGGGACTTATGAGATGCTTATGTCAGGGTGGATGTGTGAAATACTTTGGGCGTGTCTTATTGGAAATTCCTTCCAGGGATATCAGTTTGTGTTCTACCACACTACCACAGTGCAAGGGTATTCTCTAAATATTCAGTACTGATTCAAGAGTGGGTGAGGAATTCCCCCTGCAAATTTAATTAGAACACAGAACTAACTTCGAAACTTCCCGCTACAATTTCTCGATAGTTTGGATAACTATCTATAACACACAAAAGTGAGCTCATGAAAGATCACTTCTTTAAGGATCCCAGTTTCAGTCTGAATTGAGGTAAAAATTGTAGAATAAGCTCTTTATGCACTGATGCAAATCCGTTAAAAGTTACACTGTACTAGAAGGTATATATGGATTAACTGGTGTGGGCACAATAGATGTTCCTGGTTCGATTTCCGATTGAAGCACACAGTGGTTCGGATCCCACTTAAAACTGCAGATTCAGTCTCGATCATAGGCGCCGACTCCATGGGGTTTGGGGGTGGGCTCGAGCCCCCCCCCCCATGTTATCGATGTGGCGGCAGAGCCCCCCAAATAATTTTGCTTAAGATAATCTAATGTATTATTTTGCTTCTCTTGTAAAGTTTACTCTGAATTGTGCCACATGAACTTAACTTTAAATACACATTTGAAATGTTCTAGACCATCAACTTTGGGGGACTGAGACCGCTAAACCATCAACTTTGCGGGGGGGGGGCTATGACCAGAGACAGCAAAACACATGACTTACTACTATATACTAAGTATATAATTATGAGTATGGTTAACATTTATACTAATAAGAGTTTCAAAATAAGATGTGCATGAACTAGGAGAGTGGATGGGACGTTCGGGCTACGAATGGCTCTCACATGACATTCAGAACGAGATCATTGATATATTAGGGAGATCTGTTCGCTCTCCGTGGTAGCAGATATTAAAAGTCGCGAATATTTTGCTATTATGGTTGACGAAACTTGTGACATATCCATCCTTGAACAATTGACATTTTGCATTCGAACTGTAAATGAAAATTTTAATATTTTTGAGGAATTCATGGGCTTTTACGAGATTCCGAACACTTGAAGCCAAACTTAAAGAAGGGAGGGAGAGAGTCATTCATTAATTTATTTGTGATCAGAGCCCCCCAATAATTTTGACAAGTCGGCGCCCCTGGTCTCGATTAGCCTTTCTGTGCAGAAAGAGGATTTAAAAACAAACCCAAACAAGTAATGTAGTGGCTAGGGATTTGATATTTCTTTCTCTCTCTCTCTCTCTCTCTCTCTCTCTCTCTCTATGGCTACAAAAGAAGCATGCAAACTGCCTCGAATAGTAAAAATCCATTACTGAAAGCTATTCATTATGAAAAGTACACGAGAATCATATCTTAATAACCTTGAGAGTTTAGATAATTTTTACCTGCTTTCTGTATTTATGAGAAAGAGATTTACTTCATTTTTCAAAGTTACAAGTATATAAATCATGCATATTTTCTCTACGTCAGTCACATCAATTTGTATCGGATTATTATAGTGAAATATTTTAATATTGTCGCGTTTCATCTTTGTGTCCCACTATTGTTTTTCTACATCCACCTCATTTTCTAACCTTTCTTAACTGTCCACTAATATTTTCTCTTGTGTCTATGTAGCCTATAAACCCATTTCTTAGTGTCTTTCATTTCCTATATGTTTTATTTATATTTCCATTTAATGGCCAGAGCCCATAAATGCGTCCCCTTAAACTCTTACATCCAACACTTGCAACCCATGTCTTCTGCATATCAATTCATGGTCATCAATTCTCCTGATCAAAGTAGAACTTGCTACGTAGAATATTCCAGCCTTAGTCCAGTTAATGAGAAGATCACGCGATTGAAAGGGCAATGATTCTGTTTCGCATTTTTTTACCCACAGAGTTCCCAGTAAACTGAAACATTCATGAGACGTCATGACATTGGACTGAATCCAGCTCATCTCAACCATGAAATTTCATTAGATTCTTCAGAAGGCCAACTGGGATATCAGGTTTCCTGTTGCGGTTCCTCAGTCGCCAAGAACATACATTTAGCTCGATGTTGGCATGCATATTACCCCTTTAATGTTCACCTTCTGATGTCAAAACGAGCTTCTGTATGACCTTACCGCGGGGTTATTCTCTCCGTTCCGGACATTGTTCTATTTTATCGCGGAATCTCCAAATGATATACAGCAAAAATGAGGAAATGTTATCCCAAGAGGAACAGAACGTTGCATTAACATAAATCTGTACTGCTGCGGTAAACGATTCCTTGAATTCCATGGCAACGGACGTCAACTCGTTTGTATCCAGTAAGCAATGCAAACAATTAAGTTTTTTGTAGCTGACCATTACGCCGCTCTCCAAGAATCGCAACGTATCTCTATTGTTGTTGGTTTCCTTGAAAACGCATCACGGGTGGGGGAAAAAAAGGACCTTCTTCTCTGGAGCCAAAGGCAAATAAACGGCAGCAATGGAAGTGACCAGCAACCTTGTAGATTGTCTTCCTAGCGTTTCTTTTCTCACCTGTCAATTGTTTCTGCTCAAGATCTTTATTGAGCAGGATTCAGGCTTTGAGGATCCAGGACACTTGACTGGCTCAATGATGCGCGATGACCTTGCTAGCCCAAAAACGTGGCAAGGTCATATTTTTTTGTTCATCCAGGATTGTCTCCCAACCTTGCTGTGATTTATGTCCGTGCATCATTCTGTAATCATAGAGTACCCGCGCCAACACGCAGCAATGCCCCCTTTTTTCTCCAGCATTTCTTGCGCGGTGTAAGGTTCCAATCCGTCATGGCAGAGGCACACGATAGCGGCCAAAATGACTTCGTGAGCAAATCTCACAGCGGGTTGTGTCATGTGTAAATATACGGCCTTTCAGGTTTTGCTTAATATACAGCGTGAATGCAGGGTTCCCTCACACTGTAGCCCCACAACAGAGTTTCCTATGGCGCTCTTTCTGGTAAAATCGATGCATGTGGCAATGAAATGGCACGTGAAGTGCATTTGAGAGGTGAACTTTCACTGAGGACCGCAGGATACCTTAAGGTTATTTTGACTGGATTGTCCTGCTTTGGTACACCCCAAGCCGACTCTTCATTGGATATTAATGATTCAAAGGGCCTCCAGTGACGTTGAAAAAATAACGTGACCGTATTGTTGACTTGCTTGTTCTGAACTTGGCCCTGGTAGAACAATGAAATACATACACATACTTCTGAGATTTAATATGTGTGATAGCGTGACGTATGACTGTTCTGCAAAGTAGTTTTTCTAGAAATAAATGTCTCAATAGAAAACATTCTCTTTGTGAGCTAAGAAGTGTGTAGACAATATTCACTGATGTGCACAAGAATTTCCATTGATTTTCTCGTAACGGGGAAACGCAAATAAATTGTGATATGGTTCCCAGTGTACTATTCTTGCTTGTATTACGATTCTCGAGTATGTACATATATGCAATGTGCTTTTAAGCAATGATGAACTTACAAAATAAGTAAGGTTTTGGGGGAAATGTGTACATAATTATAAAACCTTAAAGAAGACAGTGGAAAATACAAAAATTATAAAGAAACTGAACTGGAAACTTCTTAATTCTAACATGATTGAAAATATTTCTATCGCGGATGGCATCGAGACTCAACATCGTCTCGAGTTGAAAATCCCTCCACTTTTCTCAATCTTGTTTCACTTGTATATCTCTTTCTCGTCTCGGTATCGAATGGCAAGTTTGTTTTAACATGTTTTTTTCCACTTAATACCCAGTTTCGACTTTATGAACATTCGAAAAAAGGGGCGTAAGGGGCGACCTTTACTGAAGGCACCAAAAAGTTAATTTCGCTTCCAAGTAAGTACACCCCAGTCACACCCAGTTGCAGGTTAACGAGACTATGGCACCTGGACTCAGCCAGTATAACCCTCTCTGCGGATTGTGTTGTGTGCTGCCCTTCATCCATATTATCTTATCACCATTCATCCACATCGTCGCGGTTAGCCAAAAGTGGCAGAAAACCAACAAAAAATAACCTAATTAAATCAACCAAACGACAATTGAAACGTCCTCGTAATTTTATTCAGAACCACGTAGCACGGGCTTACTTGTAACTTTGAACCAACAATGGAGTAACTTTCAACTACAGCGCCTTGAATAACGTAATGTGGAAAACGACCCAAGAAACTGGTTCCCGAGACGGATGAGAACATAGATGGCAGTGTGATCAGTATCGGTGCGAATTTTCTTATGAAAGTAATGCGGCTTTGTTAGTTTTTGGAATATATATTATGTAGATTTGTTTGTCTTGAAAGACGGTACGTGAATTCGTAACGTGTTCTGAGTACGTGGGATCGAACCAAGAACCTTAACCATTGAGGGGGTGATGTAGCTCGCTTAATCATTCATCCTCCTCATTTGAGCACTCGCCCTTCAAGGTAAGCCTAATGGTAATGGGCGAGAGGTACTAACTACACACTTGGAAATGGAAAAACACAAGCTTTCGGATTTATACCTTCAAGTCTAGATCAACATGGTTGGAAGTAACAATACCTGTCTGTCTCTGATGATACAATTCCCCGCTGATAGCTGTTCATATCGAAACGTGTTCGATCGCTCAATCTCCTCAGTTCCTTCTTGTTCGCCGATTCCAGGCAAAAGACCCTACCCTCTTTCCTCCTTCCCTGGTCGTTGCCCTGAAATACCAGCTGATCAGCACCTTCAACATGGAAATTTTTTTCCGCGGCGGTAGAACGTATCAATCCATAAGATTGTATTTTATTTTAAAAGCCTCTCTGAATGCTTCATGTTGACCAGGGCATTCACTTGTTTATCTCAGTTGTCTCAATCTCAGAGGCATGTAAACAATGCACAGTGTTGTGCTATGCAAACCTCCTGAGCTATTCAGGAAACAGGTAGTTTCTTCTGCCTATGGAGTCAGCGGTTTGCATAGTGGCAATTAAAAACACGATTAGGCATGGAGGAAGAGCTCCGTGGCCTGGGGAATATAGAGGTGAGACAAGCTGAGAGGGGACGGACTTTGGATTGGAATTGAGGAGAGAGAAGGGGTTAGGAGAGCAGTGGAGCAAAAGTGAGACGACGCGCTGGTCGACCTATAGAGAAGCCAACAGAGGACTTAAGTTTATTTTATTCATCATAATCAGATTCATTCTTCAGATAGACAGGTAACTATCCTAAACCCAGCCATGATTCAGGTTCAAAGGTTCATAAAACCCAACGAATGACCATTGTCCTTTCTAGTTGTCAAGTTCCTAAATCTTATTTGTACCTTTCGCATTGCCAAGCGTTAACTCGTCATGTTAATGACAAATGCCCTCATCATCGAGGATGAAGGATGAATAGGTTACATCACCCAGAAATTAATTGCGAAGTGACTGGTTCTGATCCCATCATTCTATAGAATGATACGAATTGATGGAAACAGTTATATTTGTGGAGTGATTTGCAGTCAAGAAATGGCATTAATTTGGAAAGAAAAGTAAAATAAAATTAATAAATAAATAGCATGCGTAACACAAGAAGAAACATCGCAATGTGATTCCGGACGTCAGGTCTTGGACTGTGCATTAGAGTTTATTTTTCTATGTTATTAGAATATAAATAATATCCTGAGAGATATTTCATACCGAGGGGACAAACCACAAGGGTCGCTTGAAAGTGAGCAGTCGGTAATCAATGCAGCCTTTCGAACCGTAGGAACACAAGCTCTGACAAGAAGATTTTAGACCAAAGCGATAAACGATACGAGGATTTCACACTAAAGCGACACGGGTCTTTCGGTCCAAGGCAACTTTCCGAAGCGAGACGCGACACATGTCGCTTGGAAACGAGCCAATCAAGAGCAACATTTCACATTGTAAAGGCATGACGGGCAACACAGGCCAGCGTTCGGTTGGTGAAATCCTCAAGCGATAAATGTCGCGTGCCGCTTTGGTGCGCAATATCCCTAAAGCAAGACACTCATTGCATCGCGCATGCGCGAACAACAAACCACGGCAACACGTTGCAAGCTATTGAGGAAATGGCCCAGTTTGAGCGACACACAAGCGACAAAGCGACACGTGTAGCTTATCGTGTCGCCTAGATCTGTTGTTCGCACAATTAGCAGCAAACGCTTGCTAATAGACTGAAGTGCCGCTTCAAGGCTGTCGCTTGTCACTTAGTTGGGAACTCCCCCTGTAGCCCGTCTCTTCAGTCTGAGCACCCTTCCTTTAAGGAGCTTTTCGACCGAAGCAACAAGTAGCATGCGAATACGACTTATGAACCTGTCGTTTGCTGTTTCGACCCTCATGCGCAATGAATGCTATTTTACAGTCTGGAAGTGTCTGTGTCACTAGTCACATCAGTGTAAACATTCAATGTTGCTTGCATGGGCGGAGTTTGAGCTTTTGTTTTGGGGGGCAGACTCTGAGAGTAACATATGATGTACCTTAGGGTAATTGAATATCCCCTAGTTTATAAGGGGTTCGGAGGCCTTCCCCCGGAAATTAAAAAACAACATCTTAAAAACACTTAGTTTTAGGCCTTTTAGATTTGAAAATGTTAAATTCCCTCGCTTAAGTAAACAAATATTAATTAGTATATTGGTCGTCAGTTTTAAAAGAAGCAAAACAGTACGATTATTACATTTTGCATCTCATTAAATTTTTATTGATACAATACTATTAGAAAAATTAAATTGAAAAGTCCTTTGATGCCCAAGCAATAACTGTTAACTCAACACAAAGTCATTTTACGTTTTTCTTTCTTCAAACTGTACACATCAATCAAATCGTCTAAGACCCGCTATTGCGTCTCAATTACCGCGCATGCCAACATGCCAAACGTCAAGATTTGCGGTATGGCTTCATAACAAAAATGTAGTAACTCAACTTAATCATGTGTTATTTATGTAGTATTTTTTTAAGTTGGGGGGGGGCAGGTCCCACCTGGCCCCTCCAGAATTCCGCCTATGGTCGCTTGGCCCATTGGTCTGAAAGTTTCCTTACACACATGTCGATGGCATTAAGGATGTTTTGTGGGTTTCCCCTTGTCGTTTCATGCAATCATCATTATCATCATTACCGCGATTAGTTTAAAGCGGAAGAGAAGAGACAGTAAATATAAAAAAATATAAATGCTTCAGTGTGTATATCTTTAAAAGAAATGATGATGATGATAATAATTATGAACCTAATTCATACACAAAAATTTAGTTACCAAGAGCATTCCACGGGTATTTTTTCTCCCGCATTATTAATGAAAGTATGACGATAACAGGACGTGGTCGACTGTCTAGAATGTTCGTTAATATCTTCGCGACCACTGTACTAAATATCATAGCAATTATCACATTCATAGAAATGCTTCATGTAAAAGAATCAGACGTTGCAGCGAAAACTCCATTTACTTCTATTATAAGCAGACGAATACCATGCACTGTGACCAACACCAGCGCCTCTAGCGTTATCATATTCGAGTGGAACCAGCCAGAGCGCCCAGAACAGTGTTGTTTTCCACACTACGTTATTCAAGGCGCTGTACTTTCAACTAACTATAAACAAAATATATGACTCATCAACATATAGTAATGTAGATTTCTGCTTGGTATGTCTGAAGAAGTAAAATAAATAGTATTCATCTAATATCATATGAAGGTCTGAAACGAGACGAAGATTGATTGATTGATTTGTTGTTTTAAGTCCATTTAATGAACCGAAAAGCAAATTGGGACTGGACCTACAGTGGGATCCGAATCACTATGTGCCTCCACCGGTTATCGAACCCGGGACCCCTTGATTACAAATCGACAACGACGAGACGGAGAGTCTCGAACAGAAAGTCTCGGTCTCGTCTCGATTTTTCAAAGTTCTGCCTCGATCTGTCTCGTCAAGTATATTTTACAAGCCCATTATAAATTTTGGGAAATTCGAAAAGTTAATGCACTAACTGCAAACCAATCTAAATTATATATAAAGCTTTGAGTAGAATAACTTTTGGTCAGCCATTCATGTCAACGTCCAGTACTTTGCATTGGTCATCCAAGCTTGGACCGTAGCTCGACAGTTGTTCATAGGTAATTACTGGCGTACGCAGAGGGGGTTATGGAGCAATAGCCCCCTCCGAAATTTTGAGAAAATCAACATTTTCAAATAAAAGCAGTGAGGAACTCGGAAAATACCGGAGTGGTAAATGCAACTCTTTCTTAGAATGACGCCCAATTGACATTTTTGATAGTTCAAAGTTCTAAATATACCAACTATATTATTGTTTATGCCACCCCCTAGAAAATTGCTACGCACTATCCAACTTTACAATTGCAGCCTCTCCCGAAAAACAAATCCTCTTACGCCAGTGAAGGTTATAGATGTCATGTATGATGCTGTAGACAAGTTTGGCAGGTGCCGGAATCGCTGTGAATCCTTTGGTTGCAACGTGAATGAACGAGAACAATAGCTTTAGACTTAGCACGTTAATATTCCGTAAGGTGCATCGACACACAAAGATGTTACAGAATGTCGACAGGTGTGATTAATGGTTTGTATGAACGTTAAGAGGGCATGTAATGCTGTAATCAACATACTCTAAGAACATTGTAAGGTAACAGTGACGTATATAAGGAAGACAATAGTGTACATTCTTTGGATTGCGCCCCTCTTGAGAATATAGGATATACACGTATGAATTGTTATATTACACATAATGATAGATGAAATGGTAAGTTGTAAAAATGAATATATTCCCATTTATTCTTTGTAAACCATATTTTACGTATGTAATTTTTTCAAGATAAAGATAAGAATCTGTTAGTATTCCTATGATGATTTTAGAAATGTAATATTCAAGTGAAGAATATGGTCTTGAGAATGTGTAGAACATTTGTCAACATTTAAGACATTTTTATTAGAAGAAAAAACTTTGTATAATTATCGATAATTAATTCCAGGTGTTTTACAGAACTGGGTAGTGAGATGAAATATTAAATCTGTCCCAGATGCGAGTAACGCCTCGCATAACGGTAGAGGAGGGGAGAAAGCGAATGGGTGCGCGCTGCTGCAAATTGCTGGTAGCTGCAGGAGCGTTTACCCCTCTATGCAATTCCTTCCCTTCTCACGCGGGTGGAAAGAACCCCGAAGCGTGGTGCGGATCACATCAACTAGAGTATGGTTGGGATCAATAATGTATTTGGCGCTATCTTAACGCCTTGTATGTCCCTTCATGGCAAAGTACAATGCACATGGTAATTTGTTTTTACCAAGCATACTAAGTTCCAAAATATTTTAATTTTCTTACTAAAATCACCTAAATATTTGGTCTAATTAAATCATGAAAATAAAATGAAACATTGTGTGCACTAATGACAAATTGAAGATGATTAACTTTGACATGTTAATCTTCCTGTGAATAATTTAAAATGCTATGTTGCTATGTTAATGCAGCAAACATGTATCTCTCTTTCACTCTCTGACTATGTGCATTCCTGTTTCTGAAAGGTGGATAATAACGTAATACCTATTAGTTGAAATTAACACACATATAGCAAACCAATATGAATCAGATTTTTGTAGAGAATATTATCATGACAATTATAGACAAGACCGACGGACACGCACGTACAATTTCAGTTCCATACGAAGGTGATGAGAGGTTGGAAATAAGATCCAGTGAGGCTTAGAAACATTGTGTTCCTGTTCCACATTTAAATCACATGCTAAATATATCACTCCTTTCTTTTTAGTGTGGTCAATGCTAAATGCACTATTTACAGAAGGGTCATTAGTCATTCTTCAAAATTGGCTGAAGTAATTTGAGGAGTAAAAGATACGCACTTAACAGTGCGTACCTAATTGAAACCTTTGATTCGAGATTGGCACTCCTCAAGACGAGGTCGTACTTCTCTCTTGATCTAATCCTCATCCACACCTTGACATTTTAAAACAAAGATTACTCTCGTCCCCGTACTTGGGACTTCCACCACGGCAAATACACATCCCAAGGCCAGGCCTACCTGGAGCATGAACGATGGTACTGTCTGCTAATGATAGATAATGGTCCATCTCCCTCAGGCAACTTTCGATTAATTACACCAATGCACCAGGTGGCTCTCGCCTTCCAGTAGTGTCAAACCACGTCCTTACGCAGGGAAAGGCCTCTTGAAGATGTAGCAATAAATATCTTCCTGTTGGCGTCAGTTTCAATGAAGAAATGACCTCGTCCGTAATGATACTTGCAAAAAAACAACTAATATGGGACACAAAGGTACCCAATTGGGATTCACTGAGATTCCATGTGTGATCAGTGTGCGTCCAACTACGCGTATGTAATGGGTTCTATGTTGTGGTGGTTGAATCTTTTTTGGCGTGCAGAATTTCGCTAGAAGGCTTCGAGTAGCTTCTTCCTGAACAAGGTGGGAGATTTCCAACCTTTCATTAAAAGCGCATGAAACTTTAGATGACTGTTGTTCACGTGGTTAATGACAGTTTATGTTAATCGGGAAACGAAGTATGCAAAATGCATTATAAAGCCATTTCCTTGTGGAGACTCTTGTGATCATGCCTGGCCTAGTGAGCAAATATCTTAGTTGTTACGTTAATATTTCTACCACAACTACGTTTTTTACCTATTGTAGTGCTAATAACAAGTATCTATAGTGAAGGATAACTTGGCATAGTAATTACATTCTAAACTGGCATAAAATATGAGGAAAATATATGAAGTATTTAAGCTACTAACCGTAGTTTTCAGATAAATGGTGTTCGTGCGTACTTTCCCTGCAAAGACAAATAACAACGACAAAAAATTAACTTTGAACTAATATCTTATGTTATAAAATGTTCTATACTACCTTTTTGAAGCGATAAAAACATTAAAATTATTTACATCAATGGATATTAACCATTTTATTGTAGAAACTTACCAAGACATTATTTAGGAGGCCCAGGGGTTCACCTCTAAAGACTTACCAAGTATTAAAATTAAATAATGAAACTATGCTTGTTTAACATTTGATGTATAATTGAGCGTTAATTATTTCCGCCGAACTTACTGGAAGGCAAGAAATACATTGGGATGATACGGATTTGAATGACATACCAAAGAAGATCTATGCACATTTCTACTTGTAATAATGTGAATAAAATATTAATGAGGAACTTTACTTTTCTTCAACTGGATCTAACATCCTTTTTAGTTATGCAATAAATATTCAATTTCTTACATATTTGACATTAATTTCCTTGCCAGGACAGTTGATTTGCACAAATTTTTGCGATCTTAACTACATGTAAGCTAGATAATTAGTACGTGCTTCTTATATATCTTCTCTTGTTCCGTCTATTTACCTATTCATGTAATAAAACAATATTGGTTAATTTACACATTATTAAATTATATTAACGAATTTATTATCACATTTATTTTGTTATTATTATTATTTTCTAAGACACTTGTTTCGTACCCCCCTCTCCCTAGCCTTCTTAAACCCGAAGGTTCATGGCTGCAGCAACACAGGCCTTCCATCTTTCCCTATCTTGACCAAGTTCTATATACTCTTTTCCATCCCTACCGATTTCCCTTAGGTCCATCTCAACGTTGTCCCTCCATCTTCGTCTTGGCCTTCCTACAGGTCTCTTACCATCAGGTTTCCCAACAAGAATCCTGTAAACTCCTCTTTCCTCTCCCATTCGTGCCACATGGCCTGCGCACCTAAGTCTTCTTGATTTCATTATTCTAATAATATCTGGACATGAATACAAATTATGTACTTCTAAATTATGTAACCTTCTCCACTCACCTGTCTCCTCATCCCTTTTAGGTCCAAAGATTTTCCTAAGGATCTTATTTTCAAATACTCTCAATTTATGTTCCTCTTTCAATGTAAGGGACCAAGTTTCGCATCCATATAATACTACAGGCAAAATTACTGTTTTGTATATTTTAACTTTTAGTTTCTTAGATATTAAACGAGAAGACAAAAGTTTATGAAGAGAGAAGTAACATGCATTTCCTGAATTAAGACTACTTTTTATTTCCTCTTTAATATAATTTTCATTTGTTAATATTACTCCTAAGTATTTGAATTTGGAAACTGGTTCAAACGAGTTGTTATCAATAATTAGATTTTGATTATTACCTAACACTTGGTTTCGGCCTGTAAGCATTTATTTAGTTTTCTCTTTGTTAACTTCCAAACCTATCTCTTTAGCAGTTTTGAAAAATATTTTAGCATTATTCTTAATTGTATTTATATCGTCCCCTAATAAGTCTACATCATCTGCATATGATAACAACTGAGTCACACCATTTAATTTTAGTCCTTCGTTAGTTTCTTTTACGTTCCTTACAGCATATTCTAAGGCAAAATTAAAGAGCAATGGAGATAATGCATCTCCTTGTTTTAACCCATCATGAATTGTAAATTTGTCAGACATATTAATACCCACACGAATTTTACTTTCTGTTTCACTGGTGCATATTTTTATCATACTAACAAGCTTCTTAGGTATTCCAAACTCTACTAATATATTATATAATTTATCTCTTTTGACCGAATCATATGCTTTTTTGAAATCAATGAATAGCTGATGGACATTTTGATTATATTCCCACTTTTTTTCAAGTGTCTGTCTGATGTGAAAAATTTGATCTGTAGTTGATCTGTTACGTTTAAATCCACATTGATAATCACCTATAATTTCATTAGCATATGGGGTTAGTCTTGTTAAAAGAATGTTAGATAATATTTTATATGTTGTCGAGAGTAGAAAAATTCCACGGTAATTATTGCAGTTCATTTTATCACCTTTTTTAAACACAGGAACAATTATGGATTCTTTCCACTGTTGAGGGATTTCTTCTTTATTCCATATTAAACAAATTAATTTATGAATTTGACATATTAATGAATTTCCACCATATTTAATTAACTCTGCTGGTATTAAATCAATGCCAGGTGCTTTGTTATTCTTTATCCTTTTAATAGCATCTTTAACTTCAGTCAAGTTAGGTTCTGGAACTAAAGGTTCTGCTGTGTTCTTCGTACCCCCCGCACCACCGAAATATATTTCTAGATACTTGTCTCGAACTTACGTCCCTGATGAAACGTATTGATATCATGTAACAGTGTAAAGGCAACATTAATTGCACAGAAACCAAATTCGTAGGTAGTTTCAAGTTTAATGGTGTCTCCTACGAAGAAAAACTGCAGGATAAGGGTCAGTTTGAATGGTGTCAAATGACAGATTCATATTGCAATGCTTTCTTTCGATGATATTTGCCGAATGTTTCTCGAATTGAAGTGACATTGTAAATGTTTGCGAAGTTCTCATTAATAAATCTTACTAGTGATATTCAAGACTTTTTCCCACATTTTATGCTTCTGCACACGAGGTAACTGTAATGCATACTCGAACATGTGTTTCTGCCTCCCCGATGGTGCAGTGGTAGCATCGTCTCCTTGTAATCAAGGAGTCCCGGGTGGAGGCACATACTGGTTCAGAACTCACTTTAAACTGCACGTCCATTCCCAATTAGCCTTACTGTGCATTAAGTGGACTCAAAACACCATATCAATCAATCAATAGAACATGTGTATCAAAAGTGAATTTAATCCACGAGATGAAAACTTTATGATTCCATTCTTATTTGCGTGATTTCGTTTCAATCCCCCTTACGGTTCTATGAAGATGATTTAAGTTCAAATGAAGCGACAATTGGTGAAATGACGCGAAAATTGTTCTAAACCTTACGGTCTTGTTGTTCATAAAACGTGCACAGTAGATTTCTATCGTCTGAAAAATTCAAGAGGTAGTCACATACACCGAACTCCCCGTCCTCGATTCTCCCCGCGAAGTAAGATGTCCAATGGCTGGTCTGACGCGGGTACCCTCCTCATGATCTTCCCTTCTTAGAAATATAATTTATTGAAAAATGCATGTTTACATTTTGAATGTTTTGATTATTGTTCATACTGTTCATCAAATAACAAAACAAATTTCGTGGAGTTTTCATCTGGTTGTCGAACAATTTAGGCTCGCTTTAGACGAAAGCATTTTCCTTAGCATTTTTCTTAACATTTGTGCCATGACCAAAAGGCGCCATGGCATATTTCACGGCATTTCTCAAGGATAGGCTCGGTCCGTAGCATTTTTCGTAGCGTAACCAATCAGAAGCGACCTCTAGGTCACGAATGCCGCGTGAGATGTAAACAATGTATCACTTCACATCTTCAATAGCAGATAACTATTCAACCGAGAGGAATAATGTGTCGTATAAAAAAGATATTAGATACAAATCAATGGCACTGTTTAAATACCTACTTTGTAGTTCATACAGCACACGTATCGAAGAATAAATTAATTGTTTCAATTGTAAACAACGGACACTGGCTCATCTCGTATACCCTTCGTGCTGCATTGTATTATTATCTAACGTTCTCGGCACGCTTCGCATCACAAAAATTCTAAAGGAAATGATTTCGTCTAAAGCGGACCTAAATCTAGAAAGCTCACAGTCGACAACCAGAAGAAATTACTTATCAATTGCTGTCAGGAAAGCTTCACAACATATTTTGCAATGACATGTTCATTGAGACATTGTTCATTTGATAGTTCAGTTTAAGAGTGGTGATTCATTCTTTTATGTTTGGATTCTTCAAGCAATGAAAGTAATAATGGGATTTCTCTTTGGTTTCTTCTTCTTCATTTTTTTAAATGGCACCCCAGGTTTCTTCACAATTACTCTTCACCTTGGTACATTTTGTCTGGTTTGTAAACAAAGAATTTCTAGTATTAGTAAGGTATCATTAATCAGCAATAAAATTTATTTCGCGGTAATGTGCTTCATGAAGCTACCTTCAAATAATCGTGATAAATTTTTACGTTCTGTTACAAGTGTGATGATCATTGTAAAAACCAACACGCAAGTTAAAGTCTGGAGTGACTCTTCCGTGCCATAACGCCCACTTTGAGTACTTCTCCTCGGGAGAAAATTGCACCATCTTCTGCGAATTATCCATGGGGGCTGGAATCAAGGTTAACGCCATTGGTTAACCAGGATCTTCATTTCCTGATTGTTAGATTTTTTTTGTTCGCAAGGACTGAAAACAGGGGAAAGTAACTAACCTTCTAATTTCATGGAATTGATGATTTGTACATTAAAGGGTAAGACAAGATACCTTGAAATTTCAGAAATAACGTTTGGAGTAATTTGTATAACTTTCATAGATTCTGCTACCATTCTGCTATCTATGTCTTAATCACTGAACACTTTCTAATCAAGACTATTGTAATATTTTTAAGCCCTGGTACTTCTGATAAATATGTTTTATGTAAAAAGGCAAGGCAGAGTAAAACATAATTTCCCTGATTCTCTCTCTCCCTATTTTCGCATGTGTTACTTAATATCTTATTGTCTTCACTGATTCGAATTTCATGTGCTGGAAGTGCTTCCAGCATAAGAAGTTTGTACCTGCCATAATGGATACAAGTATGGTAGTGGATAAAATAATAATAATAATATTCGTCTTTATTAAAGCAAGCGCTTAGCGGTCACTTGGGCTGCTCTTACAACCAATCCTTGTCAATAAGAAAGTGAAAGAGAAGCAAAAATAATATATGAGGGATGATAATACACAAAAATAAAGGATTTAAAAAGTGACAGTAATAGAAACAAGAAAAAGTTATAAATAATACTAATAGTGAACACGTTCCATGTACATCTTTACTCCGTTGAATGAAAATCTGTATAAAATCGGTGTCGTAATGTGAATTGATAATGATGATGGGTTTTGAAAACACCTGGAAAGAGCTTCAAAACAAGACCAATATTGTATTTGTAGGACTACACAATACTAAGAAGAAATAGTTTCGCAAAATAGATAGGAACTTTTTTTGACAAATTTTAAAGATCTGAAAATTAAGAATTGTGTTTAAAACCTTTCTGTCTGCACCGTAATAAAATTTCATTACTATCGGACCACCCGCTTTCTATTTATAGAATTTCAAAAAGAGCGTCGTTTCAAAACTTAAAAAACGGCACTTTTCTTTCTCGACACGATTAAAAATAGAGGGCATACTCGGAAAGTAATTTGTTAGCATAGATTTACGCAGAACTGGATAAGCTAAATTTTGATGTAACTCGTTTTTATGTAGGTCTACTGGTTAATTTCTTATTGGAGTCCAAGCTCTATTATCTATCATATGTAATCCAATAATAGGAATCTCCACTTCGAGCACTGCTTTCGTCACCCTGAAGAAAATGTCCAGTGTTTCGTCCGACGCCTCGCTACCCCCTTTTGCTACAAGGGCAACGTAAGTGTGTGTAGTTGTTTCAAGTGCGAAACCAGATGAGTCTAGGGTGACCATACGTCCCGTTTTGACCCGCGACAGTCCCGTTTCAGAAGCGTATCCCGGTCGTCCCGTCCATATTATTAAAAAGCCACTATTTGTCCCGTTTCATAAAAGTCTAGGAGTTAGCTTATCTTTTTTTCTTTAGTTTTATTTGGGATTACCGGTTAGTAGTTCTTCCATATCTATCTATGTACTGTACATAAACTCTTTTCCAGTCTTACGGCGGACGCTATATATGCTGGCAACGGAAGTGGAGAGCGGAGAAGCGACCAATCCAGCGCGATAAGAAACGCAGCAGCCTGTAGAACGAAGTGGGGACAGCACCTCCTCCCCTCGACGCCGTAACTCTCCAAGGTACATAGAGATTAGGTAAAGCCATCCGAAGATTGCCGATCTTGCACGAACGTGTGACGTCACCGGAGAAGCAGTGAGCTCGGCTGAAGCAGACGTCCCCTAGCATTTATATGGGAGATTCAGAGAGCGAAAGTATATTATTACTTTTAGGAGGGGGAAAATAATAATTGCATCCTCCAAGATGGTATTGAGGCATCCTTTTAATGATTAGTAACATAATTGAAAACGCGCTACTTTTAAAAGGGGGCAAAGTACATGTGAAAAAATGTATTTTGAAAATCCATATTCCTGAAACTTTCTGGCCGATGCGCTACAAAGAAAGTTGCGTGTTCTCCTTTAGAATTTCGTCATTTTACAAATTGTAATATAATTTTAACAAAAACGTTGCATGCTAAAGAAGAATAAAAGAGTTTTAAAAAATAATTGATTAATAGACTTAGTTTATTTTTCTTCGCTTATCTGTCACATATGGCTAATCGCAAAGATGAGGATGCGTGATGATATGATGAAATTGAAGAAAGGAAAGTAGAACCATGCCCGGGCGGGGATTCGAACCTGGGGACCCTTGGCATCGTAAAGCGTTGTGCTAACCACTTCGCCACGGAAGTCAGCATTACATAGAAATAAACAGAAAATGGCATATATGTTTTAATATGCGAGGAGGTTATTGAAATAACAAATAATTATACAAGACGTTGTGATGAAAATTATTAATATATCTGAAATGTTGAGAGTTGACCTTGCAGTCTCTAAATGTACTTTTGAGGTTACGCAAAACCTTTACTCAAAATTGCTAGTGTAAATTTATTAGCTATTAAAATTTAAAACTTATTCCTGTTCGAAAAAAGAAACTGCCAAGTCAAATTAATATTTCGTAGAAATACACATATTTTTCTTTCATGAAGCCAAGAGAGTATTTGGAGGGGACGGTGGCTTGGGAAGGCTATAGCCCCGGATCTCGATATGCAACGGGGCTTCCAGTGGGAAAACATTGCTATGAAATAGTCCAGAAGAAGGGGCGAAATTATTTTTTTAAAATGGCTCAAGAATACAAAGATATAAGTGGACATTTGGCAAGCTTAGTCTAAAACTTACAACTGATATCGTACGTGTGTGTGTGTGATTGGGAGGGGGTGGCCATGCGAGGTAACACAGTGGAATATGATTCACAATACTAAAATTAAAATAAATATGTGGGAACAATAGAAATCAAAATATGTTGTAGCTAGTGACAGCGCAATAGTAAAGATGGAGGGGTAAATCATATTTTCCCGGGGCAATCATGTTTATTATTCCGTTCCATACGACACAAAAATGTATATTTTGGCTAAAAGAGCATTCATTCATTTATTTATTTTTGTCGTTTTACTGGGGCCAGATATGAGAGAGAGAGAAAAATTGTCGAACGAGAATAGGGGGGAGGCGTTCCTGCCTCCCCCCTGTAGTGTGGTCACTGCCTATAGCTATGCTGGAGAAGAATGCACCAATTAATACACTATTATATAAAACAGATACTTTTAAAACTTTTAATCAAATTATTTGTGAACTATGATTTAAATTTAGAGAGAGCACATTTAATTTGGATGAGTTAACTTCTGAAGCCTGCCATTTCCGAGCCTTCTTCCGGTGTAACTGCACTGCCCTTTGAGCCCTAGCTGCTACGTTCAGGTGGCGGAACGAGCAGAATACTAATTAAAACAAATATGTGACAAAATATATATATATATATATATAAAACACGGTGTAGAAGCTATTGACGGCGCCAAAGAAAAGACAGAAGAGAAACGTGGAGAGTGCAGTGGTATTTTACGAGAAGCAGCAGGCACGTATCCAGGAATTCCTTTCGGGGGGAGGCTGAACACCATTTTTTAAAGGGGTATCACAATTGCATGTTTAAGGCCAGTGGTGGCAATTGGGTTCCAAAATGTGGGGGGGAGGGGATTGGACAAGGAGATAAGCATTAAGAGGCCATAGTGTGATAGTGTGGAGGCAAAAGAATGGGGAGCAACTATCTCCTAAATCGTCGCCACTGTTTAAGGCTGTCATTTTAACCAGAACGTGAAATCGGGACATTTTCTGCCACTCAACTCCTCTGTTTCCATGCATTAACATTGTGTGCCGGAACCATCTCAGTATGTGTGTTTGTCCATTTCTTCTCATCAGGCATCAAAACATCTATGTACTAGAAGTATTTTTACGAAGGTTTTACACATGCACGGAATGCACAATCCACTTGACAACGCGAGATTCAAACTGTGTGCTGGGAACTGGAGGCAGACAGTTCACGAATATTTCTCTCTCATTCGAGCCTGAGCACCACTAATGTGTCTTGTCCTCCCATGTTTGCAGCTCTTATAAAAGCCGAAACCCACCAAATTGTTCATATTCAGGTCTAAGCACTCGCAAGTGTTGAAAATTGTCTGTTGAGTGTGTGTCGAACCCAGTAGCCTTAAACAAAAGTATTTTTTTATGGCATGAAATTCTCGGACTGCATACACAAAATTTGGTCCTGGCACAACCAAATCATCACTCAAAACTTTGATTTTCAGTTGATCTGTGCATCTTATTTCTTTTTTAATAAATCGCTCCAATGCCCAGCCCGATACTGCCGAAATATTCACTTTAGAGAGAGAGACCTTCGATCTCTTCGTCTTTCGAACCGAACTACTCGTAGCACAACTCGAAGTTCCACTGTCGTCAATGTCTTTAGCTTTGGGACCGAACTGGAACTAGTAGTAGACTTCGTTACTTTACGGTATTTAGTCCATTTCATTTTCGAATCACTAGAACTTATAAAGCAACCAATGGACACTGACTGATCACTAATCGACTGTATGAATTGTCATACTTACCTCTGAAGTCTCCACCTATTCTGTTGTACAGATCAACCGGGAAATTGAAGCCGCGTATTAATATTCTCATTATATTCTAGAACATTCAGCAGATAAAATGATTTGTAAATATTGCCAGTAGTTCGACTCCTCTTTTTCAAGAACGTTCCCTCTCGCGCTTTCCAGAGATAAAAAAATTACAATGAATCCGAATCGCCCTACGTGTGGCGCTTGCAAATGCTGACAAGTCTCTACATAGAGTTCAAGTTCGCTACGACAACACCGAAAGTGTAAGAAAAGTTTACGTGCAATATTATCAACAGCAGGGTTATAGAACATTCTCCGTCTTGCCTTGATAAATTATTATCCTAAAATTATCGTCACATTATTCAAGAAGACAACAACCTAATTTTATCTAGTGTAAACTGAAAAAGTTCCTGGTGGGGGAGGGGGGAGGCACAAGTTACGATCCCCACCTTGGATACGCGCTATAAACAATAACAGGGTTATAGAACATTCTCCGTCTTGCCTCGATAATTATTTATCTCCTTAAATTATCGTCACATTATTGAAGAAGACGAAAACCTAATTTTATCTCGTGTAAACTGAAATATTTCCTGGGCGAGGGGGCTCGAGACACCTGATGCCCACCTTGGATACGCACTATTAACAATAACAGGGTTATAGAACATTCTCCGTCTCGCATCGATAATTATATATCTCAAATTATTATCACATTATTCAAGAAGCCAAAAACCTACGTATTTTATCTAGTGTAAACAAAACAATTTCCTAAAGGGGGGGAGGGCTCTCCTAAAATTATCGTCACATTATTCAAGAAGACAACAACCTAATTTTATCTAGTGTAAACTGAAAAATTTACTGGTGGGGGGAGGGGGAGGCACAAGTTACGATCCCCACCTTGGATACGCGCTATAAACAATAATAGGGTTATAGAACATTCTCCGTCTTGTCTCGATAATTATTCCTCTCCTAAAATTATCGTCACATTATTCAAGAAGTCAAAAATCTAATTTTATCAGTGTAAACTGAAAAATTTCCTTGGGAGCGGGGGGGGGGGGCTCAAGCCACCTGATCCCTACCTTGGATACGCGTTATTAACAATAACAGACTTATAGAACATTCTCCGTCTTGCCTAGATAATTATCAATCAAATTATCACCATATTATTCAAGAAGCCAAAAACTAATTTTATCTAGCGTAAACTGAAAATTTTCTAGAGGCGGGTTTGAGCCCCCTGATTCCCACCTTGGTTATGCAATATTCTCAGTCTTGCCTCGATAATTATTTCTCTCCTTACATTAACGTCACATTATTTTATTTGACACCACAAGAAACAAAAAATCTCATTTTATCTTGCGTAAACCGAAAACTTTTGGGGGCTCGAGCCCCCCCTTGGATACATGCCTGGGAAGCAGTCACGTTTATTACACCCTTACATTTATATACAATATTAAAAAGTTCTGCTTTTAGATCTCGCACAATGCCTTTCTCACAAAAATGGGCAATCCCGCATTTTTTATATCAGTCAAGCTGTGATATTTTAGATTTCTTCCGTTAGTTTTCTGATAATAGTTTTCACAGCTTTCCATAGCATTTAGGCATGATTTCAGTTGACAAGAACAAAATAATCTTATTTCAAAACATAGAGCAAAAAGAAATCCAACGCGCTTAAGTTAAAACTCCCTTACATTGGAAGCCTGGAGAGAACAAAACAGGGGTTCCTTCATAACACGATCTCTTGAAAACCATTTTACACATTTGAATCAACTTTGTGATAAATTGATTAGAAAGGATGAATCTTAACAGTAAAAGTTGTAACTTTTCCCCTGCTACTATATTTTAGAAGATATTCGTTGTCAATTATCTCAATATTTGCATTCATTTTACAGATAATGACACAAACATGAGATGTGCAAAATATCTCGGCGATATTTGTTTCGGTTCTCGAGAAACACGCCTTCAAACACCGCTGAAATTCACCTACTACGTCACGGATTTGAAAAAGTCCTCTCCACAGACAGGAGGTCCTCTGACGTCATCACTTAGAAATGCGTGCAGGCGGGGCTTCTGCTCGTCCCCTCAACTTAGTATGAGCCGCGGAAGCGACAGAAAATTCACTTGTTACTGAGTAAAACAAGTATCTTACAACTTCCAGTGCAAAAATCTGGGCTCCATTTCTTGGAGATGAATTATGCCCTAGCAGTATACTGTATTAGTATTTACTATAATTCAGCCACTCGGTAGAGGGTTTTCCCATTAGGGTGACAAAGCAAACCTTGTAACAGTCAATGGCTGAACACGTGAACAGCCTTGTTCATTGCGAATACATAGGTTAGTTCTGACTGGCAAAAACTTAATGTTATAGGAATGCCTTTTCTGGAATTACAATTATTTTCGTCATAATATTTTCTTCACAAATTTTAAGATAATACTTTTAGAACACACTGGTTTACACGCCAATTTCTGCAATATAAGAGGTGATACGGTATGAAAAGGTACGGTGAGTTTTTAAATTTCCTGCAGTAAATGACAGTTTTCTTCAGTTAATATATATATTGCAAATTTTTGTATTTTGCCTACTTTTACGTCGCTTTTTCGTTCACTTTAACAGCAACGATGAGAACACATGGTTAATTTATTATGTACCATCTCTAACATCACATTTCTTCCCACTTTTGGCTAATCGCTACAATGAAGATGAATAACTACAAGCAGTATTCGAAGTCGGGGTGCAGGAGTACCCCCCCCCCCCACACACACACACACTACCACCAACTGCACAATCTAAGTATCAAAGTATCACCCAACCTGCCATGATAAGAGGCGAACTCTTTCTTCTGTCCCATCTCATTTCGAAAACACTCACTTGTCCCATCTCCTTTTATGAGACGAGACGGAACATGCCTCGTCTCGTGAGCAACACTAACATTAACAATAGAAGCATCCCATTAGCTGTCCCCAAAATCTCGAGCAAACATCCTCCCATGTAACAATTTCCAGTTCAATGAAATGTCACTCACAAGGAAACAGTCATGCCCAGGTCGAGAGTCAAACCTGGAACATGCGACTTCCTCAGATAAATCATGAATTTTGTGTATAATAATTACAACGCCAGTTCATTCCTGGTAATTCTGAATCTGCAGTTTGGTTTGCATATATAAGCAGGATAATATTTAGTTTTCGAGGGCTGTACTGTCGAAACGAGGAGTCAAATAATAATAATAATAATAATAATAAAAAATATTAAGAAAGTTTTTTTTGTATTTATAATGATAAGCCTTTGCATACGTCGTTAATTCTATATTTTTCTAGACTTGAGACGAGAACGAGAATTGCCCTCCCAAACCGAGACGGATGTTTATAAATTGAGACGTAACTGTCAATGAGACATTTACAAATAAACGCGAGACAGACATTTACAACTCTCAACGAGAACGAGACCAAGGCTGCCATATCTCGTCTCGATATTATCCTTAGTGGTGAAGTTGTGAACCAACCAATTAATGCGTTCGGGGTAACGAGATGAGGCGGCTTTTTTCGCAGTACAAAATTCAAAATAATTATATCGTACCATTTCAGTATGGGATATTGTTATACACATGGGCGTATATATAGTTCACGGGGGGGGAGGGATGGATCAACTTTTGGTATGATTAGGGTTGCTTTGTTTGGTAAGTGAAAATCCAGGACACTGCTGGCCGGAAGCTTGTTGGGGAGCATGGGGGTAGGGGATGTTGGACCCGACAAAGTTGTGTGTTTGTAGTCACGAAGTATTGATACTTTTCTGTTCATCTTCTGTCACTACGTTTTTAAGAACCAAATTTCTTTAATATGATTCGAGGGGGAAAAAATAACTGATTTGATAGTCTCAATGCAGTTTCTTATTGCAGAAATTCCGAAACTATCAGGAAATTGCAGATATTGGTCTGCAGTCCCATCTGGTGTGTGGAATTACGAAATTTCCTTCCCATCCGTATCCCGTCCTATACGTCTCTAATTTAAGAGAATGAAATAAGTCCGAAGGAATTTTTTATGAACAAGCGGATAGAACAAGGAAACTGGTAATTTTAGTGAACCAAAAAAAGAGGGGGGTTGGACCCGTTGAATCCTACTTAAATAAGCCCATGGTTATACATATTATTTCCTTGTAATAACTATACATAAACTAAGTATAGATATGTACTGTGCAACTAATGTAATCTTCTCAGTGTATTTTCTCTTATCTGCACAAAAATATTTGATCATAATTTGCGCAACAGAAATGGAACACAAACTGAAATTGCTTTATGGAAAATAAAGTTAAATAGGCTTTATAAATAAAGTGAAGAATGTGAAAATTCCTATTTTGCACTACATAGGTTACGGTAAATATCGATAAATATAAGTTTAAAAAATAGTTTTGAGTGTCTGGTCAGCAACCAATTTTATAAGCAATATTTTTCGCATGGCCTGAGAACACACACGCAGCTGAACCCTTTCATTTATCTTGCACGTGAGCAGCACGGATATTTCATAGAAGAATGATCATTACAAAGCATAGCTTTCCTTTCTCCTATTGCTCCTTCTTCCATTATTTAAATCGGTACAGATTTGTAAAACTGCTGCACGTGTTCGCTCACCGTGGGCTACCCATCCGGAACTGGACGCTCGAAGCAGACGACAAATGAGCTCTCCCTAAGAAGTGACGTAGTAACATGGCGGCGGCGTGTTTTCAGCGCAACGCTAGCCTCGCAACTTTGGAAGTCTCGTTTCTGCCTTAAACTGGACGCAGAGAAACGCTAAAACTTGCAGGGGTCATTTTTCCAGGGTATAGTTTTCAAAATTGTTGTAAAAAAAATTGAGTGGAAATGTCCATTCATACGTCCATGGACAACTGCACATACGATCTGCGCCGCCGAACGAGCACCCCTTGGTAACTCTCGGCGCTACCGCTGTTGTCTGGTTGGTCTGCTGCGTATTCCCCGCTCCCCACTTCCCTTACCAGCATATAGAGCGCCCGCCGTAACAGTAGAAAAGACCTATAGTACATTATTATTTTTTTAAAAAAACACTATCAATAAATTTTTCTACTAAATTTTTAAGCCACATTTTCTAAAATAAGATAACAATATATATCCAACTGTAAGGATAAAAAAAGTAAAGTAAAGTGTTCCCCTGTGCATAGCACCACGCCATGAAGGCGTATAGGGGGTGTGAGGGTAACGCCCCACACTTTCTTGATCCGGTCGTGAGTGGGGGTGATGTGATCAGCATCACGCCCCTGACCGCCTTTACCCCCCAGGGTTTCCCCCAGGTACCCATGTTATTCGACGCTGGGTAGGCGCCGGATACGTTTACAAATCAAAGATACCAAACACTGATGAAGAGGAATTGCACAGTTTATAGTAAGTGTTTTGTAGAACGGCTCTCTCTCTTTTGTGTATCTATTACACTCAAATATGATACGGTGTATATCTGCCTTATTGCCACATGTACAGATTGGGTTTTGTACAATCCAAATCTTCTGTAAATGACTTTTAGTAGTTGTATGACCTGACCTAATACGATTTAGTAATACTATCACATTCCTTGTACGTACCTTGAACTTTTGTAAACCAGGGCTTGATTCGATTGAAATTAGCTATCCTCTGATAAAAATTGCCTGCATTTTGAAATTCACCTTTGCACCATTCCTTCCAGTTTCCCTTCAACTTTTTCTTCACCCTCGGTAGAAGGTCTCTGTACCATGTTTTCAGCTCCAGGACAGGTTGAATTACCTTAGCTTGAAAATCAAGTCTAAATTTGAGACAATTCATTCTAAAAAAAATGTTGCTGCAATTTTTTAACTAGCGTCATGGTGAAACAGCTGAACTGCGTTTCAAAAACGTCACAACAATCAAAACGTTTCATTGTCGTCTAGAACGTTCTACCAGATAGTACTTTACTGTTAGCTCGCGTCGCGGGTTGTATTGTTTTGTGTGTGTTCCGTTATTTGTAGAGCAGTGAATAAACATGGTTAAGAAGTATACATGTAGTTTCAATACGGACATATAAAAATAATTCAGTGACCTGTGTTGTGACCAAAACTCAATAGACAAATCTTGCGTTTTATGTCAGATATGTGGGGTAAGTTTTTCGTGGAGTTTTGTGAACGGTTGTTGAAGAATAATGCTGTTCTCAATAAGAAGGGTTGTTCTGATAAATATGTACTTCAGAGTAGGACTAACATCAAAGGTTAATCTGAAGAGAACAGAAACACTATGTAAAAATAAACGGGATTATAATAATTATTATTTCATTCATGTTTATGATGTACAATATCATTCACGTGATCCATACTTTAACGAATAATAATAATGATGACTAAGGTCTAAATCACCATCCCTGAGACCTTCTGTAAACAAACGGTCTCCCCGATTCGATGTATCACTCCGCGTCAGCTGATCCATGACCGCAATCATCTGCTGTTACACTCATAGTTCGCCGCACCTATTCATTTTATATAAGAGCCTCTGAATGTGAGAACCCGTTCTCAAAACATCAGACGAATATGCAGCCGCATACATTGTTACTCTCCCGGTCATTCTCTCTTTCATAACCCTTAAAACTGCAGACACTGACACACCACTGCACTGGAGATACCAACTTAACCACTTCATTTACTGGTTTCTCAGGATACTACTGACAGAACGTTACATAAATATTGAGTAGAATCTCTTTCTCACCCCTTTTCAAAGGCTGTCCTTGCTGGTGTTTTGAAAACAAGCTCGGAGAACACGGAGACTTTCCCTCACGCATAGAACTCGGCATGTTTTTTTTTCTAAGGCTAAGTCAGTCAATATTACTAAGTTGCACTACTTCCTTGCTGTTCACATGATTATTTTTAGAAAATAACCAATGTTATAAAATACCATTATGTACACAAATCTCTAAGCTCATTGAAAGTTATATTACTACAAAATGTTCACACTTATCTTGCCTTGCCATGTCACCAAGTTATTTTACGAAGTGCACTATATTTGGCGGAACAAAAATTGTTATTAGGATGCTTGTAAAAGTTTCCAACCGCAATAAATTTACGAACTTTTTGTCTTGTTTTGATCATCATCAATATATTTATTGGAATTACAGCAATGCATATGCCTGTTTATGCCCATTATATATTTTATTTACATAAGATACAATTTACATAAAATGTACAAACAAATTTCAAATACACTCCTATCTATATCAAACCTTAGAAATATACATTACCATGTTATATCATTTTGTCTAAAAAATGCAAGTAAAATATATTCAAAGAAAGAAGCCAAATTTATGGGAAATGATTACTGGTGCAAAGAGTTAACCATAAAGGTGAAGCAATAAGTACAAAAGAAAGAGCATTGGGTTTAAAGTGAGACGTCATTTGCGGCAGCGTATCCCACACTACAAATTGGCCATTGTTTTACCTTACGTAATGAATCCTGTAACAACGCTGGATTTTCGTGTGGATTATTTTACTTCTATGAGTTTGCAATGCTTTCTGCATGCAGGTGGTTTTGTTTACAGAAGGTGTCAGGGTTTGTGATTTGAACTATAGTGCTAGGATTTTTATGACTTGGAATATAAATATATATTTTTTTTTTTGGTAAGGGTGTTGTGTTCCCTAAATATATAGAAATTCATATTGTGAAGAAAGTAATTGAATTAAGATGCTTCTTAAGTGCGTATTTTGACATATTTGGCAATTTCTACGTGATAGAGCATATGTTGATGGATTTTCGGTCATATTCGCATATTTTCGCTTTATCCAGAAATATACAGTCATTTTCGAAGTGGATTCGTTCTTACTCCCGTGTTCACTTAAGGTTTTTTTTTGGACTGTAGCAAAATATTTTGCATTTTTATTTGAAAATTTATTGAAAATATTCATTGTGCATTGCAACTCAGGGCCCATAAAGTGAACTAAAAATAGTAAATATGTTAAAATATTTCAACATATGTTAGATATTGATGTTTGAAACAGTCCAGTTATAAGGGAACATTTTTCAAATTATAGTGCATATTTTGTTAAATTTTAGGTCATAAGAGCATATTTTATTTGCATATTTTGGTGATTTGTAGGTCATAAAATCCTAGCCCTAATAATAACATTAATGTTATAATTAGGCTTAACCAATTTTTAATGAAAGTGGGGGTAAACTGACCTGCTTGGGATGTCTCGTTTTCAGGCCAAAATATTATGGTCACCCTACAGATGACCCCTGTTCGAATCTCCGGTAAATAGTGGCCATGTTTCCTTTGATCACCTCATGATGACCTACTCACACCCATCTTGGTTAAACAACTTGTACGATTACTAGGGGCATGCATATTTCGTTTTTGACGAAAAAACGAAATTTGAAAAAACACATTGTAGTGTTAATTTTTCATGTTTTTGAAAGGTGTGAGATGCATTTTGTGACCATGTTTCGTCACGAAATAAGGCGAAATGAACTGCAAAAAGCGAAATTAACTCTTAAACACGAAATTTAGGGTTTATTCACCGACGCGGCACCTTCTGAGGTCTGAATTATCCTGAGTGTTATGCAATTCCCGGAAAATTGATTAATTCTGCTGTTAATATTGGAGAAACAAAAATTGACTCCTTTACACAGAAATAAACTTAATACTCGGATAACTACATAAATGGGCAATTAGAAGTGAAATGTTAATTCTGTGGAATAAGTGTAGTTTTTAAATCAAATTTAGGATTATATTCACAATTTTAATTTTTAATTAATAAATTTTCATTTTATGTAGCATTTTTTATGTGATTATTCACCGCTGAAATTTTGCTTTTTTATTTACCAAAAATATGTGCCTCTAACGATTACTCAAACTCAAAGCAAAATTCCAAAATGAAATGAATGCGCCATCCAGCAATAAGAAATGCTTCTCCGGAACAGACTTCCATTACAAGAGGGCGGAGCTAAAACTCTTCCCTCCCTTGAGGAGACAAGAATGCAACTCGCATGACGTAACAGCAAGTTCACATGCCGAAAGGTCTTCAATTTCAAGCAATAACTAGCATCAAAGGCCCCTTGCATTAGTTGTGACATGATTTCGCCCAGTTTTTCGCTATTGTTGCTTCTTGCCCAGGGGGCAATGCGACTCTGACCCAGTAACATCATTGGTTACCAGAAGGACTGGCGTAATGGGAGGTGCATGAGTCAGTGGCATTGTAATCTTTTACTCATCAACAGGCGACGACAACTGCAATTGTCCCCTGCTATCGTTTCAACACTCGCGCTGGGTGTGCGCAAATTATGTTCTAAGGAATTGGGACGAGTGACGACCATTGCAGACATGAGGATGGCTCCGGCATCGGTATTTGGGATAGAAGCTGAATAAATCGGCGCCAGAAGCATGTGGCGGCATCGATAAAAGGTGGCCGTTGCCTAATCGTCTGTGCGTGGAGAAAGAGATGACAACTGTGGGCACACTTATCATTCCTTTTTCCTTTTAGCAATATATTGCCTTGTCATATTTAGTAACCAAGCAACCTTTGTAGACATACTTGGTTAATGTTGAGGTAAACCACTTAACAGCAAATTGCAATCATAAGTATAATATAACAGGGGACAAAAACATGAATTATCTGGGAAAGAAAGCACAGTGATTCTGTTCCATTTGAATATAAACCTGATATCTAGTTGTTCGTTCTATCAGCAGGTTTTCTACCCTCCGTGGCGGAGTGGTTAGCACAGCGCGCGACGATGTCAGGGATGATGATTCTTTGTGAATGTCCGTTCAACACTTTCATCATATTACCGCTCACCCCCCACCTTGCAACAAGTGGCAAAAAAGCGACGTCAAATAACAAAAATACAAGGTGCAACGTTAAAGACATCTATAGCTTTCGATTAATACTCACATATGAAATGTAACCAGCTAATTAGTTATTTAACATTTTAAAGTACTTATTATTTGCTGGTCCCCGGTTCGATACCCGGTAAAGGCACATGGCAAGTGGATTGGATCACACTTTGAACTGTAGGTCCAGTCCCGATTAGCCTTACTATGCATAAAGTGGACTTAAACACCAACTTTACACAAGTAGTGCAGGTGGCCGGGTTCTGAAACCGAAAATGAGGCTCTGTGAGGCTCGCCTTAATGGATTTCTCTCGTAAGGCATGAGCCTCATTTTCTCGCAGTGTTGCCAGCTCACCCCAAGAATATTTCACCATGTGATATTTTACAGGCGAAGCTAACCTACAAATGGGAGTTGGCAACACTGGCAACATCAATTGCGGTTTAGTGTTGCCAACTCACCTCAAGAATATTTCACTATGTGATATTTTACAGGCGAAGCTAACTTATAGTAGTAGGTGGAACGCTACGTTCTGGCAGGGTCTTTTGACCTACTTTTGAAATGACAGTGTTGCCAACCTCTTACTCGAAAAAATCACCAAGGTTTTTGTTTTTGGGTATAACCTAACCTCAAGCAAGGAGCTGGCAACGCTTGAGGCTTTCTCGCAGTGTTGCCAACTCACCCCAAGAATATTTCACCATGTGATATTTTACAAGCGAAGCTAACCTACGAATGGGAGTTGGCAACACTGATTAGTGGAGGTGCACGGGTTTTGCAACATCAATTGGCGTTCAGTGTTGCCAACTCACCTCAAGAATATTTCACCATGTGATATTTTACAGACGAAGCTAACCTACGAATGGGAGTTGGCAATACTGGCAACATCAATTGGCGATCAGTGTTGCCAAATCACCTCAAGAATATTTCACCATGTGATATTTGACAGGCGAAGCTAACCTACGAATGGGAGTTGGCAACACTGACTAGTGGAGGTAGCCGGGTTCACCAGCATCAATTGGCGATCAGTGTTGCTAACTCACCCCAAGAATATTTCACCATGTGATATTTTACAGGCGAAGCTAACCTACGAATGGGAGTTAGCAACACTAGCAACATTAATTGCGGTTCAGTGTTGCCAACTCACCCTAAGAATATTTCACCATGTGATATTTTACAAGCGAAGCTAACCTACGAATAAGAGTTAGCAACACTGATTAGTGTAATCAGCTCAGTTGAGCGCCATCAATTGGCGATCAGTGTTGCCAACTCACCCCAAGAATATTTCACCATATGATATTTTACAAGCAAAGATAACCTACGAATGGGAGTTGGCAACATTGACTAGTGGAGGTGCACGGGTTGAGCGCCATCAATTGCGGTTCAGTGTTGCCAACTCACCCCAAGAATATTCCACCATGTGATATTTTACAGACGAAGCTAACCTACAAATGGGAGTTGGCAACACTGACTAGTGTAATCAACCCGGTTCTGCGCCATCAAATGCGGTTCAGTGTTGCCAACTCACCCCAAGAATATTTTACCATGTGATATTTTATTTCCAAGTCCCGGGGACACCAATGTATATCGTGACTTTTGTAAACCTCTCTCGGGAACGATGTGCCACACACACGCGCGCGCGTGCTGGCGCCTCTTATTATTTTTGTATTGTGACTCAAGCAAACAAACAAATAATTTTTTTTATTTTTTAGGATTCCTAGCCTCTAACCTCGCCAGGGTGCGTGGTGCCCAACCCAAAAAGGTTCTAACGGCTGTGGTTATGGATAACCACACCTCTGTAGAGTTTTCATGTGTTTTTTTTCTCTCAAACTTCCATGAAACTCTACAGAGGACCTCCGTAATGCATGCAACGTGTACTAACGACTCTAGTGTTATTTGATGTTGTAATATTTTTGGATATAGAGTTTTATTGTGAGATATGTTTATTATAATATTTTTGATGAAGATGGAGAATGTGTGTGTTATAAAAACTAAAGTTGCATGCTTTTTTTTTCTAGTGTGTGTGTGTGCTTGATGTTCGACAGCATCTGTAACGATAAAAAAAAGAATTTTATTGTTAATTTTCTCATGTAAAAACAACAAAATTTTGTGCAAATTCTGATTGTCTCGTGCTATAGTGCAAAAAAACTGATGAAAAAAAGATATTGTAACTGATAATTGGTGAAATTGACATTGTAACTGATCTGAACTAGAGAAATTCGTATTATTATTGTGCTAGCACAAAATTTTTATTGTAACTGATTGTGCAAGAAAAAGATGTTAAACCTGTTAAAACTGCTCTGTGACCCTCTCGTTCTTCACGTCGTACGCGAAAGACTTCTCTGCAATCAGGATGACGCTGCACACGGTGTCATCGGGCAAGGCTTCGTGGAACTCGCAGACGATTTTGATGTTGGTGCGATCGTTGACCACCACCTGCTTCCTCTTCGTCGTGTTGATGACGAACATCGGCCTGCGGATTTTGAATTCGCTGGGCGTGTAGTACATGTCCACGTTTCCCTCGGTCACGCGCTTGTAAGCCGTGTAAGCTTCGTAAAGTTTGAGGTAATCGTCTTTGGTCATGTCGAGGTTGTAATTCTCGCGCGGGAACACTTCGTTGCGTCCATTCTTCAGATAAATGTTCTTGATCTTGCAGTCGTCGAACTTGCTGGAATCTTTTTCCTGGTTGTTATCGCGCCCGGTCTGAAAGAGTACCACGACGAAATCTGGCATGTCGAACTGTATGTTGTTGAACTGAGTCGTCACGTCGAATTCCATGTGACTCCCCGATGCCATCTTCTGCACGCACTGGTAACCGTGAAAGTGAATCGGCACCTGCGGACTCTTCAAGATCTCCGCTTTGTACTTGAGGGCGTAGTTCGTCTCGTATTCCACGATCGGCATTCTCAATTCCATGCTTCGGATGACGCACTTGGCCGCTTCGGGTAATGTGTTGGCTATCGGCGTGCCGTCGGCGTTCAAGTTGGTGTATCGCATCAGTGCGCCGTTGTCGTTGGCCGCTCTTCGAAACGTGACGCGCAATCCACCCTTCCACATGATCTCTTTGTAGTCGGAGAAGAATCCCGGCAGCAGACGCATGGGAAAGAGCACCGTGTGACTTCTCGTCGATATTTTTGTTCCCGCTTCGAATCCTCCCGCTTGATAGTATGCCGCGTCTGTTTTGGATAATTTCAATGTTCCCACTGCCGTCGACGTGATACCTGGATAATCGATTCTGTCGATGACGGTGTTGTGTTTCCTCACCTCCACCTGCGAGAACAGGTGAGGCACGAAGTTGTCCACGAGTTTCAAATTTGCATTGGGTGGAAACGCTTCTCCGCTTTCTTTCTTCACCACGTCGAATTGAAGGTAGAGGTCCGCTCTGTGAGGATGAACAAACCCGTCCCCTACGTCCACGTCGTATTCGATCTCCCTGTTCGCTTCGTTGAGATTAGCGAACGTGCGACGGTTCGGAGGGAAAGATTGCAATTCGTAACTTTCGATTTGTTCCATTTTTACTATGTATGGTTATTTATTATACGTTGATCTCCACGATGGCCGTCGTAGTGGCACCTGCGAAATCCACCACCTCGTCTTTCTCGTTCGTCACTACCAACTCTATGTCGTCTATGCGGTTGCGACATACTGGAAAATAGATCGGCGAAGAGGGCGTGTAGATGATCGGTTCCATGAATTCGGAATTGGGTTTGAATGTGGCGATGATTCCCGTCTGCTTGTGACTTCCCAGCAACTCCCCGTCCGAAGATTTAGTGATCATGCCTTCCGCCACGTTGCAGTGAACGTTTAGAGTCTCTATGGCCAGAAATTTAGGAATGTTGGTTGCCGTGTGTTTGATGCCAGCTTCGAGTTTTGTGTCGTTCTCGAAACCTAAAAGTTCTCCCATGGTGCCCAGGTCCACGGTCTCCGTCGCCGACACGATTTCCACTCTGTGCGTGACCGAATTTTGAGAAAAATACGTGCCTTTGGGTAACTGAGCTTGCAAAGTGGAAAGATTGTATTGGCCTGGCGTGACGACAATGTGTTCGCTTCCGACGCTAATTTTGTTGTTGTGCTGCGTGACGTTAGGTATGAGGTACATGCTGTAGAATGCACGCAGAGCTACGGATTTAGGATAGACGATGTCGTCGTGCAGCGTGAGTTTCAGGATCGAAGATTCGCTCGTGAGATGAAACACGCCCATCGTGTTTAAGATTCCACAATGCTTTCTGAAAATGTTCCACCGACGGGTTATTTATTTTAGACATGTATGCGAGAACGGAAAGACATAGGTGGCCGCAGATAACATCGGTGAAACCTTGGATGCGTTTGTCATTGTAGTAGAGGTTGGCAACACTGAGATACTTCACCAACCTGGCAGGTGGTGTGCCACCGAACGAATCGAAAACAAATGCATTGTTATCGTCAATTTTGAGGTAGCATATCCAATGTGTACCAGGATTTTTGTAACTGTCCAGGTTGACCACGCCATACTCTTTTTTCTTCACAACAGAGGGTAGAGAATCGGACATGAAAACACCCCTGAAGTTTTTTATTCCCAACAGTTCGATTAGAGATTCAATATCGAAGTTGGACAGGGCTTCTTCTTTTTTTTATATTTCTTTAAAGCATCGAGGTTGCTTTTTTGTTTTTTGGTTATACCTTTCCCCTTCTTCTCCATGGCCAGGTTGTGACGTTTCTGTTCTTCCAACTCGGCTTTGTTCTTCTTCGAGTCGATGACGGTTTTCGCGATGGCGGCACTTCCGCCGGCCAAACTTCCAACAGCCCCCAATGCTGCCAGGATGGCTGGGATGCTGAATATGAAACCTCCGATTTTTTGCTGTTTCCGCGAACGCTGCAAGCGTCTCAATTGAGGTGTGCTGAGAAGTAATTTCATTCCGTGTCCTTTCATCAAGCAAGAACGTTTCTTCTCGCGTTGTTTTTTGGTGAGTAAACCATCGAGGGTACCTAGATTTTTCAGATTGGAGTAAGGTATCTGGTACACGACACCTTTGGGCTTCATGTTGATGCTCTATATGTTATCTTCACGGTATGTTATTTATATATATGTTTTGAGATTTTTTTGTTTTGTGTAATTTTTTTCGGTATGTTATTTATATATAAATGTTCTGAGATTTTTTTTGTTCCGTGTAATTTTTTTTTCAAGGATATACTCCGCGCAGAGCTGTTACACAAATTCTATTACGTGCTTTGTTTTCTTACCAAGAAGTTCCTTTGTACCCTTGTACACGATTTGAGTTTTGTTCTCGATTAAAATAGCTAGCTTCTCGTCGGATAACATGTTAGCGTATCGATCTGGTAAAAATAGACTGTATTGTGCGTTGAGCAACAGACGTGCCTTGGGACCATACTGGGTAGAAACAATTGAACCGGAAGTTATCGTGTAAGGTTTGTCCACTTCCAATTCCTGAATTTTTACATACTCTACTGTCAAATTTAGCATTTGTTTTAATGCTTGAAAGTCACTCATTTTTTCAGTCGTCATATTGAAGAGAAATTTTCAGTGTGTGTGTTAGAGAAATTTAATTTTTTTCACAATGTGTGTTATTTATATACACTGAAGATTATTTTTTTTTCACGATGTGTGTTATTTTATATATTTTTTTTTTCACGAGATTTTTGTATCGAAGATTTTTTTTGTCTGTGTTAGAGGAAGAAAGTTTGTGCTTCGGAAAATGCGATAATGTGCGTGATGATATCTTCCGTCTCTTGTTTCGACTTATGCCAATCATCTGTGAATCGTCTTCTCCCCAGCCTCGCCTCGTGCAGTTCATCTAACCTATTGTTTAATTTTTCCCCTGCGACCGAAAAAAGAGTGTCGAGATCGCCGCACCTCATGCCACTAATTTCCCGAAGATAATCCTTAACAGCCATTTCACAAGGGATGCGAAATTCCGGCGTTGATCTCGCTATGATCAAAAATTTTCTTATATCCTCACAATCTCCGTTTACTGCATGTTTGAATATTTTACACAGCAGTTCGTGTGGCAAGACGGTTATACCAGACATGATGTGTTTTTTTTTTTTACTGTATGTTATTTATATACCCCACCCAAGTTTTTGTTTTGTGTTCATGGCGATGGTGGTGCCCAGTGCTGCAACTCTTTCTCCCAGCGAAGCGTCTCTGCTGACGAATCTTTCGAAAGCTGCGTGCTCTAACTTTCTGTCTGCTTCGTGACGTGCATCCAGATCGGTGCGAGTGGTGTTGTAAGCGATGTCGTGATCTTTGCATGCGGCGTCCAACGGATTCACACCCCTGTCTCCTCTCTTCAATCTTTTCTCGAGTTTGGTACCTGGTCCGCAGTACTGGTAGCCGGGTAAATGCATCTCGAAAGGTAACTTGTTGATGATGTCGTTCACAAGCCCCTTTCCTTCGGCCACGTTCCAGAATCTCGGAGGCAGCGTGTTGATAATTTTGATGAGGTAACCTATGCCCTTGTCGTCGTTCACGATGAAGTTGGAAAGTTTTGTGCTGATCATGTCCATAATTCCTACCTTCTCGTTGTAGAAATTACGATTGCCTGCATTCTCCTCTCCTGCAATAACCAACAACCTGTCTATAAGCTTGCGCACGTCGTCCACCCACACAAACTCTTTGGGCAGGGTGTTGTAGAGTTTGACGCCGCTGCCTGTTTTCACCTGGTTCCAAATCGGCTTGATGAGATTTCTGTACTTCTCGCCGCTGCTGGATTTCACCCTATTCTGCGAGGCGTCGTTGTTCTGGTACAAGGCATCCGTCATGATCAAAATTTCCTTGTAACTCTGGTAATCTTCGTCGGTGTAATCTTTCGGCTGCTTTTTGGCAACGAGTTCCCACAGTCCCACCGTACCCGGATACCTGTTCCAACTATTCTTCTCGCCTAAATTAACTTTAATGTCGTTGCCTTCGAAGGTCACCTTCGATTTTCCAATCTTCCAAACCACACCGCCGCCTTCGTTGCTCTCCATGCTCGGATACAATCCGAACACTTCATCCTTGTCGAATTTCCCCGTGCTCAGATAGTCTCGTGCCAAAGGTCCCAACTCGATTTTATCCAAAGACGACGACGTGCTACCTATGGCTCGATGTCGTGCCGGTACGTTCTTCAGTTCGAACGGCGTCGAAGGAATGCTCGAAATGGGCGTGGGTACGGTGTAACTTTTAGCTGCAAGTGGTACGAGTTCGTTGATCAAATTTTTATTTTGTTCCGTGACGCCTTTAATTTCTTTACCTAGATCGCTGATGGCGTCGATCACAGGTTGATCTTGACGTTTCTTCTCTTCGTAGAATCCGCGATTCTCGGATTTCCAACCTTTGAAGCGTTTCGCGAGGTAATCGCGAAGCTTGAGATTTTCGTCTTCGATTTTTCGTTTCGTCATAACGTTATTTATACACGTTGTTTCTCACAACGTTGCAACGTTTAGAAAGTCGTTGATTTTGTTTCTGTATTTTCCGTCGTTGGGTTTCCTCGTCATGTCGATCGTCGCGAAACCGAAATCGTCACTGTTCCAACAGTGGGAGCACCATTCCGAAAATTGATTGTAGTTCATGTCTCCGCCTACGTAGTCATCGTACGCGTGCTTGAGGTTGGTGTGATCTTGACGAAACAAACATGTGAAATTAGCGTTGTCGCGTACTAACTGTTTTGGAATTTTGGAAAACGTTTGAGCTAGGTAAAAGCAATCCATTCCTTTGTGACGACCTTGCGTGAAAAAGTTGCGAATTTCATTTTGATTTTCCAGGATGACGTCGTCGAACACAACGACTGAATTTTCACGGCAATCGTCGAGTGGAATAATTTCCGAAGCGAACGTTGCAATATCCAGACCATCGTACAGTTTCATCAGTTGCTGGTATTTGGATTGCTCCAAACTTTTTGAGAACACGTACAGGTGCCTGTTCTTCCAATCTAACCAATTCGGTGCGAGGAGAAAATTGTCCACAAGCAGTGTTGTTTTCCCACACTCAGAAGGACCTACGATCAGACAGCGGATGCTGTCGGGCAGCAACCCGCCGTTCTTTTTTTTTGTTTGATTTTCCGAATCAGGTAGACGCTTCACCACGTTCCACGTACTCACAAGATCACTTCGTTCGCGTCGATCCAACTTTTTTCTGGAAGTCCCAGCCATTTGACAAACAGTTTGTCACCTTTCCTACGCAATACTTTCTCGATGAGGTACGTGTCGGGGTGTTTTGTTTTAGAGAGTTCCTCTTCGTAAAATCTTCCTTTCAAAATCTCGCCGCTACTATCTTTTATTATATACGTGTGTCGGTTTCCGAGTAAAACTCGAACCACCGTAAAAAGTTCCGTGCTCCAATTTTTTGTGAACCCCTTCTCGAAAGTGCGTTTGAATTTGCTGATCCTCACCTGGTCTCCAATTTTGAATTTTGATTTCTTGGTAGTTGTGGGAGTGTACTTTGGACAGTAAACTGTAGAAATTAAACGCTGCTCGTCAGATTTCGTAACATCAGCTGGCTTCATGCCTATCGTTCTGTGTACCGTATCATTATAGGTGTCGACGAGTTCCGACAGTATGTCGACCCATTTGTAATTCCCCCGAAGGGTGAATCGTTTCCACATGTGTGTTTTCAAGGTTCGATTAAATCTTTCCACGATGCTGGCTTTGATGTGACTGAAGGTTGAGTAATGTCGAATGTCGTGTTTCCGAATAAACTTTTGGAATACGGCATTGTAAAATTCTTTACCGTTGTCTGTTTGCAAAAACCGTGGTCGTCTGCCGCTTTCGCGAAAAATTAATTTGAATGCTTCCGTGACGCACGTCCCCGTTTTGGCCTTCAAAGGTAGAGCCCATGCGAATTTCGAAAACGAGTCTATGACGGTGAGGAGGTACTTGTTGCCCTTGTTCAATTTATGCACATTTTTTAGATTGCCGCTACTCATCTCCACGAGGTCACTTTGCCAGAGGTCGTCGATTCCCTTGGTCACCACCGCCAAACGTTCGTAGTTGCGCCGTGCAGGTTTATGCAATTCTTCGACGATGGCTTGCCTAGACATTTTTTAGAGATTACGTTTGAAGAGAAGCACCAGCGTGATGGGATTCAAAGAGGGTGGCACCTCACCTGTGTTTTGAACGATCAGCTTATCGCCGGCACTCACGTCGAAAACGGTAAGATCTTCGTCTTCGTGTATTTCATATACGTTGCGCGTTTCGTTCCAACGTGCCAGAGGAATGTTTCCTGCTTTCTGAACACCACGATTCGATATTAAGGTCATGGTGGGAACGCTAGCTTTTCTGCCGTGAGACCAGTACGAAAATTCGTTTATCTGAATCGTGCCATCGAGGAGAAACTTGTAGTACGGATGATAAGGATGCAACATGTACAGTTTGTTACCTTCGACGAACGTGGAGATTCTCTGTTGATTGGGTACGCTGTTGATTTCGATGGCTTGCAGAGAATGCAGTTTAGCGAATTTAGTATCGACGCTAACGAGGTTGCTGTGAAGCTGTCCCAGTGTATTTTGTACGGGCAACAAATGCTCGACTATGGTATCCGTTACGGTAGAAAATGACGGTTTGATTTTCACTTCCACGTTCAACTGCTTGTAGTTTTCGTTAAGTTCTTGTAACTTGGCACCGAAAGAGGCCAGCGTCGATTCCTGCGTGGATTCCAGCACTCCAACTTGATCCCTGATGTTGACGACAATACTCTGAAGGTTCTCGACTTGATTCAATTTCGAACTTTTTTCGGTGAGATCGTTCACGATGCTTCGCATCTCGGTAAACTGCGTGTGAAGGTCTGCGACGCTCTGCGAAGTGGGCAGCGTCGACACCAGCGAAGCAAGTTCGTCTCGAATCTGTTCCACGTTCGCCGTTTCCGTTTCTAGTCGTTTCAGCATACGTGATATGTTCCTTTTTAAAGCGTGTAATTCTTTGGAGGTGGGGAGATTGGCCACCCTACTCTCGAGATCGCTCAACGAACTTTTGATGTCGCTCGATTCGGATAGTGCCGTCACCGCCGTTTTCAATTTTTCCAAATCTTCGCTCGAAGGTACGCTCGTCCGTAACGATTCCAAGTCACCCTGTATGTTGTCCAGCACGTGATGAAAATGAGCAAGATTGGATTCGACGTTCAAATTTTCTAAATATTCGATCTTCTGCTGAACCGTGCTTAACGTGTCTTGAATGCTCGTTAACGCGTTCGCTTCAGCGTGAATATTTTTAATTTCTTCGTTGATCAACTCCAGAGATGCCTGAAGCGTAGCGATGGTGGTTTGAATGTGTTCGAAATCTTGATAAGCCTCCAATTGAATTTTTATGTTCGCAACGCTTTTGCCGATGACCTGCAGTTCGTCTGACGATGGTAGGTTCGTCATTGTATCTTCCAAAGTCTGTAACTTGGATTTAATTTCTTCCAACGTGCCGGTGAATTCTTCTTGTAATTTGGAAACAACGACATGCAAGCGTTCTACATCAATATCCTTCACGACAGTTTGAAGTTCAGAGAAATTCTTTTCGATTGCGGAAGTTCGTTCTTCGATTTCGAGTTTCAATTTTTCCAAATCTTCATTTTTCGATTGAAATTGCTGTAATTTGGCCAAATCATTTTGAAGCGAATCCACGCTCAACTGTATATTTTGAACGCTGTCATAAGAAGGTACGTCGACATAATTTTTTATGAGCGTTTTCAGTTCGGAATCGATTTTCAGAATAGGGTCGAGACATTGTGTTTGGAGCGTAGCGATCTCGGACTCTAAACTTTTGTTTAAGGTCTCCTGCAAAGCGATCAAATCGCTCCTCAACTTTTTAATTCGGACGTCCAACATGAGAATCTCTTCTGCGTGGTCTACACGCTTGGTGTTGCCGAAAATATCGTTAGGCATTTTGGTTAACGGTTATTTATAATAGGATAGACGATTCGTAATTCTACGAAGAGAGGAACGAGTTTGTCGTAATCTCCCAGGAGTTGAACGTAAAGATAATCTCCTGCGGAAACATCGTACGTAATGTTAGAAAGCATCTTGTCGTGCTTGATTCGAAAAATGTTTTTGCCGGTAGATATTTTGATTTCGCCTACGTTTTCCGGATTCACGGTGATTTGAAGTTTCCCACCGATCGGAATTTCGTAAAAATGTAAATTGTTGTTGAAGATGTAAAAAATTTTGCCGACGTCTTCATCCAATTTCGTCCAAATGCTGTTGAGATGAATGATCAACAGACCGTTGAGTTTAGGTAACACGGAAGGTAAGACTTCATGATCTGGTATGGACGGTGCAGTTTCCATGATGATTTTTTTTTTGAAACCGAACAAGTTCATAGGCATGCTGGTTTATTTGCACTGTGTGCAATTCTTATTTATTTCTAAACGACGATGTCCCCAAGGCAATGTGTGGATTCCACACTCGAGGACGCACCTCTTGTCGTCGTTGGGATCCAGGGCAATCTTCCTCACCTTGTTGGTGGTCAACACATGGTCGACGCTCTGGATGCGCTGTTCTGCTCTTAGAATCGACGACCTGGTTTTGAGGCAATCCACGAAGTCCTCGAATGTGAGATGCTCCCGAACCACCTGTCTGCCGACACCCTTGGCCTTTTTGGTAACGCTGCCCTCGGCTTTGATGGTATAGGCCTTGGCGCGAAGACCTGCAAACTCGAGAATCACGTCTCCGTCCTTCTCATCTTTGAGTTTGCCAGGCTCTTTTTTGTTGCGGGCCAGGATGCCGTACTGGTTCGGCTGGGGATAGCCCGAGGTGTCGAAGAGGTTAACCAAAGATGGAACTGTGGCTATATCCCCGTATGCGTCGGCTGTGCGAACGTGGTACACCAAGCTGTCCGTGTCCGTGTAGAGAAGCGAGATGTTGTGGCCGTAGTGTGGACGTAATATATCGTAGTACGTCTCGAACATGTGGAGCTTGCTCAGATCCAGAACAGTGGCTCCAACGTAGATGGGCTTGGTGAGCCTCACCTCACCTTGCTTCATGTGAATCAGAGCCAGCTGCTCGTTATAGATTGTTCGAGACTTGAACAATAGACTTGCGACAAGCTGACGACATCGCTCTTTCCTCGTCACCAATTTTATGTCCACGCGATTCCGTACATTCTCCATGGTTTTGCCAAACACCGCATTATTCATGAGTTTGAAAAAATCCTTATCAAACTCGGACGTGGCTGCGGTGCGGTGTTTGGTGTTGACTTCGATATATGGGCGCAACCACGGAGAATGCTCGAACTTGAGTATGTGGTGAACTGCGTGGACCGTGACCCCTTGCTGCATCAACCACCGGAGATTCTGGTAGTGCAGGATGTAATTCTTCTTGGGTTCGAAATCCATGACGAGCTTCTTCTGGTTGGAAACGGGTGGACACTTGAACTCGGGTGCAGGGGGGAGATCGCAGAACAAATCCTGCAGATTCTCGGAGAACTCAAGGTCCACCTCGGCGAAGAACCCATGTTCCGAATCGTCGAAGCTTTCGATGTCGAATTTGGAAGGATCGGCCCACTCGAACCCTCTAAAAGGGAGTGGCTGCATCATGGAGTGCCCGTACAAGTTATTCACGTCCGTGTGCATGATGTAGCTCGACGGTTGGGTGGAGTCGTAGCCAGTAGCCATGTGATGGTTGTTGGCGCGCGCGTGCCGTTGCGACACCTGGACCATTCCACCCCGCACGGCGCGTTCCACAAACAGCACCATGTCTACGTCCGAAAGAAGCTCCAGCTTGATTTTTGTCACCAGAAACATGGCTGACCACGCCAGTCCGGGGAGACTATAGAAGTAGGCGGGGTCCAGCTTGTAGATGGTCTTCGCAGTTGCACGAAACGCCTGGAACACATCGGCGAGGAGCGTCACATCAAGTCTGAGGTAGGCGTCGTGGTAGTCTCCGAGAGTTCGACAACCTAGCTCGCGCCACATGGACTGGGCGTGGTGATATTCTTCGTCGGTAATGTTCGAGCCTCGTAGCTGACTGTAGAACTTCGCCTGGGGAGGTAGCGACGTCTCCGCAAACTTGGTAGAGTCGGTGACGTATTCGTAGGGGTAGACCCCCTTACGCCTGAAGAGACCGGCGTCCAAGTTCGGAAAATTCGCAGAGGTAATAAGCATTTGTTCGTTGCTCAGCTTCCCTGCAAGAGCATCGAGGCTGGCCGGGAGAAACCTCAGGGAGTCGAGGAAGCGAAGCTCGACGGTAGAGTCTGCTCCCGGGATCGACACTAGTTTGCTCACACTGATGTAACGCTCCTCGTTCTGGGCGAGAACGTTAATTCGCATGTCGTCGTACCCAAGATGCTTGATCAGGTGGTGAAAATCGTACCCCGAGCCGTTGTGAAAAAACACAGGGATGAAGCGTGGGTCCCGGGCCATACGGTTGCAATCATTGCACCAAGGACCAACGTACCTACCGTTAAAGTGATCGTGGTGTCGGACTTTACGGTTGTTGGCGGTGTACTCCTCGTCGCAGACAGGGCAAGTGATGGCCTCGTCGTGTCTACGTTGATCATCGGGGGACAGTGGGAGCATAGACTTGGGAGCCAACAGTACCTTCCCTATCTCGATGGCCTCGACAACCATCCTCTCGAGGAAGTGTTTGGCTGCGTCGGGACTACGGTACACGTAGGGCTCGGGGGCGATGTGTTGATCTCGTCGCACCACAATGTATGCGAAACTGGATGCCTCGTGGAGTTGGTAAGGGGTGGTGGAGGAAACTTCGGGATCGGGATCGCAAGTGGACAGGGGTTTGAGGAAGGCCTCGAAATCCGCGATGATGATAGCGGGGTGCTCCACCATGGCACCGTGCATGTGGAAACGCTCCACGGCGCCAGGTTTGGGTAAGACTATCACCTCAGGCTTGTTGGCATTACAATAAAGTTTGTGGCTAGCGAGCTTCTCGGCAGCGATGTTGCAACCTCTGATGCGCTGGTAATCCTGCTGTTCTCGATTACGAAATGTAGACAAGCACCTGGGACAAACTTCTATGTGGGTTTTGTCTTTGCTCAGCTGGCTCGAAACAAGCCGAGAGAGGGAACGGATGAGGGTGTAATGGTGGCGAGTTTCATCCTTGATGAGCAGAAGGTGAATTTCCTGCGCACCGTCGTCGTCTACGTCGCTCACCCGAATAGGGTACACCACATTTTCGTCGGTGGCGCCATAAACGTTGATAGCCAACCGAGGGTTGTGTGTACGGGCCTCAACCTTGCGAATGTCCGAAAGCGCCACCGGGTAGTCGATCCCAGCCATCGCATCTTGCAGCTCTGGCTCGTAGGGTAGGTAGTGGTTAACTCGGCGTGGTTGGTTTTTCCGGTCGACAGGGTGTAATGCTGCAAGCACCGACCAGAGAAAGCACTTGGCGTCACTGTTTTGAATGTTCAGGACGGCCTTCTTTGCCGCAATGGCAGATGGTAAGCGGACGTAGCTGGAGGCGGAGAGAGGCACAAACTTGCAAAGTTTGACGCGCAGTTCGTGAGGCTCACCACACAACGAACCTCCCGAGCCCTTGGCTTGATGTTCTTCTTGCTTTGCCACCAGCTCCTCGACAAACTTGTTGTAGATGACCTCGAGGTTGTCGACATCCGCCAGATGCAGCGTCTTCGCCTTGGTGTTGTGGCAGAAGCTGTAAATTTCATCAGACGGCTTCTTGTACCGACAACGTAGCGATGCATAGAATTTGATGGAGTGCGTTGCAAGCGCATCGCCGAGGATGGAAATAATTTGGGCTTGTACGTTTTCCAAAAAGCTACGCACGTCGCATGAGTCCTCCGAAGTAAGGGGAAAGTCCTCTAACAAACGCTCGAAAGCAGACTGGTTCGCTTTCGCCACAGTTTTGATGCGCTTGGCGGATAGTGGCATGTCGGCTTCCGCTTTCCTTTTGGTTGAGCTGGTCGACGGTTGAGCACCAGATGTACTTTCGCTTAGACAAGTAAGCTTATGCTTCTTGGCATACGCAATTGTAATGTGTTTATTGCATCCGGAACACAGTTCGGTGGCAGCCAAATGCTTGCCTGGCACGCAGGTGCGACAATGTCTTGCAAAATTTTTGCTTGATATAGTTCTTTTACACACAGGGCAACTTTTCATGGAGCGCATTTTTTTCGGGGTATGTTTATTTATATGTAATCTGTTGGTGGTAGAGTGTTTACAAAACAAAAATGCCTTATGAGCTAATTCTAATTGGTGTTAGTTTGAGGGGGTTTATTTATATATGGGTAGTGTTGTCTTCCTCAAATATGTGCTTTAATCAACCCTATAAAAAAATTAAAAAAATATATAAGAAAAATATGATTGTAGATAGAAAAAAAATAAATATTGTATGCATGTGTAATTCTATTTAGCTTATTTTTGCTAGACACAAATCTTCTTCAGATTTTATTGCCCACTAATATATTTTTCTACCAATCTAATAGAGGTGTGAAACTATGAAAATGTTCTGAGACAATCTTCTCTAAAACATTCTTCCCCCAAAGCTAATGTTAACAACCTGTTGTAACCTAAGCATCGTGTGTATTGCATCCGGCGAAGCCACGCTAACGCCCAAGCAGCTTGCTATTATGTACCTGCACGCTCCGGATGTGCTGACGATCTTCCATCCCAGCTCGCTGTTGTGTGCCTGCATGCTCCAGATATCTAATAATCTTCGGGCATCTCGCCCGCTCTGAAACAAAATATAAACAAAACAAATTGTATACGCCCAAGCAGCCCGCTATTATGTACTTGCACACTCCGGATGTTGGGGGTAGGTGTACTGACGAGGCTTGCCGTTGTGTAACTTCCGTCGTCCCAAAGCCTACGTATTGTTGAATTTGCGTTATTGTGTCAACATTGATAGCACACGCAGAGAGGAGAGGGGACAAAATTGTAGTTTTTCTAGATGTGTTTGCGCCATAATACAGAAATAAAAAAGAGGTGTCAGCACACGCGTGCGTGTGGCACATCGTTCCCGAGAGAGGTTTACAAAAGTCACGATATACAAACATTAGTGTCTCCCGGGACTTGGAAATAAAATATCACATGGTAAAATATTCTTGGGGTGAGTTGGCAACACTGAACCGCATTTGATGGCGCAGAACCGGGTTGATTACACTAGTCAGTGTTGCCAACTCCCATTTGTAGGTTAGCTTCGTCTGTAAAATATCACATGGTGGAATATTCTTGGGGTGAGTTGGCAACACTGAACCGCAATTGATGGCGCTCAACCCGTGCACCTCCACTAGTCAATGTTGCCAACTCCCATTCGTAGGTTATCTTTGCTTGTAAAATATCATATGGTGAAATATTCTTGGGGTGAGTTGGCAACACTGATCGCCAATTGATGGCGCTCAACTGAGCTGATTACACTAATCAGTGTTGCTAACTCTTATTCGTAGGTTAGCTTCGCTTGTAAAATATCACATGGTGAAATATTCTTAGGGTGAGTTGGCAACACTGAACCGCAATTAATGTTGCTAGTGTTGCTAACTCCCATTCGTAGGTTAGCTTCGCCTGTAAAATATCACATGGTGAAATATTCTTGGGGTGAGTTAGCAACACTGATCGCCAATTGATGCTGGTGAACCCGGCTACCTCCACTAGTCAGTGTTGCCAACTCCCATTCGTAGGTTAGCTTCGCCTGTCAAATATCACATGGTGAAATATTCTTGAGGTGATTTGGCAACACTGATCGCCAATTGATGTTGCCAGTATTGCCAACTCCCATTCGTAGGTTAGCTTCGTCTGTAAAATATCACATGGTGAAATATTCTTGAGGTGAGTTGGCAACACTGAACGCCAATTGATGTTGCAAAACCCGTGCACCTCCACTAATCAGTGTTGCCAACTCCCATTCGTAGGTTAGCTTCGCTTGTAAAATATCACATGGTGAAATATTCTTGGGGTGAGTTGGCAACACTGCGAGAAAGCCTCAAGCGTTGCCAGCTCCTTGCTTGAGGTTAGGTTATACCCAAAAACAAAAACCTTGGTGATTTTTTCGAGTAAGAGGTTGGCAACACTGTCATTTCAAAAGTAGGTCAAAAGACCCTGCCAGAACGTAGCGTTCCACCTACTACTATAAGTTAGCTTCGCCTGTAAAATATCACATAGTGAAATATTCTTGAGGTGAGTTGGCAACACTAAACCGCAATTGATGTTGCCAGTGTTGCCAACTCCCATTTGTAGGTTAGCTTCGCCTGTAAAATATCACATGGTGAAATATTCTTGGGGTGAGCTGGCAACACTGCGAGAAAATGAGGCTCATGCCTTACGAGAGAAATCCATTAAGGCGAGCCTCACAGAGCCTCATTTTCGGTTTCAGAACCCGGCCACCTGCACTACTTACACAATTATTTGTTTCTTGATTGGAAGTAATCATGTTAGTATTATGCACAATTATGCAATTCTTCCCATGTTTACAGGCACATGAAGACGTTCTCAAACTTCTGTATGAATGTCTTTGAAAAAAGGGTAAAAATCATGTTGATTAGTAAGTTGAATATCTTTGCAAAACATAAAAAATATATTTGTGATTTGTGTACATTTCTACATTATTTCATACAATTTATCGTTCATTTAAATTTTGTTTGCATGTGTACAAATGGTGCGGAGAGTTGCAATTATCGTACCATGCTGATGTCTTGTAGTCAACCTTGATTCCATGAATTTATTAACTGTAGGCTAGTGCGTATACCCAGTGACAAAGATAACAGTATGCAATTTCCATCGCCACTGAAATTGATTTTGTTTTACTGGATATGGAGTTCAAGAATTGAAACAAAAGCACTATTCCCTAAACAAAAATAAAATAATTATTAATTCATAATATACAATTACACATATATTACAAATAAAGGGAACCCCCGATGTGCAATATATACATGAGATGCATTTTCTGTTCTGGTGGCCAGAACAGAGGCGTAGCTTCGTGAGTGACGGTTTGATCTAATGTTTCATTGTTACAGTGACATTAGTGACATATGCAAAAATTACTCCATAATGTACATTACATTTATAATTTTTACATTAGTGACAATGACAGTTTGTGAGTGATAACAGTACGCCATTCATTATAGACCAAGACATATATTTCCCATTAACCTCAAAACGTCACATCAACATCGGTAATATCTAGATAAATTAACAAACAATTTCCCAATTTGACTAGTTACCAAATTATACATGATGTGTTGCGAAATGATTATTAGATCTTAGCATGTAAGGCAAATGTAATATTTATTACTGATTGTTTCATGTTTTTAATTAACTTGGGGCCATCGATTATTTGCATATTCTAGGTTAATGAAGCAGGTGTGCAGTGTACTGAGGCGATTCCAACTTCGACTGTTCTAGCGTTCTAAAGCAGTTTTCCGTGTCCCCTTCAGTCCCGAGGTATCATATACCTAAAGCAGTTTTCCGTATCCCCTTCAGTCCCGAGGTATCATATATGATACCTCGCTGTTTTATTTTTTTGTGTGACTACGCTTCAACCGATGGAGTTGGCGGCCGGGGTATCACCCGTGAGAAGACTGTGCTTTGCGGTAGTGCTTTGTTTTTCGTTTGTTGTAGTTCCAGTAGATGGCAATGAATTGTCGAAAACGTGTGTTTTTACTATGGGCAGCATGTCCAGACAAAGAAAATATAAATTTTATGATCTTTTTGTCGAAACTTTCTTAGTTGTATTTAAAACATATTTTTAGATGCTAATGCCATTATTAAAGTTGAAATATGCGCAAAGAATGTAAAATATGTTAGTGTTATGACGTAATTTGATACTTTAGGACTGAACCATTACTTTCTTCACCAAAAATACGAACCCGAAAAAGATCGGAAGATCCTTTTCTCATGTGAAGTGAGAGTGTGTGTGACTTGGTAGGCTATCTTGCTCTATTTCTATGTATTTCTTACTCTATTTCTCTATTAGGATCATTATTTTTCTAATTGTAAAATACAAAGAACATGCCGATGATGACAATGATGATGATTTAATTGTTGATTTTCATCAAGTGAAAATGAAAATGAATGTATGGACGAAGTGAAATAAATTATGAATTTATTTTTTGACTTTTATTTGGGATTACCGCTTAGCAGTTTTTCCCATATCTAGAAATTATCAATTTTGCAATTGTCAAATTGTTTGACCATAGATCCGTAACCATAGTTTCAAATGCATATGTCGTCGAGCCTTTGGAAGATTGTTGACGATGGTCAAGGACAGATGGTGGGAATATTCAAGTCCCACACCCAGTGGCGGCGATTAAGGGGCCAAGGGAGCAGTTGCCCCCACTTTTTATTCCACACTATGGCCTCTTAATGACCAAGAGAAAGTGAACTGTCCTTGTAGCCCAAGATTTGACACCAAAACGCTGTCACTGCCTATCACTACATGTTGTAAAGAACTACATTATCAATTTGGGAGGTGCTGATATACAGAGTGTCCCAAATGAAAGTGTACCCAGATCAAAGTCAATTACAACATTGGGTATACTTTTAATTTGGGACACCCTGTACTAGGTGAAGTTTTGAGCAAATACTCAACGAGAGCACAAAAAAATTGAACAGTCATTTTGATTCATCACTTCATCAATTTTGCCATTGCTGGTTCCTGGATTGAAAATTGGAAGGCTGCTATGGATAATGGGTGGGCTAAGAAATGCATTCTACCATACTTCAACTTCTCTGAAAAGTTTATTTCTACTGACAATGACACCAATAATATGCAGAAAGTGAAGATAATGATTCTCTACACAGGAAAAGAGGCCTCGAACACCAACACAATTGCCATATCTGTAAGCCAGCAGTCACTCACTTACCACGGTATGGTAAAAAACACAAAAGAATAGGCCAAAATGTCGCAATCCTGGATGTGATGGTATCCCTTTTGTACAGTGTGCTATATGCAAAGTGTTTAGTTCCTTTTCATCAGAAGGTAGTTATTATATTAATTTCCATAACAAAAATATTCTCATCATTCATCAAGGTGAGCTCAAAATTTTAAGAAAATGTACAAGTTTAGAAGCATTGTACATATATTGATTTTTTTAAAAAATTTGTGCGTGTATATTCTGTTCACAGATTGGGTACCAAAACTAGCGTGGGGGGGGGCAATGTGTCAAAACTGGGGGGAAAGAAAGTTTACTTTCCCTTGGTACATAAGGTTTAGCATGGTGTGGAGGCAAAATTGGCAAATAGTGGGGGCAACTGTCCCTCTCCACGTCCCCCTAATCGCCGACCACTGTTTATAGAATGTAATGTAAAATCATTCCTATGATAACTGAAATATATCCAAGGGTATGAAAGTAGAGTATTTTTAAATAAAAACGTCACTACAGTAATCTTTTGTCATGTATTAAATTTCCTCATTGAGTTCCAAGGTATCACATATGATACCACTTGTGAAGAAACATTTTCCTCATTGTGTCCCGAGGTATCATATATGATACCTCTTGTAAGAAATATTGTAAATGTAATGTATAAAAAACAATATGATATTATCTTCATGTAAGTGAACAATGACCCAAATTTCAAATTTTGTTATTTTTTTAAAAAAAAATACGGCTTCGGGATTCAAGGGGGTATTAACTTTAACAGGGGTTGCCCTGTGCATATTTCCTAAAAAAAAATATTGTAGAAGAAAGCAGAAAAGGGAACGAAAATATCAATCTATTTTTATCTTTGCGTCTGATTGTAACAATGTATCTCGCAAGAAAAATGTGAGCGGGGAAGATGAGGATTGTGGAGATGCAGCAGTCACATTTAGTGGACACCTAAGTATCAAGCAATGAATATTGGGACGGAAAGAGCACATATTTACCTCGTTTCTTCGTATTTGCTGGGGAGACTGGTCGATCATACCTATGTACCCTCTAATTGCTGCCACTGGCGTGTAATTGTAATAACAAAAGCCGGATTTTTATAAATCTTGCATCAAGTAAAGTTGTTGGTCTCTGAATTTTCTGGGTTCAATTTTCAACCAGAGCATATGTTCAATTACATTTGTTCTTTAAAATGTTTCGCAATGTTATCCTCATCACCGCTATTAATGTATAGGGACAGAAATGGCGTTAAGTTATCAAAATGAAAGCAAAACAATCAAATACAATTCTGACTTAAGTAGTTATAGATGGAACTCTTAATGATTTATCTTAACCTCATCCATTTCCTATTCGTTGGTGTCAATACTTGTAAACAAAAAGGAAAAACACTAAATAAGAATCTGGGTCGCCATTAAAGCAACCATCTACACTAATTCAGATATCTATTTCATAGTGAAGACAGACAAAGAGAGAAGGGGTGGGGAGATAAAAGGACTAAAAGGTGAACGTTCTAGCAGGTTGCAAAAGTTTTTAAATTCTGGACATATTAACTAACCATCATGGGAGGGAAACGTCACGATCTCAGCTACACCCTTTTCATTGGTCTTGCAGACTTTGCCCAGTGAAGGCCCTCAATGTAAAGAAACCTCTTACTTTGATGGAGCTAATGCTAGCTGGGAAGTTGTAGGATGTGAAGATATGGACACCCAGGTAGAGAACAAATGTGTAATTTTCTGACGTCAGAGTGACGAAGGTTATTTTATTGATGGTAAATACCAACCTTCCTCTACAATCAGAGCTTTGCATAAAATGAATAATTATTACCTAGTAACTGAATACTGATGAAGTAATATACCATTTGCATTTTTAATGGCAATTGCATACTTGTTGTGCTACTGTCGTTGGTTCAAACAGCTAAGATATTGAACATATCAAAATATATTAATTTAAAACAATATACTCAACAGGATCTCTCTTCACACAGTTGGATACTTTTGATTTTAAAGACTCGATTGATTTTCAATGCCATCGTTAACATCCAAAGTACACTAAACATTACATTTTTTATTGTAAGTTAAAGTTGTTTAATATGTTTAGAAATTTTGGTCGGTAACAATTAGTAAAAAGGAAGGGATAATTCTGTATTTAACGAAACTGCCAAATTGAAATACGTATTTATTGTGTGACGTTCTTTTTTGGTATTCGCCGCTGGATCACTACGTCACGGTAGCTACCCAATCTCCCTGTGCGGCGGAGTTATGAGACTCTCGTTATTGTTATGATACACGGAGCATTCTCGGGACATACGATTAGAAAGAGAAATAGCTTCTTGCAATTTTACAGGTTTAATGAGAATAGTCTGTGGTGAAATATTAGCTAGTTGCGTGATATATAGTTACAGACAAATTCAAGCTTAAATTGTGGATTTAATCATCGTTTTTATTGTAAAAGTGTTCAGTGTTATTACAAGACAGTACATTTATTGAAACGTAAGTTAAGATTAAATAATCTTGTGATTTAGAAGATAAATCAGTGTTAAATCTAGATAGCATGGAAGGCTCTGGGCCATCCAGATAAAGTTTCCTGCTTGTAAGAAATTCAACAAATTTCTTTCAAGTGAGGGAAAATGTCTAGCGAGGAAATTATTAATCAAAGCAGAGAGGACGTCCAAATGGAGATGAATGAAGTAGTGGAAGTAAAAGAGGACACGTCTTCAAATAAAGACGGAGAAAATATGGATGTTGAATTGGTTGCTAAGCAACCAAAAAGTCAGAACACAAAACGAAATCGAGCAAAAGTTAGTGGAAAGGAGGAATCTATAAATGCTCCAAAAATTTTCAAAGCAAACGTATTAGAGCGTACAATGCAATCAAAGGACAACGTGAATAAAAATGACTTATTCTATCCTGGGCACGATGGCCCATTTATTGTGCTTGTTGAAGGAGCGGAACACAACGTTGGTAGCTTTAGTGCTATTATGTTAGGTAGTCACTTAAGAGAAGCTAGAATTAAGGTGAATTATGTTAAGGCATCGGGTCCTAATCGTGCAAAGATTTACTTTTTAACATCCAATGATGCAAATGACTTTTACTTGAACAAAGAGTTTCAGAAGAAGTATAAAGTAAATGTCAAGATCCCGAAGAGTCTTTTACACAGAATAGGACTAATATATGGGTTACCGTTACATATAAATTTAGAAGAAGTACAAGATGAAGCAGAGGCTGAGAGAAATATTCCAATAATCAAAATGGAAAGAATGAAGAAGAAGATTTATCAAGAAAATGGGGAATTTGTGTTCAAACCGACCAAATTGATCAGCGTAACGTTTCAATCACAAAGGTTGCCCTCGCATGTAAAGCTACTCAGTAACATATTTCAGGTACAACCTAAAATAAAATCTATGATGCAATGCAGGAATTGTTTCCGTTTCTCTCACACAAAGGATGTTTGTAAGTCCAAAGAGATGTGTCCAAGGTGCGGTGATTATGAACATGATGATATATGTGCTGCAGTACCTAAATGCATAAATTGCTCAGGAAATCATCTTGCAACTGAGAGGTCGTGCAGTAAGTGGGAAGAGGAAAGAGAAATTCAGAAGGTGATAGCATACGAGGGTTGTTCATATCAAGAAGCAAAGAGAAAAGTTAGTTCTAGTAGTTCATTTATGACCGAAAGAGACGATTATTCTTATGCAAACATACTACAAGATTTCCCAGAGTTAAAAACAACTAGAGCAGAGTCTTCCTTTGTACAAGCTCCAAGTTCAGCAATTACAACATGTAACAGATATGAGGTGCTGGCCACTCTAAGAGATGAGGAATCAGGGACATCAAGAAACTTATATTCTTGGAAATCTTCTCAACGTCATCCTTACAACATGAACAATAGTTATGCTGATCGAAGATTTGGGAAGATATGTAAAAGTAAAGAAGTTATGAAAAATAAAGGTATGCAAAATCTAAAGTCGTGTGACAATCCTCAAACCCAAAACGAACAAGAAAGACCAGATTATGTATTACTAAATTCCCAAATCAGTCCAACGTCAGTGACAACAACGGAAAAACGAAAATTACGAACTAGCATCCCACAATATGACTCTCAAAAGCAAATAATGATTAGTTTGTTACAAGTTATGGCAAAATTAACGTCGAACATAACTGTGGATGATAATCTTCAGAGAATTAAAAATATTCTAGTCGATTGTACAAATATTACTTCACAGTTATTGAAACTTATTGAAGAGCTTGAATCATATGAAGATGCTCAACATTAAATATAATAATCAGTAAGTTATCACATGCAAAATATGTTTTTGTTTGTTCAATGGAATTTATGCTCATTTCCTTCAAGAAAACTTGAACTCATGAAACTGATAGAAGAGCATCATCCTCTCATTATATGTGTGTGTGAAATATGGGGTGATGGAAGAGTTTCAATTGAAATAAAAAAATTATCACGCAGTAATTAATCAAAAAGGCGGAAAAGGCGTGGGTATATTTGTACATGAAAGTCTGGCATTCGAACCCATATCATTTAATCCCAATTTAGTGATTCTTCGAGAATATCGGGTGGAAGTAGTGGGAATACAAGTGCAAATTTTGAATAAAATATTTACTGTTATCTCGATCTATATACCATCTACCTATACATCGCAAAAAATTGCAGTGAAACATTTAAGGTCTATGATTAGTTCATTCAAGACTCCATTAATCATAACTGGAGATTTCAATTGCCACCACCCATTGTGGGGTCGACAGGCAGCAGATAAGTTGGGTCGAACTCTTGTTGAATGGATGGAGGCGGAACAGTTAACTATAATAAATGATGGTTCACCTACTCATATGCCTAGAAATGGAAGTAATCCGTCATCTATAGACTTAACATTAATTTCAGAAAAGTATTGTGCAGACTTTACATGGGAAGCCGATGTGGACTTGAGAACAAGCGATCATTATCCATGTTATTTTTACCTGGCTTATTGCCATGCAACAAATGAAAGAATATTAACTATTCGCAAATGGAAAGTATTCAAAGCTAATTGGTCTAATTATACTAAACTTTTAAATATTTATTTCTCAGAGGATGATGGATTAAAACCTGATAATATTACATACGAGGAGTTTGTAAAAACCATTTCGGCTGCGATGGACTTGAGCTGTCCCAGGGTGATAAAAAGTAGTCAGCAACACTTCCCAAAGATATACTGGTGGACAGAAGAGTGTGCTGAAGCAAAACTACATAGAGTCGAATTAGCAAGAATATACGCACGTCAACCAAATCCGGAGAACTGGATAGCATTCAGACACTCTGTGGCCAAATCAAAGAGATTATGCATAAAAGCAAAAAGAAAATCATGGAAATTATTTTGTGAAAATTTACACCCAAGCATGAAATTAGGATATGTGTGGAATAAGTTTAGGTCGCTCAAAAATCCTCGTACAGCAAATGTGGTCCCTTTGAAATCAAATTGGAAGACTGAATTTATTGAGAAACTCATACCTACAGTGTCAGACGGAGTAGTTGAAACACCAAATGAATTATGTAGTTACACATCAAAACTACGTTCGGCGAAAGGTTTTGCAACTCCAATTTCAAAAGAGGAAATCTATGAAATCATCGGCAACAGTAAAGAATCTGCTCCAGGGATGGATGGAATTACTTATTCGATGATCAATCACCTTCCAGATGTAGCGTTAAAGGCGATGTGCACAATTTTTAATAAATTCTTAAATAATGGAAAAGTACCAGAAGATTGGTCCAAACAGTTGATTATTCCAATTTTAAAAACAGGCAAGGACCCTCAAGTAGGTAAATCATATAGACCTATAGCTTTGACGTCAGTTTTAGGAAAGATATTTGAGAAACTGATACAAAAAAGAATAGAATGGTTTTTAGAAAGCCAAAACATATTTCAGTTCGAACAAATAGGATTTCGAAAGGGATTAGGATGCCAAGACGGATTAATCACTCTTTCTTCGTATATTTTCGACTCACTGAAAAGAAACAGAATTGTATTAGCTGCATTCTTAGATGTAAGCGCAGCTTATGATAATGTAGATATAAATATCCTAATCCAAACAATACAACAGCTAAAAATTCCTCACAACTATGTTTTGATATTATGGAAGTTACTCAGTAAAAGATCCGTATATTTCCACTTTTTCAGTGAAAGTAGAGGACCGTATTCAGCCTGCAAAGGGTTACCTCAAGGAAGTCCTTTAAGTCCTTTGTTATTCAACATATATATGATCGGGATGAAAAGGAAATTAATTCCAACAGTCAATTATCTTCAATATGCAGATGATATCTGTATCTATATGTCCACGACACAAATTCATACTGATTTTCCTGTTTTAGAGGAACAAATATTGGAAGTGCAAAAGTGGCTTGAAAGTAAAAAACTCTCCATTTCAATGGAAAAATCTAATTTTACAATTTTTAGTAAAAAGGGAACACCTCCAATAGTTCACTCAATGTCCCGAAAAACAAGAATTCCCATTACATCCAGAGTAAAATATTTAGGTGTCATCTTGGATGAAAAACTAACTTGGAAGGACCAAATTAAAGCAATACAAGTCAAATCAGAAAAAGTGTTTAATTTGTTCAAAGCAATAGCAAATACTCAGTGGGGATGTCATCCTCGAGTTATGCTTTTATTTTACAAGAATTATTTTCGGCCTATGATAGATTATTCTCTATTGGCAATGTGTAACTTGACAGAAGGAAAATTGAATTCCATTGATGTCATACAGAGGAAATTCTTGAGAAGATGTTTAGGCGTTATGAACAGCACTCCAAACGTAGTAGTATACATGGAAGCGGGTGAATGTTCCATTTCATGTAGACAGAAGATGTTAGCAGCAAATATGCTCTTCAAAGTGAAATCATATTGTGAGCATCCTTTCAACAATGTACTAACAAATATGATACACTTATATGAAACAGGAAAAATAACAAACAGAAAATCTGCTATGTGGATAGAATTGTATAATTCGTTTTGTCAAGAATATCAGGATGTTCTACAGATGCGTTCACGGCCTGTTTTTTCATTAGATTATCCTCAACAATCTCTGGATAATATTCATTTCCCTCGTTATTCGCACATATCGGAATATTTTACTCAATGGCCAAGTTTTTATTTCATATACACAGATGGATCTAAAAGTGAGTCAGGAGTTGGATGTGCAGTGTACGATCCACAACATAAAACAGACCTATTATTTCGGCTTCCACAAGACTGTTCAATATTTACAGCAGAATCTTACGCAATTTACCAAGCTTTAATATATGTCCAAAAATTAAATTTACGAAAGTTCTTAATACTTACTGACTCGCAAAGTGTATTACAGGCTCTTAAATCTTCGTACAAGAGTCTTTACAAATTATCCCCTTATATTATAAATTGCATACAATTAGTTCAAACAATACAAAAATCTGGAAAAACCATTGAGTTTTCTTGGGTTAAAGCTCATAGCAATATTGCAGGTAATTCTCATGTAGATGAATGTGCAAAGAAAGCAGTGCGTCTTCCAAATATTACGAACTTATCATTATACTATACGGATCTTCTCCCTAGAGTAAAGAAGAAAATTCTGAATGAATGGTTTGATTGGTGTCGAAATGAACTTACAACAGTTGGAGAATCATACAGACCATTTGCTGAATTCAAAACACAAAAGTCATGGTTTCATCATGTAAGTGCTACAAGAAATGTAATTGTATTAATTAATAGACTGAGAACGGGCCATTTGTGTACTAGGCAACATTTATCCAAAATTGGAATAACGAACAATAAGAAATGTGAATGTGGCTGGGAAAGTGCAGATGCACAACATATAATACTGGAATGCTCAAAATATAATAGGGAGAGAAATATCTTGTATAAAACTTTAAATACTCTAAAGGTTCAGTTTCCAACAAATATGTTAAGTTTAGTTGTTAATCCAGATGTGAGAATTGGGTATAGTTTGTTATCATTTTTAAGGAAGTGTAACATACAATTGTAAAAGGCAAAATGTTAAAAAAAAAAAAAAAAACTAATATCTGTAAAATAGGGGGGATGGACTGATAATTTTATTGTAAAACAATTGTGTGTGTATTGTTATGGACAAAAAACGGCATAAAAGCTGTTAGGTTCCAAATAAAGGAATGAATGAATTACAGGTTTAATAACACATTTTACCTTTAAACAATCACTGCAAAATAACATAACGATATTCACAAATACAATCACATTTCAATTAAGCTGCTGATTTTCCTTTATAACAGCGTTTTCCACAAAATTAACATCATCTCACGCAACTCAACTTACTTTTCGCCTTTTCACGCACTGTTGTCCTGGCAACAGTACCAATAAAAGATTTGACAGTTCTACAAATGTTTATAAACCGGAAATGGCTTCCGCTTCCAATATTGCGTGTAACAAATATACAGCCAAAATTACAAATTTAAATCAACACAAACAACAATATTACAGCAAAAAAATAATCCAAACATATTAATGGTAAGAAACCAAACATACAAGACATATACATGTTGAAAATAAACAAGTAAAGCATTACATATGGTCGAAATAAACAATGCGTATCAAGTTCTCCTCCGATACAATCAAAGAAAATTGGCGCAATGTACACGAAGGAAATTTTCTTTACAAAATAAACTATTAGGTCAGTCAAAAAGTAAATGCAATCATTTTTTTTTATTTTTCACAGCAACAATAGAAAACTTACAATGATATCATTTTCCAACATAATCCCCCTGCACTTCAATACACTTGGTCCAACGTTCCACAAGCTTTCCGATACCCTGAGAAAAAAAGGTTTTCGGTTGAGCAGCAAGCCACGTATGCACCGCTTCCTTCACCTGTTGATCTGTATCCAATCGACGGCCTCTTAAAGTATATTTAAGTGGACCGAACAGATGGTAATCCGACGGGGCGAGATCGGAACTGTATGCAGGATGCTCTAACACCTCGAAGCCCAGATTCTGAAGAGTTTGAGCGGTGTTGGCGGCGGTATGGGGACGCGCGTTGTCATGCAACAAAAGAATGCCTTCCGACAATCGACCTCGTCGTTTGCTTCGAATTGCAGGCTTCAACTTGTTCGAAAGCATAGGTATCACTGTATCGTTCACTGTTTATTGTTGTCCCCATTTCCACATAAAGTTCCGTAATTACCCCTTCTGAGTCCCAAAAAGTGTGAGCATCACTTTTCCTGCAGAGTGTTGACGCTTGACTTTTTTTTCACTGGAGATTCATGGGGTTTCCATTCCATGCTCTGGCGTTTGCTCTCAGGTTCGAAGTGATGGATCCATGTTTCATATCCAGTGATGATTCGTTTCAAAAATAATTCACCTTCGTTAGCACGTCTGTCCAATAATTGCTGACAGATTCTCACACGATTTCGCTTGTTCTCGTCAGTGAGTTCTTTAGGGACCCATCTCGCACAGACTTTATGAAAGTTGAGTATGGATAATTTCATATGAAGAACCATGACTAACGTGCATATGGTTTGCCACTTCATCAACAGTCACCCGTCGGTTATTCAGAACCAGCTGACAGACTTGCTCAATGTTGTCATCACCTGCTCTTTCCTCGTCCTTCACACTTGTTCGACCGCTTTTGAACTTTTCAATCCACTGGTAAACACTTCGCAGCGGTAAAACATTGTCACCGTATTGTGCTGAAAGTCTTCTATGGATTTCAGCTCCTGGTACACATTCAGACCACAAAAAAACGGATTACGGAACGCTGTTCTTCTGTGGTGCACACGGACAGTGGCGCAGCCATGTTTACGTGGCAACACTGCAGAGCGAACTGAAGTGAAGACGCTGTAACCTGCCACAGGCAAAGACAACGATACTATCTATCGGCTTGCGAGCGCAGAAAGCTGTACAGTCAACCTACGGAAGAAAAGAAAAACATTGCATTTACTTTTTGACTAACATAATAATTACTTCAGAACTCTTCACGCTAAAGCTAGCATGCAAACTCGCTCTAAGAAAATTAATTTGATGCTACTTTGGTTACTCTTCAATCAAAACAAATCTTCAAACTATTTCTGTTCTCTCGCTCTATAGAACTTCTTCTCTTTCTTTTGTCATCTTTTCCACATCTTCTTGCAGCTTCTTAATATTATCGGCTTGGTCTTCATGAAGTTGTACCATTTCTAAACACTTGCATTTCCGAACGTTTAAACTAATTGTTCTGGGCTTAACAGTAAATATTCTGACATCGAAGTCTCACATACAATTATGCATTTGTTCCCTATTGGCCCTTTATCATTTTCAACTATGGCTGTCTTTTCCCTTCGACTTCGCCATTAATTCTCAGATTGGCCTCCTGGAACTAAATTATCAACATTGTGAACTTTCGATTCTTCTGCCAATTATACCTAACATCAGCCCTCTTTCGATTTAACAATTATCATTACAGGAAATGAAATTCAAGTTTTATCCATATCATGTACACAAGCCAAGCATCATTTAAACAATCAGATGACATTCTCAAAATCTTCTAAATTCCCTTTTTCTTTTCATTACACAAGATATCCAAAGTATATATATTTGAGATGTTAGCGAACACTTCACATGCAACATTAGCTGATGAAGTGCTTTGCAAGCTGTTTCTTCTGTTTTATGAAATTTCTTCTTCCTTCTCTTTCTCCATAGATCAAATACTTCTTTCTCCCACATTATGCTACATCTCAAAGGAAGTTTACACGTAAAGTTTGACATGGAATGGTTTGATATCAATTTATTCTTCTTGTTGTTGTCCTTCTTCATCTTCTTCTTCTTCAGGTTCCTCTCTTTGCGGACTTTCTGTGCGAATGCAAGCGTCTTCAACATAGTTCCTTTAGGCATTATCCTTACACACGTAGGATCAATCCTTGTGTATGGATTCTCCAACCCATACTGAAGTTTCATGTTCCTTTTGTGGACTCTCTTCTTCTTCTTCATACTCTCCTTGGGGATCTTCTCACCTACAACACTCATCTTGAACAGAGTCTCCTTTGTAATCAGCTCTTCAAATGCAACGTTCACTAGTTTGGTTGGAACCTTCAAACCATGAAGTCGTACCCTCTTTATCTTCATTTTTATCTTCTTCCTCTTCAGTTTCATCTTCTTCTTCTTCCTTGGAATCCTTTGAGCTACTGTACTCATGAGCTTCACTTTCGAAATCAACTTTTCCGATGCTATACACTTTGTTCTAGCTGGACGCTTCAATCTAGACCACTGTAATTGTATCTTTGTCTTCCTCGATCTCTTTAACTTTCCAAGTTCACATACCGGTGAGTTAGTCTGCGACTGAGGTGTATTCTGTAACGTGAAAACAGTTACTATTTGTCTTCTTAATTCTCCTTCGAGGAGCTTCCTAACCTGCAGCTTACATTCTTCTTTAGGATAACGTGTTATATGATAGCTAAGAAACCTTTCAAGCTGGTAGTCAACGTTCACGTCTTTCGGACTCTCTTTCGTTCTCTTCATATTTTCGAGGATTGGTGTAATCAGTTGATCAATACTTTCTGATGGTCTCATTTCTACTGCCTTCCATATGTGCCTAAGGGGAATACTCTTTCTCTTTGCTCCTTGTCTTCTGTCGTCTATTACCTTAATCATTTCATTTTTATCATCTTTCCTCTCATCCTCAATCTTTCTTATCAAGGCTTCTCGGTCTTCCTTCATTCTCATCATCATTTCCTCCTTATCATTCCTAAATACTTGTTCTAATTTTCTGAGAGCTATTTTAGTTTTGTTTCTTCCGTCTTCCATAATCTTCATCAATCTATTCTTATCCTCTTTCCGTCCTTCTTCAATCATCTTCCTCAATTCGTTCTTATCTTCTTTCCTTCCTTCTTCCATTTTCCCAAATCTCTTTATCATTTTATTCCGATCTTCTTTCCTTCCTTCTTCAATTTTCTTCATTTAATCATTCTTATATTCTTTCCTTCCTTCTTCCATTTTCTGGAACCAAGTACGAAGTACTTCCATATTAAAACCAGCAATAGCCGATTTGCAATTCTTGCAAACCAAGTCGACATCAGAAATAAGTTCCCTGGATGTTGACAAAGTGGCGCATCCTCGATCCCACATACCGAAGGGTATGATACGTGGTGGAGATGCTGGATAGATATAGCTCATTCATCCTCGATTGTAAAGCAACTCGCTACTCATGGTAGGCTTGATGGTAAGGTGCGAGAGGTAACAACTATACACTTGATGGCAAAACACAACACTTGAGTTTAAACCCCTACAGACTGTATCAGCATGGTGAATGGAAATACCTGTTCCTCATTGTGGAAGTGTTCCCTCGAGTGTAGAACCACGGTCTGCTTAATTAAACGAGGTGTCCGTTTGTCATGCAAGTCTGTAAGCCCAGACTTCACTCCCTTCTCCTGAACTTTTAGCTCGCACTTCTGCGCCGTCTGACTGATAGTTTGGAACTGCCCTGTCGCTTCCCAGACATTTATTCAGATTGATTTCACTAAACAAATGCCGAGTCAGACCTGTAGTCTCTTCCTTGATTGCAATTGTTTACCTCTGTTTGCAAGGATGGTGATCAAGGAAGCTCGGCAATGTCTGACAAGACATTCCTTAAATGGTTCTAGCAATTTCCTGTTCGGAAAGGTGATGGCTAAATGTATAGGGTTGTAGAGTTTGTTGCAAGTTACATTTCGAAGATTATATGGATTGTTACGAATGTCCTTCGCAAGGTACCTTACGACATTTAACTGGTGAAAATACGTATTCAATAATGAATATCTTCTCTGAATCAGTCCTCCAAATTCTAAATGTAATGTCGAACGGAAGTGAAGACCTGCGTGCCTGTATGACAATCTGTATATTTTTCAAAGTACCACACTGGTGATCCCCGGAACGCAAGAACCGGGATTTTTTCCACTTGTTCAAGCGGCTCCGGCGCCCACCCAGCGTAGTATAAAGTGGGTAACTGGAAGAAAACTCTGGGGGGTAAAGGCTGCCAGGGGCGTGGTACTGATCACATCACTCCCACCATTGGCCGTGATCAAGAAAGTGTGGGGCCCCAACCTCCTCACACCCCCTATATGCCTTCATGGTGTGGTGCAAAGCACAGGGGAGCACTTTATACTTTTCAGTGGTGATAGCATTCCTGTATATATATATGTCTGATTTTGTTAGCTTCGTTTATTTCTTGTTTGTTATTTTTGTTCTGTACTATTTGGTAACATCCAGTTGAAAATGTTATCTCCTGTACTAGAAAGGTTAATAGATAGTATGACTATACATAATTTCTGAATATTATTTCCTTACTTTCTAGAATATATAAGTTCCAACTGCTACTAATGTGAGAACGACTTGCAATATTTTTTATATCATTTTACATTTTCCGACAACAATAATATATTGTATTTTTGGGTTAGATGTTAATGAAACTTTGCATTGAAAAATATATTAACCTAACTCTCCCCACCTTACATAGACTGTAATTTTATTACCGAGACATTTGCTTTAGAAGTGCAACAATATGTGAAAGTCTGACTTCTGTTGTTCCATCTAAGCATGGTGCAGAACCTTTAATGTCCATATACAGTCAGGTAAGGGGAAAGTTGCAGAACGGCCAGTTATGTTGCATCGTTTGTTGGTAGGAGAAACAATACCATATGGTCCAGTTCAATGATGCTGCGAATTCATCTTGGTCTTCTATCATGGTACCCGATCTGCATTCATAATACGATCACATTCACTTTCTTCTCCAACATCATGGCAAAACTGTGATGTCATCTTTGGGATATTCATGGCCCTGTGCATTTTATTCGTGTACTTTTTCATCTCCTCCTACCGTTTGCTGCACCGAGTCTGGTGCAGCGCCAACATTGTTGCGAAACTTGTGTGGGATGACCACACTGTTATGAAATGCCAGAAAAACATTCAGCAGAACCAGGTGCGCAGAGAAAAACACCTGTAGTATGCGAATATTAGTTTACAATTCAAGTCGTGACGATTTGCAAATTGCTTGTATTGCAGAAACTTGGAAGGAAAATGGATAGGGCCAGGGTGAATTCAGTTGATGAGCTGTCGTCAGTCAGTCAAGCCTTGGTGATAACAACCATATCACCGTTGTCTCGTGAATTTTCTTATTTGCCGACGCTCACAGGAGGGATTGAGTTAGCCACAGGCAGGATTTTCAATTTGGGTTGCTTGTAAAGAACTGAAAATTCTCTTTTAGTGTCCACGACCGAACTCTTGCAAGTCCTAATTTGCTCCAAAGCAAGTCTTACGAATTGAAAAACACGCTTCTTTGCATTCCAAAGCTTTACATCATTTGGGTTATTGTAAAATTGAGGATTATTGCACACAACGAGCACACGTAATGGTGCCGAAGAAGTGCACTTGACGTGCGAAGACCTACAAAAGGAAATCATTTGCCGGTGTGCGTGTTGTAAAGGAAAGCAGATTCAACGAACTTAACCTTTTCCGAGGCAAATTAAAGGGAAAACTTATTTCCAAAACGTGAGCGCAACAGTAACACCATAACAGAAAAGGCTTCGTGTGAGTTATATATGACAGTCTCTCATGTAATGAAGTGACGTATTGGTGCCCAGTTGTTTTAAGATGCTAATTGGCAAATTTTAACAGTCTCTCCTCCATAAAAATTTTATGAATATTGATATTATTTTACTGGTGGGAATTTGTTTTCTAAAATGCCAAGCTCTCTTACAGTCCGTTTGCGTTAGACACGACAATTGACACACATGATATGCTCTCACTGGAAGAGTTGTTGTTGTTGAATTGATGTTTTAAGTCCACTTTATGCACAGTAAGACTAATCGGGACTGGACCTACAGTTTAAAGTGGAATCCGAACCATTATGCGCCTCCACCGGGTATCGAACCCGGTACTCCTTGATTATGAGGCGAGGACGTAACCACTGTGCCATCGGGGAGGCCCACACTGGACGAGTCAAGTGGTAAATAGGCATGGAACAGATCAGGGAATCGCGTTCCGTTAAGATCGTCTGCTGCTCAAATAACATTGAAGTTTCACAAATTGTAACTTATCTGGACCCTAGAACCAGACTACGCTGTTCGATTTTACATTGGTTGGGTACATAGGCGTGCGCACGGGGGGCAAAGAGGGCCAGTTGCCCCCCATAATCATGGACGTCCGCAGATTCTTTCCACGGAGGGACAAGCAGGGTATTTTTTACATGGGATATGTTACCCCGATAATAGTGTTTCCCCCCTCAAAAAACACCACTTGAATTTGAAATTATAGCGCTAATATAAATCAAATTATACGTGTGAAATATATATACTTTTAGGTTGACTTCCGATTTCTAAGGAGGAGGTATGTCCATCCTTGCATCCCTTTCAGAAGCTCCTACATTATTGTACTTTCACCTAGAAATTTAGTGGAGAGGAATCTTATTATTATCGCCGTTATTAAAAGATTAAGTATTTTCAAGCCGAATAAAGTTCAAATCAACTACAGGAGAAAGAGGTATAGTCGTGCAATCACGAGAGACAATGGGTCAATTTTAAAGGGGCAAGGTGGGCAAACATTGAGGGAAAAGAAAGCAAGACTACTAGAATCTGAGAGAAGCAGGAAAAAAGGAAACTTAAGATGGAATTAGTTTTCACGTCTTTCTTGCATTATTTATTCCATAATAAAAAATGCAAGTTGAGGGAGTTGGCCCTGGACGCCGAACGATCTAAATGAAAAAAAATGTAGAACAGAATGCCATTGCGCCCCATGATTTTTTTGTGCCATATTAAATCATTATTATTTCCAGTTTGCAAAAATTTGGATCTAAATATTTTCTTTCTCGCTTCGCTCGCAGTTTTATTGTTTTCTGTAAAGCATTGTAAATTACCAGAGAGAGAAATTATAACTACTACGCACTTCAGACTCTTGCTGCTAAACAATTTGGTCTTGAATGTATGAACACAATTGTTTCGAGGAAAAGGAGCGCTGCACATTTCAGAGGCAATTTATTTATTCGTTATGCTGCCTCTATGCTGCTGCATTATGTATGTACGTATATAAACACACAAACACATCAATTCAGTGAAATAGAACACTGATAAAATGAGGTTTTTCTTTCCCGACTGAAATTTCATCATGGCTTTTGACTCCCCCTAATCAGAGGGTCTGCGCACGCGTATGGTTGGGTATAAGCATGATATATGCTGCTTTTTGATTTGTTGCAGTTTTTCTATTCTATGGCGCCCAACAAATGGAAGGTCCTCATGTAAAATTTGGAACAAAATATTTTCATATTATTTTGTACGCCTTCTACTGGATATTCAAGAACGTCATGCAATATTCTTGAAAAAGCTTTGCGAAAGGCAAAGTAAGTTGTAAAACCATCCTCGAATACTAGTAATAGGGGTGGTGTGAGAAAATATTAAAGTTTGTAATATAATAAAAGGTTATGTGAAGTATTGTTTAAAATGTTTTGTGTGTGTGTGTGTGTGTGAGAGAGAGAGAGTATGTATCAAAAGTCACATGAACACACAATTTAAGGTTTAAAATTATTCAGACTTTAACAACAATTATCATGTCAGAAGTAGGGAATGATGGACGAGACCTCCTAATGACAGTGTCAGCAATATGGTGGATGAATAACAGTTAAATTACGAATAAAAAGAGGTTAAAGTTTAAATTTATAAAAAAATGTTTATTCAACCAGAATTTGGTGGAGCTAATTTTTTTAAGGAAGTATTTCACGTATACATATTCTATATTACGGAATTTTCTTTAAAGTTGTTGTGCGGGGTTGATAAGGGACACAATGACTTAGTTTCCGAAAACTAAAGTATCGCTTCAGTAAGTTATTTGTATGAATAGCAAAGTCATATTTGCATATTAAGCTCGCCACAGGGAACAACAAGAGCTTCCACAAATAGCGATTTTATTCTCATCAATGTCCACAAGAAACGAAGAAATCGGTGCAGATTTCATGTAATGTGGTCGAAGGTTTTCGCAGAATATCCGTTGGAGAAGGTAGTCCACTTGGGAAGATAGTGGCAGACAAAGTGAACGAAAAGACGTTACTTAAGGCCCTTGTAGAGCTGCTACATTATGTGATCATCGCCCTCCTCTTAAAATATGTTATCTTGCTTCAGATGTTAAGGACGATATTGCAAGATGATGCTCAGAGAAGTTGCAAACTCTCCTAGCACAAATAAAGTCATTTAACATGTCCTGGTCGGTATCTTCGGAAATTCCAGAAAGATGAGAAATGTATTACCTCGATGATTGAGATATTGACATGAGGTAACAAAATACATGATACATATTTGAAGATTTATTGAACCACAAATTTAGAAACAGCTCCAAGGCGTTTCAATTGGAACTTGGAGCTTTAAAACTACAAAATCTGAGGCTGAAGAGAAACTCGAAAGGGAAAACCATTGATATTGATCTAATGTGGCTTAGTTTGTTGAGAAATTAGTGATGGTAAGCGTCATTTGACCAACTGAGGGTGATGTTATGAGAGATTAAAGTAGAAGAGCAGCATCGATACCTAAATTATAGTAAAGCATAGAACTAAATTGCAACTCCAGTATATTTTTAATATCTTGGAGAATTATTACATAGCTATCACTAACCTCTTTCCTCACGTAGCACAGATAAGTCCTTTCTCATCTGTTTCACTTGAGAAATTCAATATCGTGTATCTTCTTCAGTTACAATCTGATTATGAACATAACTAAATTTGATAAAGTGTGCAACAAAGTTGGCCTTCAGCCCGTCGCCAAGGCACACGACACATCGGCTGGGTCCCCTCGAAAGACCAAGACCGTGCCTCGTTGCCTACCATTTCTCTTTCTGTTATAAAACATATATATGCCACGACTACGCTCAGTACCTGCGGGTCATGAGAGTCCGCATCCCAAATTTCGGGTAAGGGTCTGCTTTTGAATAATAATAATAATAATAAAATAATTTATGCTTACTTAACTAAGAACCTTAATTCTATAGTAAGGTAACCTTCCATACGCTTAAACTTCCATCGTGATCGCACCTGCATCCCACTGACCAGTGACGATACGCATGCGAGTCGCGAGTGAAATCAGCATAATCTAAACTGACTTCTTATGGATTGATAAAGCCTCCGCCTCACTGACCAGTGACGGCGGGACACCTCATCCAACCAAAAGGAGGCCAGTTAATTTTACTTATAAACCAAATTTACTCTGAAGGAAGTACCTATTAACGATTACAAAATTTATTTACATTCTCAAATTTCCAAAGAACATTCCAGAAATTAACATGAGAGAAGGTTCTCTGTTTAAACCTTAATCAACGTATTCACAATGATTACATTGTTAAATGTAATCGAAAAATATACAAACTTCTGATCAAAAGAAAAAACTACAACAATGCCAAAATAAAATTTAGATCATAACGACTTCCATAATATAGCCAAAACTTTCTATTGAGTAAACATTAAACCCAGAGAGCACTCTCTTATATTACACGTCCATATCCCATCATAGAACTAACACAGCTGTAACTTGGTTTCAATAAACGGGTGACAAATTATTAACTAATGGTCGACAAAATTACTCGTAATCAAGACAAAAGAATAAAATTAAATAACATCTATCCGTAAATTCCTATTCATGCTATTGTCATATTTTCACATCTACATTATGTTCTATAGAACTCATGAAGTGTACCATCTTCAGGGTCAACCTCTAAAAACATTCATAATTAAAATATAAGGGGAGCCTTTCTCTACCCAATATCAATGCCATATCTCGGCCACAAATTATAAATGTCCACGTGGAATTCCTTAACATAAGAGGGGAATCTATGTCTACCCTTTTCAACGCCGTTGGCTACTCACATTACAAAAGCAAAACAATAGACTTTTACATAAATAATTTCTAGAAATACTTATATTCGACCAGTCACTTATTATAGCTGTTTCAAAATTACATCTAATATAAACCTAAATAAGATAAACCAATAAACTTTCCTTAACGTTCCGGATACTCAGACTTTAAACGGACATGTAAACTATATAGGCTATGAGATTTAAAAGGCACCCTCTGACCAAAGGTATGCTCTCGGATTAAACTAAAAAAGAATCAAATTTATTTAATTGAACCTCCCGACCAGGAGAATTCAGAATGATTTAGCATAAAAAAAATTACTCGACGAGAAGGATGTATATCTTTGATGAGCCTAATTTATTTAATTTGAATTTACATCGGAGCCACACTGACCAGTGAAATTTTCGACAGAATTTATGAATCAAAATTTTAAATTATTAAGATTAAATATTTATATATGAATTAATTATTTATAAGCCTGCCAAAATCCCCTTTAAGGATCAAACTGACCAGCACAAATCCTGAAAGGTGGCTTACGGAAAACCTCGGACATTGTGGAAGGGAGAGCTGACCAGCCACTCCTCACACAACGCCCGTATTCTCCCAACCCCGGACCTCGACAAGAGATTTAATCACCTAAAGATTCCTGAATACACTGATTATTTTGCCAGCGCAACGGCTGGTATTTATACTCGCGGGATTGCGCAATTCTATTCCTTGAACAAAAGATTTGGACAAATGGAAAGTTATTTTTAGCTTTAACAATTACTCCTTCCAAAAAGACATATCAAGAAACACAATACAGTAAAACTTACTTACAAAACCGCGCAGCGCCGAACGAAAAAGAACCATTGTTGATAAGAAAGAAAAGAACGCAAGCTTCAACTTGCTTTGCGTCCTTTTTTGCTTGGTAGAAACTGCGTTACAATTTTAAAAAGGAACGAAATATGTATACAAAAAGATTAGAACTCCTAAAGAATTTATACGAGGGCTGTCAAAAATAAAAATGAAAGTCACGAAAATTTACCAAAATTTCTTGATCGTAACAAGTGAAGAACCATCATACAATTCCTTATTTCACCAAAAAGCTTTAGGATACCTATGCTGGGCCTAAACTCGGAAACTGAGGCAGTCGGAAGTCTAGGACGACTGTGGGTTCAGAAAACCCATCGAACACGCATATCCGAATTTGGAGGCTGGTGTTCAACTGGGAGGTCGCATTATGGTATCAATGGTTTAAGTTAGTTTGATCGTGGCAGAGTGGTTAGTGTAGCCAATTAGATGCTAAAACCTATACTAAAACTCCGTGGAAAAACAATCCTATGAAGCCCAGGATCTGCTAAGCAGCTTTCCGATATGTGATACGGGAGCAACACATTGAGACTCTTCAGCGCTGCTTTCTGGCTATCGGAAACGAGAATAACTCAACTCCAAATAACTCTTCGGCAGGTTTCAACTCGTGTAACATCGCGTCGTGGCGAGGCCACGTATTGGTATCGCCGGATCACCACAGTCGCAAAACGAATTTCACATAATGACAATTTCTACTATGCCAGACATCATTGTGGCTCTTTAATAAGCCACCAGAACGCGCAAATGCCTGTCGTGGCTCTTTCTCTAAAGCAGGGACGTATAAAGTATGGCCCTCAGTCCACACCCGGCCCACCAAGGTTCTTTATGTGACCCACCTCAGTACCGATAAACCCTATATTTTTTTTAATCAATATCACAAGCTGTAATTTGGACCGCGACAAATTACTGAAACTTACTACTTGTAGCAAGTTGACACTGCAAACAAAAACACCCTGCTCTAAAGCCACAATTCTGGACGTTTTTGTAGCTCACTGACCCTTTATGTTTTCTTATATTAGCACACGCGCGTGGGTGAAAATGTATGCATAGAACGGACAATGTCCTTACTACTGCGAAACCTGATTTCTACACTTCGTTCGGGAATCTCTGGGGCAAGCGAACGAGAATAAGTCCTCTGGCCAAGGAGTGACTCGAGAGGTCTCGACCAATGACCGTGAGAGAGGGGAATTGAGAGCTGCAGCTACCAGCGTTTGCTGCAGCGTACACTGCTTTGTTCCGCCCACTCTCTTCCTCACCTTCTCTACCGTTACGCGCGACGTTGCACCACAGATTCCCGAGACAGGGCGTAGAGCAGATCTGCGTCATTCCGCCCTTCTCTGAAAGAAGCTCGTCACTTTTATCTGCTGTCACTTGCCACTTGAAGATCAAAGGATGCATCTTCCGAGGAAAATGTGAAATGCTCAGTAGTTGCAATGATACGCTTGCAGGAACTAATCATCATCATCATCATCCGACGCAAGCTCTCAATCCGTTCGACAGGAGAACACTTCAGGAGAAGAGGAAAGAAGGTAATATTTCTTCAATGGTTTGACGGAGGATGTTGGTCATTTAATAAATGATGTGGCTCTTTTTTTCTTCTTCATTGCGACATTCTTTCACATACGGTTTGGATAGTTGCAAAACACTTGGTGTCCATTTATGTAACTCGCTCTGATGCAAACAGTGAATGTATGTTTACATCTGTGTCCATAAGTGTTTGTTTGCGTCCGAGTTGTTTCCTTGAACTTCCGTGAACTTTACTAATTACGGTTTCCCTGCCTCCAGGCCACAGATTCATTAAAGTTTCTATTAAGGACGCTATCTCTAATGGCTTCCATCCGAAACCAACCCACAAAGGGCGGCGGAATTTGTAAATACATGAGAAATTCACACATGAAAAAGAAAGTAAGGTTGTCCACATTGTAACGTCATGTACTACGATGACACCAAATGATGATAAACAAGCACAGTTTAATTGTTTATGTTAACTTTACGTAAATATAAATTTTGCAGGTAAAATGACTCTAATACAAGGTCCGGCAGGGAAATCTGACAGTTTTTGAAATCATAGTACAAGTTGTAATTTGATGCAAAACGAAATTTCTTGTTTTTATTGACAGCAAATGAAGTGTCATTTATGAATCATAACGAAAAAAACTCGATAAAGAAATGCCTACGTTTTAAAAATGACGAACAAATGAGAACCATTCTTGCGAACGCACTCTCGCAACCTGTCACTGACATTCCGAACAGCACTTTGGACCCTATCTCGTGAAATTGCTGCTACTTCCCCACGAATTGCGACTTTAATTTTGTTTGCAGTGCGTGGTTTGTTCATGAAAAGTTTCCCTTTTAAGTAACCCTATGTAAAACAATCGCATGGCGATAGGTCCGGTGAGCGAGGTGGCCATGGCATGTTGCCTCGTTAAGAGCTGACGTGCCCGGGAAACATTTGTGTGAGAACATCCATCGATGTCTTCAATGTATGGGCAGTCGCTCCATCTTGTTGAATCTTGCGGGGTCAATTCGTTGTCTGCTAAGTTCTGGCAAGGGACGTGGTAATTGATTGATTGATTTGGTGATTTAAGTCCACTTTATGCACAGTAAGGCTAATCGGGACTGGACCTACGGTTTAAAGTACGATCCGAACCACTGTGCCATGTGCCTCCACCGGGTATCGAACCCGGGATCCCTTGATTACAAGGCGACGACGACAACAACATGGTAATGTAACGTTCAGAATTTACGTCACTGAATGTCCATCTTCTTCACACACATGGTCCAATTATGCCGAAATTGGCTACTCCACACCATTCGGTAAAAATGTTTCCACAACAAAAGCACGATGTACAGCATTCCACTGCTCCATTCAGACTGATTCTTTTTCACTTGGTTAGCGAAATCCCAGCTCCCTCATGAAGTCTGACTCCCCCTACCGGCAGTGTTGCCAAAATAAACAGTCAGATTTTCCTGCCGGACCCTGTAGTATCGGTGAAAACCATAGTTACAGCGCCTTCAATAACGTAGTGTAGAAAACGGTACGGTTCTGGGCTCTCTGGCTGGTTCTACTTGAATATGATACCGCTAGAGGCGCTGGTGTTGGTCTCGGTGCATGGTATTCGTCTGCTTATAATGGAAGCAAATGGAGTTTTCGCTGCAACGTCTGATTCTTTTACATGAAGCATTTCTATGAATGTGGTAATTGATATGATATTTAGTACAGTGGTCGCGAAGATATTAACGAACGTTCTAGACAGTCGACCACGTCCTGTTATCGTCATACTTTCGTTAATAATACGGGAGAAAAAATACGTGTGGAATGCTCTTGGTAACTAAATTTTTGTGTATGAATTAGGTTCATAATTTTTATCATCATCATCATTTCTTTTAAAGATATACACACTGAAGCATTTATATTTTTTATATTTACTGTCTCTTTTCTTCCGCTTTAAACTAATCGTGGCAATGATGATAATGATGATTGCATGAAACGACAAGGGGAAACTCACAAAACGTCCTTCATGCCATCGACATGAGTGTAAGGAAACTTTCAGACCAATGGGACAAGCGACACAGGATGTTTACACTGATGTGACTAGTGACACAAACATTTCCATACTGTAAAATAGCATTCATTGCGCATGAGGGTCGAAACAGCAAACGACACGTTCATATGTCGTATTCGCATGCTACTTGTTACTTCGGTCGGAAAGCTCCTTAAAGGAAGGGTGCTCAGACGAAGCGACGCGCTACATGGGGAGTTCCCAGCTAAGTGACAAGCGACAGCCTTGAAGCGGCACTTCAGTCTATTAGCAAGCGTTTGCTGCTAATTGTGCTAACAACAGATATAGGCGACACGATAAGCCACACGTATAGCTTTGTCGCTTGTGTGTCGCTCAAACTGGGTCGTTTCCTCAATAGCTTGCAACGTGTTGCCGTGGTTTGTTGTTCACGCATGCGCGATGCAATGAGTGTCTTGCTTTAGGGATATTGCCACCAAAGCGGCACGCGACACTTATCCCTTGAGGATTTCACCAACCGATAGCTGGCCTGTGCTGCCCGTCATGCCTTTCCAATGTGAAATGTTGCTTTTGATTGGCTCGTTTCCAAGCGACATGTGTCGCGTCTCGCTTCGGTATGAAAGTTGCCTTGGACCGAAGGACCCGTGTCGCTTTGGTGTGAAATCCTCGTATCGTTTGTCGCATGTCGCTTTGGTCTAAAATCTCCTTGAGGAAACGGTGCAGTCAGAGCTTGTGTCCCTACGGTTCGAAAGGCTGCATTGATTACCGACTGCTCGCTTTCAAGCAACACTTGTGGTTTGTCGCCTCGGTATGAAATATCTCTCAGGATACTATTTATATTCTAATAGCATAGAAAAATAAACTCTAATACACAGTCCAAGACCTGACGTCCGGAATCACATTGCCATGTTTCTTCTTGTGTTACGCACGCATGCTATTTATTTATTCATTTAATTTACTTTTCTTTCCAAATTAATGCCATTTCGTGACTGCAAATCACTCCACAAATATAACTGTTTCCATCAATTCACGTATCGCCTTTCAAGACAAACAAATCTACATAATATATTCCAAAAACTAACAAAGCCGCATTACTTTCATAAGAAAATTAGCACCGATACTGATCGCACTGCCATCTATGATCTCATCCATCTCGGGAACCAGTTTCTTGGGTCGTGTTCCACACTACGTTATTCAAGGTGCTGTACGATAGTCTTAGGTTGGATTTCTACAAGAAAACTTTACTACTACTCTATCGCGGGAATATGTGGAGCATATCAATCAATATTTAACATATGCTGAGACATTTTCACATACTATTTTAGTTCACATTATGAGCCCTGAGTTGCAATGTACAATAAAAACTTTATGTAAATTTTCAAATATAAACGATTGCCTATTGTCAGCCAACAAAGCCTTGTACTGAGAAAAGGTTATTTCTACTTCTTTTGACACAAGAGGAGCATATTTAAAGTAAACAATGTCATTCGGCTCAACTTCTGTAGTATCGAGAGAAAATGTTTCTCACAATGTTTTTTTTTTTGCAATAGAACGCAATGTATGATACCCTTTGTTTCTTTTCAGAACTTTCCTTATTTTCGTTGACACTTGTCCCACTTCACCATAAGCACCATGTAAGTTATTTACAGTTTTATTCACAACATCTATCTGGTCTACTAAAGCTAAAGCCATGAAAATAGTCCAGCCAGTAACACGCCGCCCACCTACAGTGTGCCAACAAGTAACAATTTCAACTTATGAAATCAACCACATACGTACAACGCGCCAAGTGTCGTCTGAGCAACTTACAAGAACACAACCCTGGAGGGCCAGGGGTGTGGAGGAGGCAAGGGGAAGCTTCGACCTTGACTTGTCTATTTTCGTGCAGAGAGTAATAGTGGTACGTACTCCTGATTGACCCAAAGCAGCTATAACAGAAGGGAAAAAACCCTTCTTTCAGGAAATAAACTGGACGGATAATTGTAAAAAATTCAACAACTTGAATGAGCATGTGAGTAAGAACGAATCCACTTTCAAAATGGCTGTATATTCCATGAAATAGCGAAAATATGCTGAATATGACCGAAAATCTATCAAAAAATGCTCTATCATGTAGAAATGGCCGAATATGCCCTTAAAAACACCTTCATTTAATTAGTTTTTTCATATGATTTTTTATATATTTAGGGAACATATCACCCTTACCAAAAAAAATAAAAAGATATGCTTAGTCATGAAAATCCGAGCCCTACTCATGACCTTATCGCGAACGTTGATTGGACAGATTATCGTGACGTAGTATTCCTCTGCTCCGAAAAGAGAACGTCGCACAAGTTGTAGTTGGAATATCTATTTTTGATTGCGATTCCTCGTAGTAATGTTTCTATATGTTTTATTTGGTCATAATCTAGTGCTATTTTAGCTCCATGATCAACTGCACAGAGATAACAACCCCTAGCGAGACAAAATTCAAATAAGGACCGGTGTAACTGCTCAGAAGTGAATGGGGAGACAAAAAATCTGGCCTTTACGCCCTCAGGGGGCCAATTTGCCAAAGAAGACCGTCCCGAAGGCAGGGGAGGGGAATAATTGTTCAAGGTCGGTGGACTACATCATTCGACCCACCAAGAAGGTTGTTGAATTATTCAAGACAAGAACGCGTCTGCTATTATTTCATGGTCCATCTAACCCATACAGATGTTCCAAGAGGCCAATTCGAATGCAGACTGCTGCTCATTTTTTTTGTCTGGTTCTTTGAAATGCCAGCCTTCATTACGTTATGCATATCTGGGTCACGGTGTGGGTATCAGAACAATGCGTGAAGGTGTGAAATCTTCGGTGGAATTTGGAAAGAAGAGGAACAAGTTTCGGGTCAAGGACAGCGTTATACTTTGGTATGTTTCATTGATTCCCTCACTCTTTCATGATGACGAGTTCCGGATTCTGTAACGCAGGGTGGTGGTTGTTGCTGACGTATATACGATGGCGTAATTCTTAATATCTGTTCGTCAGGAGTAAAATATTGGATTGAAGTCTTCTCCAGGGTTGTTGAAGGTCCAGAAATTCAATTCCGGTCCAGGAGAGGAAATTAGCATGCGTAGATGGGTTCTGGACCGTAAAGAACCTTTTTATCTGTAAAATATTTCAATTCGGTCCAGGGCTAATTTTTCCGGATCAAATTAAATACGGTCCAAGAACCTTTATTCCGGATAATTTTAAATACGGTCCAAGAACCTTTATTCCGGATAATTTTAAATACGGTCCAAGAACCTTTATTCCGGATAATTTTAAATACGGTCCAAGAACCTTTATTCCGGATAATTTTAAATACGGTCCAAGAACCTTTATTCCGGATAATTTTAAATACGGTCCAAGAACCTTTATTCCGGATAATTTTAAATACGGTCCAAGAACCTTTATTCCGGATAATTTTAAATACGGTCCAAGAACCTTTATTCCGGATAATTTTAAATACGGTCCAAGAACCTTTATTCCGGATAATTTTAAATACGGTCCAAGAACCTTTATTCCGGATAATTTTAAATACGGTCCAAGAACCTTTATTCCGGATAATTTTAAATACGGTCCAAGAACCTTTATTCCGGATAATTTTAAATACGGTCCAAGAACCTTTATTCCGGATAATTTTAAATACGGTCCAAGAACCTTTATTCCGGATAATTTTAAATACGGTCCAAGAACCTTTATTCCGGATAATTTTAAATACGGTCCAAAAACCTTTATTCCGGATAATTTTAAATACGGTCCAAGAACCTTTATTCCGGATAATTTTAAATACGGTCCAAGAACCTTTATTCCGGATAATTTTAAATACGGTCCAAGAACCTTTATTCCGGATAATTTTAAATACGGTCCAAGAACCTTCATTCCGGATAATTTTAAATACGGTCCAAGAACCTTCATTCCGGATAATTTTAAATACGGTCCAAGAACCTTCATTCCGGATAATTTTAAATACGGTCCAAGAACCTTTATTCCGGATAATTTTAAATACGGTCCAAGAACCTTTATTCCGGATAATTTTAAATACGGTCCAAGAACCTTTATTCCGGATAATTTTAAATACGGTCCAAGAACCTTTATTCCGGATAATTTTAAATACGGTCCAAGAACCTTTATTCCGGATAATTTTAAATACGGTCCAAAAACCTTTATTCCGGATAATTTTAAATACGGTCCAAGAACCTTTATTCCGGATAATTTTAAATATGGTCCAAGAACCTTTATTTAGGATAATTTTAAATACGGTCCAAGAACTTTTATTCCGGATAATTTTAAATACGGTCCAAGAACCTTTATTCCGGATAATTTTAAATACGGTCCAAGAACTTTTATTCCGGATAATTTTAAATATGGTCCAAGAACCTTTCTTTCAATAAAACAATAGGCAACTTGACTGAATTTAAATTGTGCGAGAAGAAAGGTTCCGGTCCTGTTGAGGAACCTGTTGCTGGACATTTCTTTAACAACCCTGGTTTTCACTCTAAAGTTGGGTGTTTATCAGTAATATAGCACTATCTTTTCGACTATCCAGCAGATATAATTATCTTACGATTTTTTAAACAAATATCTACATTAATATAGTTCAGTTCATATTCTAAAGCCAAACTCCGCGGCGGAGTGGTTAGCGTAGCGGGATACGACACTATGGGTCCCGGGTTCGCATCCCAGCTTGGGCATGGATGTTCTCTGTGAGCATTCCTTCATCAATTCCATCATATTATAACTCAACCTAATCGTCGCGAAGTGGAAGAAAAATAATGCTAAATAATAAAAATTATATCAAACCATATGCTACATTATTCGTACAATTAATGACAGATATTTACTTTTGCGAAATCACTGCTGTTTTTTTATCATTTTTTAAAAGAAAGGTTTATTGCAAGTCCACTTTATATAGAAATAGAAAATAGGAAGTAGGCCTAAAATTTAAAGTGAAATGTGAACAGTTGAGTTGCTTTCATAACTGGTAATCGAACCCGGACCTCATAAGTGAAAAGCAATAATATTCAACACTACGCTAGAGGGGACACCAACCACAGGGTTATTGGAAATCATATGAGTACATTTCATTCACACACAAATCTACTGTAGAGGGTGGCTCAATAAGTCACTTAAGGCCGTACTAAAGGCAATTTTGTGGTAATTTTTCGATAACAGATGGCAGCACCGTTTGCCATGGCAACCGAGGGCCATGTTGCCAGATCTTCGCATTATAATCCAAGTAGCTACATACAGGTTGGTCAATAAACGATAATGAAGCAACATTTACTGTCAATAAATGACGTCACGTTTGCGTTTTTATTTCTTAAGTTAAGAGAACTGAAACGAGGGATATTGGAAGAAAACAATGTGCTAAATATTTGATTGCAGTCGTCTAAATACATCCTAAACAGAAGAGTTATTTATTTCACCGTTGTAAAATGACATTGAAATATTAAATATATGTATGTAACATAATAACATTTGGAATTGATGAAGTTGCAGTAATTTGCAACATACATTAAATTTGCAATTGATGCGTCAAAGCAAATATTTGAGATTTTCCTGACATTGTTACCTGTATTTGTTCGAAAGCAAATGTAAATCACATATTAAATTATTCGTTCTCACGAAATTTTGCAACAAGCAATTATGGAAAAGACGGAACAAAATGCAATGGATTACATAAAAAATAATAGTGAAATGACTCTAATGAATATACATGTGAATATGGCAATATTTGTGGCACATAGAAACGAAGAACGTAACTGTACCAAAAAACAGCCTCCTCAAATATTGCGTTAGTCAATTGTAGTCAAAACGAGCCTCCCCGATGGCGCAGTGATAGCGTCGTCGCCTTGTAATCAAGGGGTCCCGGGTTCGATACCCGGTGGAGGCACATGGCACAGTGGTTCGGATCCCACTTTAAACCGTAGGTCCAGTCCCGATTAGCCTTACTGTGCATAAAGTGGACTTAAAACACCAACTCAAACCAAATCAATTGTAGTCAATGCATGAATCTATGTACGAAGTCATTTTGTACTGCATTATTGCTGGAAAACAGAACAAAACAGATTGTGAGGTTTTAGTACCATCCGTGTAAATACGTAGGTTGTACCTTATAGCGGGTGCCAGAAGTACGTACTCACACAATTTCTCAGATATACTTATCAGGCAGCCATGTACATATATTTACTGCGGCAAATTGCTGACTTGAGTAGCGTCGTCTTTACAGTTTCCAAGTTACAGAAAGCATTGGTGTTGTTTAGTAACGTTATGACGATCTGACATTGGCAAGTGTTGTATAAAACAGCAATGGTTTTGCACAAACGGTTGAAAAATATCTTCTATATGTGAACAAACAACTAATAAAATAAGATTTCCCAGCTTCCCCAGTCTGGATTTCAATTCTGGTGGGAATTTAAAGGCGATAAATCTGCTGCACAATGAATATTGGATCATAAAGCCATAGTTTGACAAGGAAATTTGACGTTCTGCCCTAATTGGGTCCTTTAAAAAATATACTCGTATGGAATTACATTTTAATAACTACGTTTAGAATGCAGTATCAAAAAGTAATTATCAAAATACATGTGAGATTATTAAGTGGCATAAATCATAAATAGGTGTAAAATTATTTAAATATGGCCCAAAAATTAATCATTAATTTCAACTCTTTCTAAGATGCCTGAAATCAAGAATAAATCAGAATGTTTTACAGAACGTAAGAAATATTTAGCAATCAAAATACAATATATGAGATATAGTAAAGAAATCCTTCTTATATGAACTGTGACAAAGGAACATCGTAACATGTAATACACACACAGATTCTCAGCAGGTACCGTCAAGCAAACAAGAATAATGAATACATGGGCAAGCAAATCGGAGCCTTATAAGCATATAGGCCTACATGATAGATATGAATAAATGCACTAAACAATTATTACATTTGTATGTCATAAACAAAACATACTAAATATACTCAGATCGCTAGAAAAAATAAACGTGAATATATTTAACCTAAAAAAATAAAGCCTAACATGATAGTCTTGTCCATTACAATTTTAACTAACTAAAAATCCACATACTCAATACATACATAACTTTTTACAGCACAGCACTACCAAAATTATATATTTAATTTATGATACTCAAAGTTTTTGTAATTGAAAAGCCTATTTTACATTTTTCTCTTATCTTCTATAGCCTTTAACACATGATCAGGTTCTCTAAGGGGCATACCCCTTACTGCTCGTGAATCCACCAGTTCAGGTAGCACTGACTCGTAATAAAAATTGTAGAGTTTGGGATAAAGATTTTCCCAAAATGGCTTATTCCGAAGAATTCTTATTGTCTAGGTATCGTTCGGGGACCATACAAACAAATCACACCAGTCTCTGTCTGTTATTTCCAACTGTCCTTGTATTTGATAATAATAGCGGTGTTCTTTTCTAAGGTACAACTTGCCGTTTTCGTTTACTTTAAACCCGATATTGCTACTTCTAGCAACGTCAACAAGTCTTATACATTCTCGGGCATTGTATGAACATTTTATCTCCAATAAGCCATCACTGTTCACCAAACCATCTGGACTAGTACATAAAAAGGGGTGCATTTTATGTACAAATAATCCACATTGCTGCACTTTATAATTTGGGTGGAAACTTGCATATTGCCTACGAGCTTCTGGTTCATTATCCCTTCCATAAACTAGTGAAAGGGCACAGTTGCTATTTTCATAGAGATTCGTTATTCTTTTTACCAAACAAGAAGTACGTGTTGTTGGTCTTCGTGAAGCAACGTCTTTGAACAAAGAAGATGGTATTCTTTTACTTCTTTCTTCACGCCATCTCTCGCTATTGGCTTGGCCACGTGTTAGTACTTCAAGCTGATCTGCCGTTGATACACTCAATCTTTTTACATATCTTTCAGCTAGATCGTCAAATATTTCTTTTGAAAGATCTGGAACTCTTGGGTTAGTTCCATAATGATTATCGCCGCCAGCAGGAATTTGTTTACTAAACTTGCGTTGTTCTGAAACTTCTTTTCTCGCTGCGTAGTTCCCGCCTCCTAATAAATGACGTTACAGAAGAAGGAGGACTGACACCTGAGAGTTCTCTGTGTACAGCATCATGCCACCCTTGGCCTCGAGTTTGGTATGCCAATGCAGCTACACAAGCTCTACGTTGAATACTTCCAGCTCTAGAAAAATCCACCCTTTTACCTCCTACAGCTTTCGCAAACTGACTCATGTAGCTTTCGGCCGGATTGTTGGTAGCATTCCACAATAACGTATTTGCAATGGCTATAATCGTTCTGTCAAATTCTTGCTCAACTGCTCCTAAAACACCACTCTCTTTCATTTGAATGTAACAGTCACCATCAGGATCAAATTCCTTTCTCTTGCAAAATTCCCCACACTTTTGATGACGGCCGAACACATGACAAATGACATTCCTCAATTGTCTTCTGAAATTCTGAAGTCTAGTCTCCGTAATTTCTTTCATGTTCTTTATTGCACTGGATTTAATCACTGCCCGAACTCCAACAGCAAGTCGTGATGATCGTTTTTTCAAAGATTTCCTCGATTTGACACCTAAAGGGCCCGGAAAACGTTTGCTAGCAGAAGAAATTTTGTCCAGAGCACGACTAAATCTTCTGACAGCATGATTGGCACATTCAATTTTTAGTATACGCGAACCATACGACACACATTCACGCACTTTGGTCATCGTGCTTGCATCACCGTCACCAATCAGTCTTGTGCAGCGCAAGCGGTGGACTTCTTCAATATAATTTAGGCCATCCGCAATGATGTCTGCTTCCATGGCAGTAGATGGCCCTTGCCAGTTTTAAAAACATATGTGGATTCTTGGTTTCATTTTTTCTTCATCAATAGCGCGACATATCAGACACACTTTATTTCTCACGCCAACAAACAGCAAGCACTGTGTTTCGGCTCCAATAATAATTGCCTGAAATAGAAAATCAAATTCATAATTAGCAAATCGTCAACATCAAATTTCAACAACTGCCTTTTTACATCAATTTTATGACATAGGCAAAATTCTAAAGCACAACCATTAATTTGCTCAGTGAGATGCTAAACCCTTGGTAATTTTCTAGCAGTTATGATGTTTGCGTGCGCGTGTGTTTTTGGATGGGTGGATCTGTAAGTTTTTAGGTGAATGTAAACTACTCAACTAGTAACTTATCTTCATTGAAATTTATCCTAATCCTCGATATTAGTGCCCCTTTATGGCCAATTGCTTTACGTTTCGGCTGAAGTTTTTCTATTCTAGCTCTGGTTCGCATTCTTTCTCTTTCTCCCACTCCCCTCTTTTTCTCGCCCTCTTTCTCAGTGTTTGAAACTCGTACGGAATCTGCTGTATTCTGAGAATGAGAATTATTACACTGGACAGTGCAACTTTAGATGTTCTCTGCACTGTAGTCATCACAAATAAAGCTAGTTATTTGTTACATTATTTTTTTCACGAATATAAGTTGCTGTAACCCTACAGAATAAGTTAAATATTTTCTTCTTCAGAAAAGCAAATTGCATTTTAGGCAGCTTACATCCCATTTTGCAGATGCCACTTTTTTAATGATCCAATAGTGTATAGCAGGGGTTTTCAACTGGCGGCCCGCGGGCCGCATGCGGCCCGCGATGTCTTCTTTTGCGGCCTGCGAAGCCAATTTGCAAACTACATTAATTTTATGTATTTTTATTAAAATACGTTATATTTTTACTGAAGAAACGGAAGCTCTGTGAAGAAAGACCATATCACAGGTAGAATTTATTTTGCATTCAATAATGATCATCAGAAGAATCTAAAGTGACGTAACGTTCTCTTCACACCATGCATTCAAACCCTTCGCTATGCGGAATGAACTCGCCCGTGAACGTTTGAAAGTGTTTTTTCTTCAATGAAGTTCATCAAGAACCGCTACAGAAGCCGACTGGCAGATTCTTCACTGCTTCACCTTCTGAGACTTTAAAATACAGATATTGAAGTGGACATTCCAACTTTAATAAGAGAAGCCTCAATTTTCACATTGAACACATACTATGAAGGATTCTCATTTGTATGGTGTGTTTTTCATTTCTTTCAATTCATCCATAAGTATTGTTTTTTTTTGTTTTTTTGTGAAATGAATTGTAATTATACAATTTTGATTTGTGATCCATTGTTTTTATTGCCTCATTTTAGAAATTTAGGTCATGCGAAAGTACTACATTTTCAGTTCAGTACTTACAATTTTTGTAATTTTTAATCCCCCCCCCCAAAGAAATGCGGCCCGCCAATCAACTGCTGGATATAATTTTGGCCCTCAGACCTTTTGAAGTTGGAAACCACTGGTGTATAGAACATTGGCAGATCTTGTGAATCAGATATGAATTCTAGTCAGGAGGAAGGAATGATGTTTTTATTTCTATAATTGTTCCTCTTCACTTTCATCAGTGGCAGCGAATATGAGGGACGGGCCATTCTATTCCATTTTTTCACTACAAAGAACACAAACACCTACTTCTCACCATTAGGTTTATCCACCTGATTTGGATATGTGCTGCACTTGCACGATGAGGATAAATGATCAACTCAAAATCACTAAACGAGCTAGACTAATGTTTGAGTAGTTTGATTTTGAGTTTACTTTATGCACAAAAAGGCTAATCGGTACTGGACCCACAGTTCCAAGTGGAATTCGAACCACTATGTTCCTCCACCGGGTACCGAACCCGGCACTCCTTGATTACAACGCGATGACGTTAACAATCGATTAACGAAATTGCTATTGAAACTATTAGTTTAGATACTTACTACCGGTAGAGCCGCTGTGGTCTAGTCGATGGGGCGTCTTGACTGTCACGTGTTCGATTCCGGGGGTGGGTCATCTAAGTTGGAATTTTTCCAACCTTGTTCCCCGCATAAAGCGACTCTGGGGCTCACCCTAGCTCAAATCAATGGGTACCTGGGGGCTATCCTGGGGAATAAATGGGTCATGAATGTGGAAGGCCTTACCTCCACACCCCCATTTGCTTTCACGGTTCGGTGCAATGTTCAGGGGATAGCTTTACCTTCTATATTTACCATATCTTCACTTACCACTCCTGACGATGCATTGTACCCATGACCGTAGCTTCTTTTGCACCAGCCGCCATCAACAATAGCTGTAATGTTATGGAAGTTTTCTGAATCGATGTCACTTCTGTTTTCTGCTAACTTCTTCTCTTCGGCAATTGCTTCATTTAATGCTTCATTTGTACACTTCTTTAATATGTCGCCCAGAGATTTCTCATGATGAATAAACGTTGGTTGGCTCATATATTTAATATTCATGGACGAGAATTTCTCTTCTTCAAGAGAGTATGAACTGCCAGCTGATAGGGCTCCTAGAACGGTAACCATGTTTATAGAAATTGGATTATCCCCTGAAATGCTTGTAATTGTATGCCTATGAGAACATTCACTTTTGTTACACTCATAGAAGCACTTACTCTCCAGTCCATTCTGTGATGTTTTAACTAGAATCATGGAGCCCCCAAAATTTCATTTATACGAATGCGCCTCCAGTAATCGTGCCTGTTCAATTACGTGACCCATGTCACATATGGTAAAATTGTCTCCATAATGCACTCCCTTTTTAAGTCTCTCAAATGTGGTTGTGATTGGCGATAGTGAACTTGAGGAACTATCTTCACATGTATCGCTTTTACATGCATTGATTGGAGGTGTTTCTTGTAGTGCACGTAGATAAGAGGACAATGTAGTCCCTCTCACAGGCGAAGCATTCGGTGTAGAGGGTACACATTCTGACGTCGAAGATGAATTATCGCTATCATTCACATCCGAGTCCAAAACTGCGGTGTGCTCCTCATTGTTGTGCGATAAGGGTGCATTTGGATTGTCTACTGCATACCTGCGAAAGAAAGGCATGATCGACATCAGGTATAGGACTTCAGACATACAACACAAGACAAAATAATGCTCACGTGATTCTTTAAGAAACATAAGAAAAGCAAATAAATGCCAAAAATGAATTGTGATTTTTACATTATTATAAGTAGCTATAAAAATAAGAGCAGCGGGTAATTGTGACGAAGCTCGACATTATCAAATCAGAGCTATTGGCACATGTTGTCACAAACATCTGATAAGCAAACAATGTCTGAAAAAGGTAAAGCCATAGACGACTTTACGTTTAATTTATTGGCATATTTGGAGAATATGCTATGGAATATCAAGTTTATATGATTGATTTGCTTTATTTTACTTCGCCTTTTGTGCCACGTTTGGGTAATTTGCGAATATGAGGATGAATGATGATATGATGAAATTGATGAATGGACACTCACAAACAACCATGCCGAGGCCTGGATTCGAACCCTAAGTGCTCGAACTCGAGTGCTAACCACTCCGCCACGGGGGCCGGCTCAAGTTTATATGTCCGTACCCTCTGCATACTGTGTGTGCGTGTATGTGTGTTTTTGCATATTAATTGGGAACATATTAGCTTGATTGATTGATTGATTTGGTGTTCTAAGTCCACTTTATGCACAGTAAGGCTAATCAGGACTGGGCCTACAGTTTAAAGTGGAATTCGAACCACTATGTGCCTCCACTGGGTATCGAACCCGGGACCCCTTGATTACAAGGCGACGACGCTACCACTGCGCCATCGGGGAGGCCGGAACATATTAGCTATTTTTATGATTAATTTGGGATATTTAAAATTATTGTTGTAATTTTCTCTCTTCATGAAAAGCTTACAATTTGGAGCATAATCAAAACATTAAATACATGTACCCTAACCTTTCTATAGTAGAAATATGCTGTGAAATGCTTAGACTTTAGAAGGATATCCTAGATACGTAAATGTTCATAGTTTTGCTATCCTACAGTTTAGCATATATATAAAATAATACAAAGAAAAATAAATATGATTTAGGTTAACATAATGAGAAAAATGTAAATTGGAAGGTACGCCATTTAGGGTAATTTTACAACCTCCCTCAAGTATACAATATGTGTTTATGTAACAGTTAGTAGACCTATAACATACTCCCTCTGTCCCATAATTATTGTCCGGTACACTTTTGTTTGTTGTCACAAAATACTTGTCCGATATTCAAACTGTGACACTTGTGTATACAGAAGAAAAAAATGAAACACGGGAATGAGTCATACAACGTTATTACTCAAGGATCAGTATAAATTGGCCGATCAAGTATCGAAAAGAACATAAATAAAAAGTTGGCATAGCGGACTATATTTATGGGACAGAGGGAGTATCATTTTTGCATGTTGGCAGAGAAATGTATCATCCTCACAGCTATTTATTATTTGTATTGATCTTCAGACCTTGTTTTGTGAATCATTGCAATATGATTCACACAATTATATATCATATATCAATAAATCTTTTCAGTTTGGAACAAAGCAATTATGAATTGTACGAGTTATACAAAACAAATACAACTACATTTGTAACGTGATCGTGCTCTTATTCTTAACTAATTACTGGTGTAGTATGCATTTTGTTTAACACAAAACATATTTTTTCTTCACAAACGAAGAAAACATTTGTACATGAGAGATATATATTTATTGTAAATTCTACCCTGTCTACTGTTGAATTGCCCTTGCACATAACGCAGAACGTTTAAAATCTGGTTACTGTTATGCACAGTATCAGCCATGTAAGCTATTGACATCAAAGTTTCTTGGTTTCAGTCGAATTTTACAAATTTATTTATGTTAAATATATAAAGTATTACCGTTAGGAGGAAATGGGCCACGATTAGTTGAAAGTTATGAGAGGAGGTTGGAGTTAAAAGCGTTACAGGAATACTGTTTTTGTGCTAATTCGAAGCTCGAAGTAAACTGTAATATGTAGGGCGTTGTGGAGAAGTTACTCAATCTGACCAGTGCTAACCTAACAAGCTTATTTTAGCCAAATCTATCGTAATGTAATAGTGGATCATGAGCAACCTAACCAATGAATGTTAACTTGTTCAAAGAATTACTATATCACATTGTATGGACAAAACAATAATCGATTTGTTATTAGTCACAAATAATGGAACTCCGGTATTGAAGATGGTGCAAGGGCAAAGTGAATTCGTAAAGTGACTGGCTACTAAGAGTTTGCAAGCAGATATCCGTGTACCTCAAATAATCAACAATTGTCCTTGACCTCGCGTTCTGTTTGTACGAAATAAGCGAACAGAAATCGTATGAATTGTGAATTTCAAAACTTCACTCACAAGGAAAACTGTAAACGTTTTTTTTCTTGTGTATGTATCTTTTACACCTCGCATGCAGACAATACGTTCATTTTGATTAAAAAAAAAGTGTAAAGAAACATAATAACAAATATGTATACTGTGTGAGAAATGTCCATCTGTATTATGCATACTGAATTTGTAGCACACTTGATATCTGTAACAGATACGAGCAAGCAATTAAATATAAACAAGACTTACCTTTTAGTTCTTTCTTGCTTTTCACGTTCACGACGTATTCTTTGGGCACATGCTTTTCTAGATCGAAATGGGTGTCTTTTACTTCCATACTTTTGTCTCACTTTCCCCATTTTCAACACACAATCAATCAAACATGACAATCAACGTATTGTAATAACATACGGAATATAAACTTGGCAACAGCGTTTGATATAAATATCTTGAGGATGAAACGCCACTTCAAAAATTATTAATATAAGAACTAGTTTATGGACGCACAAACTGAGTTTAAATTTACACACAGTGCTCCTAATACTTGAGACAAGAAACATGTGAAGACCGTTTCGTAAAAATCATCCTTAATAGACTGGCAACTTTAAAAAATGCACCGGTATTAACAAAACTACCACTTCAGCGCCATCTGTATGCAGCAGTTTGAACATGACGGAGACCTTTTATTTTCTGTTATTTACTTAAATCCCTTCAATCGTAACAAAATTATAAGGTTCACATGCTCTAGTGAATAAAACAATCTTTTATGTCGGAAAATTTCTTCCTTACCGAATCTATATTAGTTGTATGGCTATCATTAGAAATTTGGGTCTATGCTTTATCATGGCTTTAGAACCCCCTTAACACCCTCAGTACAAGGCCACTGCGGCATGGAATTTGAAATTGGCGATGACCAATCGTTATCTGGCCAAGGGGGAACCACATTGACGCCACCCACACGGTCGGCGGCCATCTTCATGTCCGCCATCTTGAATTCAACTTCAGAATTTTAAATGGGAAGGGGCTCGTGCGACATATCAAAATGGAATTTTACGAGAAATGCAATGGTGAAGGTTTCTTCGACGTATCTTTAACCAGTAAAAAGTTATAACTGAATTTTTGTACCAATTTGCTCCTTTTCGAGGTGTTAGAAAAATGATTAAAATTTGTTTAGCGCTTCGGTAATGCATCGAGATCAAAGTGACGTCTATGGAGAGACGTTCGCATGCCATTGCACATTATTTTAATCGGATACATCCATGAAGAGCTGTGCATTATGAATGGTTGTCGCGAACAATTTACAGTGTGACGCTTCAATTGAATTAAAAGTCCTTCACAGTGACAAGGCTAATGTTTATGTTCATAAGGAAGTTCATAAACAGAATATTCGATGCTTTTTATCTAATAACCCATTTTCGACAGATCAAAGCTGAATGGTTAGTGTTGGTAAGTTAATGGTGTGGCGTGCTGTGTGGAACACGATTGGTTAGTCAATTTTCCATCAACGGAACCTTAAATGCTTAGGGCTACTTGGATTTGTTAAATAAACAGTTTTTTTCATCCTTGCTTATGGAAGAAGGTACTTTTTACAGAGTTTTTTCAATAGGGAAGAACACCAGAACACTTATGGGAACGTTATGAACCAGTTTTTGTCCAAAGTTAGTTATCAGATGACAAGGGTCACATATTCTGTTTATAAACTTCCTTATGAACATAAACATTAGCCTTGTCACTGTGAAGGACTTTTAATTCAATGGAAGCGTCACACTGTAAATTGTTCGCGACAACCATTCATAATGCACAGCTCTTCATGGATGTATCCGATTAAAATAATGTGCAATGGCATGCGAACGTCTCTCCATAGACGTCACTTTGATCTCGATGCATTACCGAAGCGCTAAACAAATTTTAAGGCATTTTTCTAACACCTCGAAAAGGAGCAAATTGGTACAAGAATTCAGTCATAACTTTTTACCGGTTAACGATACGTCGAAAAAACCTTCACTATTGCATTTCTCGTGAAATTCTAGCCCATTTTGATATGCCGCACGACCCCCTTCCCATTTAAAATTCTGAAGTTGAATTCAAGATGGCGGACATGAAGATGGCCGCCGACCGTGTGGGTGGCGTCAATGTGGTTCCCCCTTGGCCTGATAACGATTGGTCATCACCATTTCCATGTTGCGCGCTGCAGTGGCCTTGTACTGAGGGTGTTAAGTGACTTATTGAGCCACCCTGTATATACTCGCATAAATAGAAGTGAAACCCGTTAGTTCTTTGATTTAGAAGAAATACAATTGAACCAGGAGCGTATATTCTAGGCTAGCTAGGCTACCTGCGAAGCCTGAAGTCTAGAGAATAAAATACAGGAGGAAAATTGATCAGAAATTGTAAATAATATTATTCATATAAGTGAAATGATGATGGTGATTCTGGAGTTGGCAACCTGATTTCTTGTGAGTTGGCAACCTGCTTTCCTATGAGTTGGCAACCTGATTTCTTATGAGTTGGCAACCTGATTTCCTAGGAGTTGGCAACCTGATTTCTTATTTCTATTCATAGCCTAGGACCACGTGAGATATCCCAGATATTGGACTCAGTATACGCCACTGAATTGAACATATATGTATCAATAATGTACTATAAACTATGTGTTCTGAGTTCGTATGTTCGCATTTTATCTATTTAATTAAATCATCATCTGTCACATAACTAATGTGCATTTGTTATAAGGTCACGTAAAATGATTGGGTTAATCAATAGTCGTCATGAGAGGAGGCTTTCTTTGAATATCTATTAATTGTAAGTGAATGTTGGAATGGTATTGTTTCTTTCAAGCCACAACATATATCTTGCATAACCTCTTAACATCATTAGCACCGAAAGTGCTTAGTGGCTCGACTACAGTGGGTACATAAATTAGAACATTTATCAGGGTGTCATAAAGAGAAGTTTGTGATAATTGCGTTGATGTTTTGAGTGTAACATTCTCACGTGAAGCACGTGCGTGGCGAATAGCATGTAAAGTTCATGTTGCGTGCAATGTTCTGAATTTATTACGACATTTATCCCATTATAACAGCTTTTTTATTAAAAGTAAAGTAGTACAATGATTTTCCGCTAACTTGCTAGATTATGGCCTGATAAGTTATATTCCTTTGTTTCATGTGCGAAATGTTTATATGTGCTTTCATCTCTAGTGATTTGAATTGATGCCACCTCGGTGGCCAAGCGCGTTGGGTGGTCTACTTATTACCTCGCTACCAAATATTCTAGGTTCGTGGCTTTGGATGGGTAAGTTTCCTTCATCACTTTCATTTACGCATCTTTCATCTTCATTTTCGACTTTAACTTAGACAGGTAGTAACGTTAAGAAACTTACAAACCAACTAACAAATTTACGAATTAGAGAATTGTGACGTATAATTAGACCTCTTTCTATAGATGTAAGCAATAGTACAAGGGTCGTTCAACGTTGACCGAGCGGTCTATGATCGAATTACTTGTGAAGTAGAACCTGAGGCCAGCTTTAATTTTGAGAAGATTTCAAGTACAGTAAATGGAACAAACACTGTCACGGGCAAGAGTGTATGAATCATGTCAACAGTGTAACGATTGATAAATTTTGGTAAATTTCTTTATTATTCAAATTACTTTTCGAAAGCCCTCGTATAAATTATTTTGTAGTTCTAATCTTTTGAATGTATATTTTATCTTTGTTAAAATTGTAACGCAGTTTCTGCCAAGCGAAAAAGAACGCGAAGCAAGTTGAAGCTTGCATTATTTTTCTTTCTTAACAACAATGGGTTCTTTTTCGTTCGGCGCTGCGCGGGTTTGTAAATAAGTTTAGCTTGCATTGTGTTTCTAGATATGCCTTTTTGGAAGGGGTAATTGTTGGATGCTAAAAATAACTTTTCAGTTTGTCCAAATCTTTTGTTGGGGAATAGAATTGAGCAATCCCGCAAGTATAAATACCAGCCGTCTCGCTGGCAAAATAATCAGTATGTAATAGATTCCGGAATCGTTAGGTGATTAAATCGCTTGTCGAGGTCCAGGGCTGGGAGAATACGGGCGTTGTGAGGGGAGTGGCTGGTCAGCTCTCCCTTCTACAATGTCCTGAGTTTTCCGTAAGCCACCTTTCTGGATTTGTGCTGGTCAGCATGATCCTTAAAGGGGATTTAGCGAGCATATAAATAATTTGATTCATACATATTTAATCTTAATAATTTAAAATTTTGATTCATAAATTCTATCGAAGTTGGCACTGGTCAGTGTGACTCCGATATAAATTCAAGATATACATCCTTCTCGTCGAGTAATTATTCTTAAATCATTCTGAATTCTCCTGGTCAGGAGGTTCATTTAAATAAATTTGATTCTTTATTACATTAATCCGAGAGCATACCTCTGGTCAGAGGGTGTCTTTTAAATCTCGTAGCTTATATAATTTTCACGTCCGTTTTTAAAGTCTGAGTATCCGGAACGTTTATTGGTTTCTCTTATTTAGGTTTTATTTAGATGTAATTTTTGAAACAGTTATAATAGGTGACCGGTCGAGTATATGTTTTTATAGAAATTCGTTTAATGTAAAAGTCTATTGTTTTGCTTTTGCAATGTGAGTAGCCAAAAAGGGTAGACAGTGTCCCCTGTTATGTTAAGGAATTCCACGTGGACATTTGCAATTTGTGGCCGAGATATGGCTTTGATATTGGGTAGAGAAAGGCTCCCCTTATATTTTGTTATGAATGTTATTGAAGGTTGGCCCTGAAGAGGGTAGTATACCTCATAAGTTCTAGAGAACATAATGCAGATGTGAAAATATGACAGAAGCACGAATAGATATTTACGGAAAGATGTTATGCAAATTTTTCTTTTGTTTTGTTTCCTAGAAATTTTGTCGATCATTACTGAATAATTTGTCACCTGTTTATTGAAACCAAGTTAAGCTGGGTTAGTTCTATGATGGGATATGGACGATATATATATAAGAGAGAGCTCTCTGGATTGTATGTTTATTCGAAAGCAAGTTTAAGTCTATGTTACGGAAGTCATTTTTGAACAAAAATTTAATTTTGGCATTGTAGTATTATCTTGATCAGAAGATTGTATATTTTTCTTTCAACCTAACTATGTTTGGATTTGTAAATAAATTTATAATCGTTAATTGGTATTTCCTTATAGTAAATTTGTCTAATAAGTATAAATTAACTGGCATCCTTTGGGTTTGGTGAGGTGTCCCGCCATCACTGGTCAGTGAGGCGGAGGCTTTATCAATCCAAAGGACGTCAGATTCGATTATGCTGATTTCGCTCGCGACTCGCATGCGTATCCTCACTGGTCAGTGGGATGCGGGTGCGATCACGATGGAGGTTCAAGCATGAGAATGGTTACCTTATTTTGAAGTCTTAGATAAGTACGCATAAATTTAATTTTAATTATATTATTATTCAAAAGCAGACCTTTACCCGAACTTTGGGATGCGGGGTCTCATGCCCCGCAGGAACTGAGCGTAGTCGTGGCATTTATATATTTATAACAGAAAGATATTTGGTAGGCTGCGACGCCCGGTCCTTGTCTGTCGAGGGGACCGAGCCGGTGTGTCGTGTGTCTTGGCAACGGGCGGACGGCCTACATTGTTGCAACAGTTTGGCGAAGAATGATAGTTGCTGACCGCTGACGAATGAACAACTAAACAGCATGGACACATTTGTCCGACTGGGACATGCAAGGTATTCTTTATGTGGATTTTCTTTTGGCAAAAGGATCATGATTAATTCCCAGTATGGATGTCTAGGATGTTATAAATATTCTCCCTTGTAGTGCTTGACACAGGGAATGAAACATTGTCCTTTCTGCACATTTGCATTTGTTAACACAAGGGGAATGTTAGAATCTTTTAAATAAGGATTGTACTTCTTTGGCTAACTTCACTGACATTGTGAGTGACCACATTTCTCTTTTAATAAGTGGTCAGTACTCTTCGCAATGTAACAGTCATGGCGTGTAGTCAGCATGACGAAGGGGTTGCTACAGTGAAATAAGGAAACGATATGCTTCTTCGGACAAGGATGTTTCTAGAAAGTATATTTATTTCGCAATACTTTTCTGTCGAGAAGCGATTGAATTAAATGACATTCCCGCATTTAGAAGCCTGCATGTTTGTCGGCTTCCTCATTGCGCACATATCAATGGAAAGGAAATTAACTACTGTATTTTTCTCATACTTTATATTTTTGAATTTCATTTTATGGCTATTTAATTAGTATAAAGTTGTTGATACAATACGCAAAAATATAATTGTAGGGTTTACCTGTACTGGAAGAAAAATATACAAATGTTTGTAAAAGTCTGAAACATCTTCCATTTGTGAATGTCGTGTATACACAAGTCTCGTGTCATTCATTTAATTCGTAATTGGAACAGGGGGACTACGAAGAAGATGTATAAATAGAGATGAAATGAGATGTATAAATAAATATGAAAGAACAATCACCAACCCCGCAGAGGATTATACTGGCTGTGAGTCCAGACGCCAGAGCCTCGCTAGTCTGCAAGACATCCCTTTTTTATCTACCATTCCCTACAATAAAAATGAGCACAGGAAGCATTTTCTAAAATCCAAAGATACTAAATCAAAATGAACCGGGAATCAAACTGTTTCTTTTCAAAATGAAATTTATAGATCAAATTTAAAAACAGGAATTGTAGCATTACTGGTGACGTGATTCGAACAAGGGGTTCTCCAGGACACTTGTTCAGATCAAATTTAATTGTCTGCACTGAAGTTAAACTCTAATAGCCTGCAGAAATGTACAAGCAGAGAGACAATGTCCTGGAAACTAATTTTAACACTAAGGAAGGTTGTATGTTCACATCCAATAGAGCATGCATCTTGAGAAAAACATATACGAGTTAGTATGGATTCCTTATCAGTGATCAGGTATGCACATTTATGTGTGTATCCGCGTTCCCGAGAGTCGGCGTATCTCTTCTGGCAGATATTCACGTTTTACAGAAAATCATCAAAAGTAAAATTAAAACTGAACTTATAATTAGTCAATTTAATTTTCAAGTGCCCACAAAACCAACCCGCAATGTAAAACTCTTCTACAATCCCACTACAAGGCCTTCCTTCAACGTTCTTTTTTCAATGTGCTTCCACGCTTATAAAATATCCTACCTGCAAATGTTGATATTTTCTTGTTTAATTCTTGTCGATGGTGTTTGCTGTTATTATACTTGTTGCAGTATCAGTTTAAAAATTGCCGTAGAGCACTGTACCTGAAATTTTAAGTAAATAAATGCATAAATTTCCGTTGTCAGTATTATTTGGTTTGAGATTTTCAGGGGAAAATTACGGTGAGTTTTAGCAAACGATCGTTAAAAATTTGTTTTCGTTTCAGAAATATAGTGTCTTATTTTATGTAGTTTCTCAAGTAGGGCATTGGACGCTATATCCTTAAATAGATAGAATGACAGTATATACCCAAGTCTAAGTAAAGTTGTATCTGCTATGCTAGACATATATGGACGTTGCCAGATATATCTAATGAAAGTTATCACTAAGGGTGAATTTAATTTGCATTCCAGGAGGAATTCAGTGAATGTGACACACACACACACACACACACACACACACACAGCGTTTTTGATATTGATGTCAACTTATTCTGAAATATGACAGTTATGTACGTTCTGTTTCAAATTAACATTGTCCTAAGATGCTAACTATGTAATTGCGTAATATATGCTAATATTAGTAAATCATAGTTATTAACATACTTAAAACAGGGTGAGTACAAAGTTTCGATTTCGTTTGTGAAGAATTCAAGCACATTTATAAAAGGGAATAATTTACAACTGAATAAGTTCCAAGATATACATATACTGAAGGTATACAACGCTTCTTCTCCCAGTGTGCCAATATAAATCCATACTTATTTACATATATCGTAAATCAAATATGAGTAGCAATGCATTTGAGAAATGTTTACATTTGTTCTTGAGGTTCCGTCAGTACGGCTGCACAATAAATATCAAGCTGAGGCACATACACTAAACGCTTGGTACCAGTGGCGGCGATTGGGTTCCAAATCTGGGGGAAAAGGTACCAAAACTGCGGGGCAGGGGGAGGGAGGACAGTTTAATTTCCCCTGAGATAAGGTTTAGCATAGTGCGGGACAAAAGTGACAAGAAGTCGCCGCCACTGCTTGGTACTGTTATTTAATATGGTTCTCACTTCACAACCAGTAACAAAAAATACACTTTATTTTCTATCGTACCGATGATATAGTGACAATACTCGCCTTGTAATTAAGAGATTCCGGATTAGATATGCTCAGAAGACACATAATAGTTCGGATCGCACTTAAAACTGTAGGTTCAGTCTCAATTAGCCTATCTGTGCACGAAGTGGACTTAAAAAAAACTTATCTAGCTATTCAGAGATGTTACCTCTACTTGAACTGGAAACACAATTTTCTAGCATGTGGAAACGAATCCTGTTTCGCCAGATATAATACATTGAAATTCAGATCTTTTAACTCTGACGTTGTTGACTAACCTAATTATGTATTTGATCGTATTCGTATTTTGCATCGCTTTTTGATCTCTATAGGTTAATAAAATTAAGAAAGAACAAAGCTCGGCGAAAATTGATGAAACACATGAGACTTACCTTTCCAATGTAACTACAATTAATTCCACCACCAAAAAAACAAGAGTTCAAATTTAATAGTTTCCATAGAATCCTCTACAACAACAATCAATTTCAAGATACTTATTGTTGCATAGAGTGGAACAATTTGTTTAAACTTCTAAACTTAAACTCTTCCAAAATGTAGCAAAACAAATACAGTAAAACCTCGTTAATCCGAACCCCGATAAGCCGGACTTCGGTTAATCCGGACAGGCCAAAAAAAAAAAAGCAGAATGCAAGGTTTAAAATGTGAAATACATTCCAAACTGTCCTAACAGAATATAGATTTGTACTTAAAACCAACTTCCACTTCCACAGCAAGAGTTTCGAGTGATGGAGAGCCAGTTAATCCGGACTTTCTTTAAACCGGTCAACTTATCCCCCCATTAGTCCGGATTAACGAGGTTTTACTGTACATTTGTTCTAAATTGATGCCCTAATATACTGGGTACTCAGGCTAAAAGTATACCGCAAATTAAATTGTAATTATTAGCCCACTGTGCTGGTGATTTGTGCTACGTGTTGTCTCACCAGGTGGCAGGAGTGGTTCTTAGTAGACTGTGAACTGGTTTCAACAAGTTATTGCTGCTACAGCAACTAAGTGTGAAGTGATTGACATAAACAGGTGTCTCCTAGTGGTCGGTTAAACTTCCTTTAGGTTGTTATTATGATAAGCTTAAGAATTAGGATCGCACTGTTTCTTTGTAACATCATTTCTGGACAATATCTGTATGATATTTCAACAGATGTACAATCACATGTATTTTTACGTTCTTACGACCAATTGACTGACGCTTATAGCATGCTGACAACTCAAAGCCACTACTCCTATCAAATGTAGGAGTGGGGATGGTACTCTGTTTCCAGGCACAGGGAAATTAGGACCCTCCCCATCGGATGCAAATTTTTGAAGGATTGTGATCTACCAGGTCTCCAGACGAAACAAATGCAGCCTTCTTCTTGTGGAGTTACCTCAAAAAGTAACCGCTAACAAAATAGAGGAACTGTATTTGTATTTTCGTTATTTAGCGTAGCTTTTCTTCCCCTTTGGGCTAATTGCGACCATGATAATGAATTAGATTAAACTGATAAAGGGTCACTCAGACGCGTTCGACCTCCGAGCTGACAAAATAGAAAAACTGAACCGCTGGAATCCAGATGACAACTGTAAAAATGGTTCACAACATAGCCACAAATATGGCAAGACATGCTCTAAACATGTGTAAAACAGAAGGTAGGGCATACCTAACACTTTCTGTACCTTACAAAGTACGCTGAATCAAAATTCGCAATATTAATATTATCGGTCTACTTTAAGCTGCATAAATTTCACCCAACATAGTACATATAATTTTACAGAATTTTTGTCTCCAGATTTATAGATCAGTATAGAGTTGGCACACTTGAACAGTCCAGGAAACACACCGATGTAAAAACACTTATTTAGTAAGAGGCATAGATGATGAGCCAAGTAGTTTTGCGAAGGAAAATTGTAGGAATTCCATAGGAGACTAAGGACTGGAGGAACGACAAAGAGACGAGGAGAGATTTTACTTCTTCAGAATACTTTTCAATCCAAGACAGAGACTGACTGACTTTACGTGAGGACAACTATTTCCGAGTAGAAACTTTCATGTAAAAACATTAAAATTATATATTTACAATGTTGTATATATTATTTAATGATTCTTCTTGAACGCAGTGCCAATATCCTGTTCGTTATGGAGTGCATAAGGAGAGCATACTCCTAAGTGGACATACACGATCTGTTCGCATTACACCGTTGCTTGAAGACTTGGATATTTCTGTATCTTTAATGAATGATTTGATTTATTTTACTTCGCATTTCAGCCACTTTTGGCTAATTGTGAAGGAATAATGGTGATAAGATTAAATAGATGAAGGGACAATCACGAACACCAATGGACATTCCATAACAGAAGCTCCACACAGGGCTATACTGGCTGCGAGTCTAGACGTCAGAGCTTCGCTAATCTGCAAAAACAGTCGAGGGTGTACTGCGTGGAAGGAAAGTTGACATTTGGGTGCCTTGTGAAAGGTTACCTATTACGCCTCTTCTGTAGTTTGAGGAACTTTTGTAGAGAAAGTTGGTACTAAAATCTGGACTAGAATCAGCGTCCACATCATTGGCTAGGAATACCCAACACCAGGTCCATCGTTTATCCAGACTAACAAACAAACTTAAAAAAACTGAAGCCTTTACCCGATGTGCATCAAATTTTGAATACCAATTGTTCACGTCACCATGACTTGTTTCAACCCCGTCAACCCTACCCTACTGGTGCGTTTGTGAATGATGAATACGTAAAGTTGCTCTACATTAGCTTCCAGAATATGTTAGTCACGAGTTGAAAAACACCTTTCGTGATAGGAAGCTTGTTTAACGATGGAAGATATGCAAATAAACTAAATGAAGAAGTTTACACAACAAGGAACGCCTTTTCACAAAGTGTCATCTTACGAGGTGCTACGTGGCAAGCACCTCATAAGAGAGGGTGCTAAATTGAGAAATGATTCAATTATGACGCGAGAACAATGGCTACTTTCTTTTGTACTTGACCGACAAGTTTAGAAGGCGTGGAACCCAAATGGGCGTTTTCCATCCTGTTAATAAACAACAACTATGCGTGAATGTCTTGATCCCTCGTGACCTCCGTTTGCACACAGAGAAGATGGGTACTATCCTTTGTAAGTTTAAATTTTTGAAAAGAATCACGTTCAACAGGAAGAGTAAAAAAGCCCCTTCATCATTTATTGGCACAAGGCGTATTGGAGAAGACAAAAAGATTAGTAGAAGGTCATTTCCTGACGGAAGGGAGATTATAGCTGCCTGAAGTTAATGAACTACTTTCTCGAGACCTTCAGATTCGATCTACATACCTTTCATCCTTATTGAGATGAGGCTTTCTTGTTTCTACCTGGCGAACTGGTCAGCGTAACGTGTTACGACGGCAGAGATGCCAGGTTTGAATTCTGGTCAAAGCACGGGTGGTTTAATTGTGTTCGTTCAACAATCCATTTTTTTTCTGTTCGTCATCATCCTCAACGTCGCAATCTACGTAAGTATTCAAACACACGCATTTCAAACTTCCTAGAATTTCCTTCTAAGGATATGCACCCCATAATCTTACACTAACTAGGTATTTATCACACCCCTAGATACAACCGACTTCATATATTTTCCTACATACAGATATAAGTTTTCTAAGTCTTATAAACCATACAGTGCACATTATTCGAACGATCGCAGCGTCACACACGACACGTAGAGAAAGAGACATAAAATAATTAAAAATATAAATAAATTACCTATCTCTGTTCCGAAGTCCATAAGCATTTTACACAAGCACACAATTGTCCAACAATGAAGAAGCTATGTTCAGTAAGTACTATGGATGACCACCAAACTCAGACAAAACTATAATGTACGTGCCAAAGTTCTAGCCGTTTATGGTGCGCAGATAAGTGCGAACAACACAAACTGTAACTCACGTAAGACTATGTATGCATAATCACCATTGCAGTCGCTGGCCTCTTGCCATCTTGCTGATTGGAGATGAACCCCGCGCCGATAAAAGTCCTGAGATTTGAAGTCGAAGAACTGTTGTAAGGCAGTTATCACAGCCTCGACATCATCAACGATTTTCCGAGCAAAGGAGTTCTGCAACTCTCGAAACAGGTGGTAAAGTGTAGGGGCAAATTCAGGAGAATAAGGCAAGTGGGGTAAAACATCCCAATCAAAGTCCATTAATTTTTGACGTGTAATGACAGCAGCATGTGGACTGGCGTTATCATTGTGATGTGGATGATCACTCCTTGGCAATTGACGAGGCCTGGCTGCTTTGATCGCAATGCTGCTCGCACTCTGTCCAACTGTTCACAATAGAATGTGGCAGTAATGGTTTGATTAGGTTGCATGACCTCCCAGTGAATTACTCCTTTCATATCCCAACACACACTCACAACACCTTCTTGGAAAGAAGTTCTGGTTTGGACGTCGATGGTTCAGAAACGCGGCGCTTTACATTCCGATACAAAATCCACTTCATCGCCCGTGACAATGCGTGGCAAGAACTGGTCATTTTTGTACCGTAAAAGCCAGGAAACACAGGTCGCGACTCGCCTCTCTCGTTGATTTGCATGCAGCTGATGTGGAACGCAACGATCGAACTTTGTGGTGAAACCCAGCGCTTTGAGCCGTCTTTCGATTGTCGTCCTGTGTACCTGCAGGGTGTCCGCTAATTCCACTACGGTTGACTTCGGAAAACATTGCTGGACGTCAAGACCGTGGTTGATCTTCACAGCTTCTATTTCCTTTCCTGAAATTACGAAACCAGCTACGACATGCGCTATCGTCAACTGCATCTGCCCCATACACTTGCCGAATGTTGCGGCAGTCTGCGGCCGCAGTACTGTCTTTATCGAACTCAAAAAGAAAACGGTGTCTGATGTGTTCCTTATCGGCCTCCATTTCAACCACACGCTACTCTGTCCACTGTAAGAGCTCCTCCTCCACACTCACTGCCTGATGCTGCACTTAGGTAGCGCCATCTATGAGGTCGGTACTCCGCTAAACGATGACCTGTCAACAACAGGTAGAACTTTTGCACGTACCTAATACATCCAAATATTGGATTATCTTTTATCCTGATTTCAGAAATCTTAATACCCAAATATTCAATTGGTCGTTGTTGTGAATATCCAGATATCTGTATTTCTTAATTTTCCCTAGATAAGTACCAACGATTTTTTACATTGAAAATAATACTAATAATGACTAGGAAACGGTCCAAAATGCAACGTTTGGTAACTAATATCAACATGACACCATTAAAACTAAAGAAAGCACTGACACGAGACCGAGACTACATCCTTCGACACTTGTCGAGACAAAAATGATAACGAGACGAGGCCGCCGAGACTTAACATCCGAGACTCATGGTCTCGTTCTGGACTTTGAGATGATATTGAAAAATGTACCTAATCGAAATTTACTTTTTCGATTTCTTCCGACATTACTAAGACATTCAAATTACCAAAACGAGTATCTTATTTCGTCAAATATTTTCCACACTACCTAATTCCATAACTTCGTCTTTTGAATAAAAGTATAAATTAGAATTATATATATATATATATATATATATATATATATATATATATATATATATATATATATATATATATATTCATATTTCCTATTGTTTTCGAATGGCACCCGAAAATAGTTTCACCTCTGTAGTCACTCCGGAATACCAAAGGATGCTGAAGTCTATCCCAGGAGTATGTGGGTCAACGCCGCGCAGAACGTTTGAGAGGGGCGGAAACGCGAGTGGGAGAAGCGAAGTAGTACGCGTTGCTGGAAACAGCTGGTAGCTGCAGTTGCGTTTTCCCCTCCATGCACTCACTTCTTTCCCTCTCACGCGTTTATTAATCGAGCCCTCTCGAGTCACTGCTTGCGCACAGATTTGTTTCCGTTCGCCTGCTCTACAGATTCCTAAGGACAGAGTATAGTATCAAAAATGAAAACAAAATACACAATAAGTGAAGGTCACCACATTAAGGCCCGGCTGTTTATAATTCCTTGTAGAGCATTCACGTTAATCCTCGTGTGATATGCTTTCACTGTTGCTTAGATATTCTTAATAGTTTCATGGCTCCAAAAGTCTATTAAACTAGTAGACAACAACGGCAGCAAACCACACGAAGATTCATGTGAATGCTCTGATAGGATTTCTAATCAAATTTAATTTTTCAGATTTGGGACTATCACAGCAGTTTTTAGAAAAGAGAAGACAATTCCATAAAAGCTAAAATTGTGTCGGCCAAAGGTTCAGCCGAACCTTAAGGTACATGAGGCGAGTCAACAGGTGCTATTTTTCACGTCTAGAGTAACACCCACTTTACACGTGTATAGGAAGGTAAATCTGAAAATTCAAAATGAGAAGTGTAGTTCACAGGAGTTTCACCAGTATCATTTTTGGTGACCAGATAGAGTGTCCATGGGTTGTTTCATAGACCTTACTCCTATACGCTAAATTTACCCACCCCCCTCTTCCCAATTAACCAAAAGTGGCACAAAAGCGAAGCAAAGCAAATAAATCAATATACGCTTAAATTTCCTATTCATTATCGAATTCGTAATAAAATTAGCCGGAGACATGTTGGGCGAAAAGATAAATTGCACAGCTGGGTTGACGAACTTTCCACATTGCATAAACTGCACATTTCTTCCCAGGAGCTTTACAAAACTTACACTAAAAAAGGAAAACCGTGACGGTTTCGGAAACAGAACCTCCACGAAGCCTAGAGGTTTGGTCTAAATCAGTATATTTGGAGTTTCAACAAGTATCATAACTGCGTGACGGGGTATTAGGGTGACACACAGTTACGGCGTTGCCTGATTAACCTGAATCGTGATCAATAAAAATCAAACAAAGAGAGCCAAATGGACAACACCTAGGGAAAAACCAAATCAGACCTCTTGAGCAACCAAGAGACCGTGCCCCGTATGGTACACCACTGCGGAGAAGATCGCTGGCAATAAGATTCCTCGGCATAGTGGAAAGTAATTGGCTACGTGCGGCAATTCATGCACCAACATCCAGCCCGCAGGCGACAGAAGGCTGTAATAAATTGCTAAACCGTCACGATTATGATTTATGCATTATTTAGCTTTCCGAGAAGCTGGTCGCCACTTTTACAAGCCGCTTCTTCCTTCTTGTTCACGATGGTCGTGCCAATTACGCCAGCTCGCTCTCCGGTTGGGATATTCATTCAAGAGCATGAGTTTCAAAAAAATGTTATGAAATGAAAAATTAAAAGGATGAGGAAAGAATATTTTTACAAGGGGTCAAGAGTAGAAACGCTGTTTACGTACCTGTTAAAATTTCTAGAGTCTGAGGACGTTTCCTGTCAGCGAAACTAGTCCGCTTCAAAAGTAGAATCTATTCAAGTCATTAACAAGCAATAAAGCTTTCGATATACACTTTTTGGGAGAGGACTGTGTGTCGCCCCTGTCAACACATGCCTTTCAAGCACTAAACTATTCAATCTATGTTAAAAAAATCTATGTTGTTAAGAATTATTGTTGAATCTTTTCTCTAAAGATTGTTAGATTTCTTGCCATAAAAATGTTATTGTTAATGTTACAATAGGTAATGAATTGTTTAACTTAAATATAAAAAAATGCTGAAACTATGGAAATATAAAACAACTATGTAGTAACCATGGTAAATTGTAAACAAAATTATGATATAAAAGAGCTAGACTTTCGTAAGCCTACGGGACATTCTCCTGGTCGCCGAAAGGCTCATGGTTCAGGGGACGTTGGGTAATATCTTGCTTCAATCTTCGGATTGGCTGGTGTACTTGTGCTCCATTTGGCAGATATTCCACAAACCCAACTCTGAATAAGGCGTTCTCCTGCATCATCAAAAAGACCAGGGTTATAAACCTAGGTACAACTAATAGGTTTAGGCCTACAAGTTGTATCGGGTGAATTGTCTGTTTGAAAAGTGTTTGTATATCATCGGAAGTTTAAATAAATCTTTGAGAAAAAGATCTTAATGATCTTTAATTTCAAACCTACATAGGTGATAATTAAAAATAAATCCTGCACCACAGACCACGCAAGGGCTTGGTCCTACTAACCCTAAGAAGCCTTTGAGAAGTCCGATAAAAGGGTTGTAACCAGACTAACATAAAGCCCTAAAAGGCAGAAGGTGCGTGTCAACTGGAAGTGTAAAGGCGGATATTACATAGGTGCAGGGATAAGCAATGAAATATTTCGTAATTACCATTCTTGAATTTCTTTATAAAAGTGTTGTTGAATGTTGAATTAAGTCCACTTTATGCACAGAAAGGCTAATCGGGCTGGCCCTACAGTTTAAAGTGGGATCCAAACCACTGCGTGCCTCCACCTGGTATCGAACCCGGGACCCATTGATTACAAGGTGATGACGCTACCACTGCGCCATCGGAGAGGCCCTTTACAAAAATGGTAATAGGTCATTGTAAGGGAAAGTTGTACGTATTTATCACTTTGATTTCTTCCGAGCTCTTTCCTTGGTTTTTTTTTTTTCGGGAGGGATTGTAACCTCATCAGCTCCCTACATCCACGTATGCGTTAACAAACACACATGAGTTTTGATAGAGCTATTTTTAGTTCTCAGAATTCAGTTCTGCTCCTTCTCCCATGCACGAAACTACATAACACAAATGAACGTCATAAAATCTCCTATTATTATGTCGGGTTTTTGTCGTGCTATCATTTTCATAATTAATTTTCTTCAGTTCAGGTTTTAAACTGACAATTCTCACTCGATTTGAGTTTTTTATTTAATTTCACTGGTGGGCTAATTGAGATTTGACCTACAATTTAAAATGAGATCCTAACCATTATGTGCCTCCACCGAGTATCGAACCGGGAACTCCTTGGCGCTATATTTTACAATATCTTTAGTATTTATTATAGCTGGTTAAAATCAAGAGCAATCTTCTATATATATAAAAATGGAGGTACTCGTATGTTTGTTCCGGCATAACTCGTGAACGCCTGGAACGACTTCAACCAAACTTGGTACTCATATCAATTACAATCTGGAAAGAAATACTGTGGGGCTAAGACACCCCTGGCACCCCTAGGGGTGGGGGTGGAAAGGGGTGACATGTAAAAATAATCGAAAACGACCGATATTAGTGTGGAATCCATAGCTTTCGCAGTCGCTAAGATGAACAGTGTCACTCCCAATGCCGTTCAATTTATTTTGAGTTCAATTAATATTATAGTGAATTTGTAAAAGATTTTACTTCATAATTTGTATACTGTACTTATACTTTTAAATGCCTATAAATAAAATTAGTTACATTTTACACTATAGTTAAAATTCATTACTTTCCTGTGTAATAGAAGATTGGGATAAATAAATACCCGGGCAACGACGGGCAATCAGCAAGTATATATGATAAATACATTGCATAAATAAATTGGAAGAAATTTACGTGACGTCATTGAATAAAGGCCTTCTGGCTTTGTCATCCTTATACTAAATCCATCGACAAGAAGACAAAGATCAACTGTTCCTGAGAGTACATGCCACAAATGTTTATTCATTATAAAAACTAGGTTATGCAAAGAACTGTAAAGTTATCTGTAGAATAAGAAAATGATTAGAAAAAGTTAGAAAATGCTGTAACAAAACACGGCATAATAATTCAGTACAGTTGGTATTGGAACACAGTTTCGGGCCAGGTATTTGTGCGAGGAAATGAATGTGTAATTATTTATTTGATTTGATTTCAATTTATGTATTTTACTTCGCTTTTATGCCATTTTGGATAATCGCGAAGATAGGATTGGGTATAAACAGCCCCACAGGAATTACCCTGGTTGTGGTTACTTGAACCAGAGTCTAGTTCGTCTGCAAGAATGTAGTGCAGAGCGTAATACGTGATTTTCTCTTAAAGAGTGACTTTTGAGAATTTATCGTCGCTTTACCGCAACTTTTGACTAATCGCGACGACGAGGATGAGCGATGGTATGATAAAATTGATGAAAGGGCACTCACAAAGAATACCTATGCCAAGGCAGCGATTCGAACCCGGGACCCTTGACGTCGTAGCGCGACGAGGTCGGCAGAGTGTACTAGGTGGAAGAGAGAGATTGACATTTTGCTGCTTTCGATAAAGTAACCATTTACATCCCAATGTGTAATTTTTATATTATTTTAAAAGTTTCTGGTGTAGTTAATAATATTAGTTACAGTAAAACCTCGTTAATCCAGACCCCGATAAGAAGGACTTCTCTCAATTCGGACAGGCAAAAGGCAAAGAAAAGAAAGAAAAACGGAATGCAAGGTTTTAAATCTGGCTAGAAGTCAACAAGAGAACTTCCCAAAGAAAAGGCAGTCAACCACTGATGAAATTCTGTTTCCCGTAGACTTTGTACTGTACTGTATAGTGTATTTAGGCCTATGCCCTTTAAATACACCATAATAAACGTGTTTTGTTGCTATAAACGGAGTTTTAATGCACTTTCTACTGTTCTTTTAGGTTATTTAAGTTAATCCGGACTTTCGTTAAACCAGTCAACTTATCCCCCCATTAGTCCGGATTAACGAGGTTTTACTGTATATGTATATGAACGCCAAGATTCGGTAATGGATAGTATCCCTCTAAACACAAAATTTTAATTCGCTCACCACCTGACCGTACAGTTATGGATTGCAATATCTCAGCTGATTTTAAATTAGGTTGTTACAACCCAATGTATTTTGGTACAAACCTATCTCAACACTTACAAAAAATAAGTAAAATTCACAAAAACTTGTTCTGGAAGAATGAAAATTCTCCATGCGTCCAAGGATAATGTTGCGCCTTCATAAACACATAATTATCAACATGTCAGGAGCTTCTGTGCCATTTGCCAAAACTCCAGTCCGTCAGAAGCTGGCATTTAACATCCTGTGGGTGCTTAGTGTGTAATTATGCTGTATGCAGAAACCAGCTGTCAAGAAATCTACAGCTTCACTCGGACTGAGCTTCAGCCTTCCTTGAAGATGAATAACCCTGTAACCGATACGTCCAAAACGCTGCTGCTACCTGCTTCACACAGTTTTGCATGTATTAAATGGGGGAGTGGGGAGAGGATAAGCCGCATCTGAAGTCAAATGGTTACACAAGGGAAAAAGGAGGAACAGAATGGTCGATGGTAGTAGAATATGCAAGGAAACGATGCCAGTACTCTGAAACTGCATAAGAGTAATGAGATCCAGCGGCTCCACTTGTGAACCCAAACCAGGCCCGTAGCCAGGCAGGGGTCAGGGGGGCTGAGCCCCCCCTGAAACTACCTTAAGCCCCTCTGGCACTGAGGTCAGCCCCCTTGACATTAGGTAAAACTATTTTGTATAATTTGTTTGCAGAGAAGAGTGAAAATGTAGACAGCAGATATTATTTTGCTCACAACTTCGGTGAAGGATAAATTCACAGAACAGCAGCTATTACATTCGTTCATCTTATTTATAAGAAGTCTAAGTAGCGGCAAGTATTTAGGAGATTCTCTTCTCTGGACTTCAGATACTTCCTTCACAGGGGCTTCTTTATCTGTACCTTCGTTGCCACTGTTGCAACCTCCCATTTATACAGAAATCTGCGACTTTTATGTCATTATGCAAATTCCCCCGCATATGCGTCAAAGGTTAACAGCTCCCAAGGTTTGGGAACGAAGGGGAGTTTTATTGTTTCGGAAGTGGAATGTACGCTAGGCACTATGATTGAATATTGTCCATCTTTTCTTGGGTGATATAAATGTCTGTATCATCAAACGTAGTATGAAGTGTGTAGTAAGCGATGATTTCAGTAGCAGCCAATTAACACTTCAAGCGATATTTTAAAAGATATAGAAAATGTAGTATTTGTGTGATATTTCTAAACTTTATGTAACTTAATAACCCTCTCCCCCCACACATAATTTACCTTAATTTAACACTGTTAAACTTTTGAAAAATGGACTTGATCTACAAAGCTCCCCCTGATAACCCGTGAGCCCCTCCTGGAGATCAATTCTGGCTACGGGCCTGACCCAAACTCAATGAGAAATTCAAGAAATTCAAGAAAATGTGGCTAGTAACTTAAAGTGAACATCAAGGAGTACAGAATTGTAGTGGCTACGGGATGCAGTTGCCATTGACCCACTGTATCCCTACAATCAGCAAAACCAGCAAGAAACTTCTGAAGAGAAGAGAGAGAAGAGGCGCTCCCGAACCGTAATGAATTTAATCATACCAGCACTCATCCCCATCTTTGCGATTAACCAAAGTGGCAGAACGAAGTAAATTAAATCAAATCAAATCGAACCGCAATGTTAGAACGACGAGTAAGGTACAGACTGAATATTGTACTATTAAGATGCAACGCTAATGTAGTTGCACACTCAGTAATTATAATACACGAAAGGCATGTTTACAACCTCATTTTTATGTGATTTTGTCACTTGTATTGCCTTCTCAATTTATCTTACATAAAGTAATTGTGCAGGGGTGTAGTTCATAGGCGTGCGCAGACCCTCTCACTAGGGGGGGGGGCAAAAGCCTTGATGAAGTTCAGTCGGGAATGAAAAAACACATTTTATCTCACTTTTTTAGTTTCATTGCATTGATAGGTGCCCGCGTGTGTCTACACACACACATATATACTCTATGTGATCAAAAATATCCGGACACCAGGCAAAATGTGTGTTGCACATAGTAGGCCACTCTGTGGTGCCATCTACAGCGAGGTGAGGCAAGCAAGGGACCACTAGGAGACAGCAGAATGGGTCGGTCGAAGGAACTTACAGACTTCGAACATAGTGAAGTGATTGGGTGTCACAGGAGTAACAAGTCAGTGCGCGAGATATCCACCCTCCTAAACATCCCTAAGTCAACTGTCGCCGATGTGATAGTAAAGTGGAAACGTAATGGGACGTCTACAACCGCAAAACGTTCTGGCCGAGCGCCCATGTTGTAGACAGAGACAGCCGAGTGTTGAATAGGGTAGTACGAGAGAACCGGCAATCAGCGATCGCCACTTTCACGCAGGAATTCCAAACCAGGGCAGGATGTAATCCTAGCAGCATGACTGTGCGACGTGAGGTATGACGACTCGGTTACCACGGACGAGCGGCTGCCCACAAGCCCCACATGACCCAACGAAACGCGAACCGCCGCCTCGCATGGTGTAAGGAGAGGCGCAACTGGTCGTTAGAACAGTGGAAATCCGTGATGTGGAGTGACGAATCGCGTTATACCATGTGACGATCCGACGGTCGTGTGAGGGTGTGGCGAATGCCTCATGAACGACATTTAGCATCCTGTGTTGTGTCGACAGTGAAATTCCGTGGAGGTGGGGTGACAGTGTGCGCATGTTTTTCCTGGAAGGGGCTTGGTCCCCTCGTTGCTGTGCACGGTACTGTCAGGGCACATCATTACGTTGACATTTTACAAACGTTCATGCTGCCTACCATCGAAGAACAGTTCGCGGGTGATGATTGCGTGTTTCAACACGACAATGCGCCCGTCCACACTGCGGGCCGTGTGGGACAGTGGTTTCTAGAGAACAACGTCCCACTTATGGCCTGGCCTGCGCAAAGCCCCGATTTGAATCCCATTGAACATCTCTGGGCTGTTTTGAAACGCCGACTTCGTGCCAGACCATGCCGATCAACATCCACTGCTCTTCTCATCTCGGCACTCCGCGAAGAATGGGCCACCATTCCCCAAGATACCTTTCGCCACCTGATTGCCAGTATGCCTGCGAGAGTGGAGGCTGTCATGAAGGCCAAGGGTTGCCCCACACGGTATTGATTGTCAGTGCATCCGATGGAGGATGCTTCGAACTTCACGCCCTAATTCAAGTGAGTGTCCGGATATTTTTGATCACATAGAGTATATACAATGCAGCAACATAGAGGCACCATATTGAATAAATAAATTGTCTCTGAAATGTGCCGCGCTCCTTTTCCTCCAAAATAATTGTGTTCATGCATTTAAGACAAAACTGTTTAGTAGCAAGAGTGTGAAGTACTTAGTAGTTATAACTCTCTCTCTCTCTCTCTCTGGCAATTTACAACGCATTACAGAAAACAACCAAATTGTGAGCGAAGCGAGCAAAAAAAAATTTAGATCCACATTTTTGCAAAATGAAAACACTATTGATTTAATATGGCACAAAAAATTCGTGGGCTCCACGGCATTCTCCTTTACAATTTTCTTCATTTAGATTGTTCGACGCCCAGGGCCTACTCCCGCCGCCCTCTAGCCACAGCTGTGAACTTGACAAGACTATAAGAAAAGCAGATATTGCTAGCGATGCCAGCAAGAAAATTTTACGAAATGAATTTTTATTAGCATAAAATTTCATATCGATGGGGGGCAATTTCCCTTTGTGCCACCCTGCAGGTGCTCTTGGCCATCTGGAAGAAATAATGCAAGAAAGGCGTGAAAACTAATTCCATCTTGAGTGTCCTTTTTTCCTGCTACTCTTAAATTCTACTAGTGTTGCTTTCTTTTACCTCAATGTTTGCTCCCCCCTTGTCCCCTAGAATTGATTTCCGTCCAAGGTTGTGGAGGGGTAATGTTCATTGTCCCCCTTGTGGTTGCGCCACTGCACCAACTTTCCCCGTTGTTGCTTTGAACTTTAATCGGCTTGAAAATGCTTTATTTTCTGTGAGAGAATAATATGGTTTAATAACAGCGATAAGATTCCACTACACTAAATTTCTAGGTGATAATATAATAATGTAGGGACATGGACGTCTGGAAGGGGGGCAAGGATGGCCACACCTTCCCCTTAGAAATCGAATGCCAACCTAAAAGTATATATTTCACACTTATAATTTGATTTCAGTTATAGTAATTTACATTAACGCGATAATTTCAAATTCAAGTGTTGTTTTTTGGGGGAGCAACACTATTATCGGGGTAATATGCTCCATGGAAAAATACCTTGCTTGTCTCTCGGTTTAAAAAATCTGCGGACGTCCATGATTAGGGGAGGGCAAGTGTCCTCCCTTGTCCCCCCCCCCCCTGTGCGCACGCCTATGGTTTAGCTTGTTGGAGTTGGAGTACAACTCTGCTGCTCCAAGTTCCTGGGTGCGTGGTTTCGCGTGTTTCAGATCCCCTCTGGTACACCTCTCTCTCTCCCTCTCTCTATATCTCATATATATATTTTGGCACTGAGGCCAAATGAAACATATATGGAGACGTACTTACACTTAAATAACACGATGGATGTAAATAACACTAAATATAATGAAATATTCCACATAAAGACACAGGTAAATGACGAGGCGTGCAACTGCTCCACGTCGTCTCTCAACTCGGCTCCCTCACACACTGCGCATGCGCAGGATGCAAGGAAACAAGATTAATACAAATGACAATTCGTCTGAACAGTAATCATATTTATGAAAATTGTCACACATGAAAGGGCTACAAAACGCTGAGCGGGTTATCCCAAGATAAAAACTGAAGAATTAGAATGAGGAATACACGTATAGTAGTACCCTTTCCAATTTCGCAAACATAATCATGAAATAGATGATTTTAAAACAATACATATAGGAAATTAGGATCCACGGTGTCATAACGTGTTACGCTAAGTCTGCAGGCAGAGTGTAAAAATTGTAATCCCTTAATTTAGCGGGTGACGTATATATTGATTCAACCTGCCTCCCCGATGCCGCTGTGGTAGCGTCGTCGCCTTGCAATCAAGCAGTCCCAATTAGCCTTACTGTGTATAAAGTGGACTTAGAACACCAAATCAATCAACTGATTCAAACAATTTTTTTTACATGGTTTTAGGGATAAGAAGAGAATATCTAGTGTGGCAGATTTTATCTAGGCCTACTCTAAATGAACTACGCGCCAGTGCCTTAACACCGGAAGTTGTGATAACTTTGTAGGTTAGGCCTCCCTGATAGAGTAGTGGTAACGTCGTTGCTTGATTGATTTGGTTTATTTTACTTCGCTTTTCTACCACTTTTGGCTAATCGCGAAAATGAGGATGACTAACCACATGATGACATTGACGAAGGGGCACTCACAGAGAAAACCCATGCCGAGGCTTTGAATCGAACCCGGGACACTGGAAGTGTAGCGTGCTGTGATACCCACTCCGCCACGGAGGTCGGCGATAACGTCATCGCTTTGTAATCAAAGGGTTTCGGGTTCAATACTTAGTGGAGGCGTATAGTGGTTTGTATATTATGTAAAACTATTAGTCCGGTTCCGATTAGCCTCTGTGCATAAAAGCGAACTCAAAACGTAACTTGGTAGACAACACAATTGTTGTAACAGAACACCTAATCCAGTACGGCTTATGTACTTTGTGTTGCTTGAGTGTGAAAGGTGTTCCAGACGGAGATGAACTATGCCAATTCTGCATTAACGTCACAAGACGTGATTGTTCTGTTATAAAAACTCAGAAACTTTGGTGTTCCTTCACCACGCTTCCCTTTACAGTGTATACCAGTGTGCGAGTGAACGAGAGGATAGCGGGGATTTCCTCCCCACAAAACATTTTATCCCCGGCAAAATATATATTTTTTTTAATCAGGGATATTTTTATCCCACTCAAAGAACTTGAAATTGAAAGCAGAACTGTATATATTACTTTTTCTCTTTATAAACTTTTGTCGTCTCGTTTAATATCTAAGTTAAAATATACAAAACAGTAATTTTGCCTGTAATATTATATGGATGTGAAACTTGGTCCCTTACATTGAAAATAAATTGAGAGTATAAGATCCTTAGGAAAATATTTGGGCCTAAAAAGGATGAGGAGACAGGTGAGTGGAGAATGTTACATAATTTGTATTCATGGCCAGATAGAACGATTAAATCAAGAAGACTTAGGTGGGCAGGCCATGTGGCACGAATGAGAGAGGAAAGAAGAGTTTACAGGATTGTTGTTGGGAAACCTGATGGTAAGAGACCAGTAGGAAGACCAAGACAAAGATGGAGAGATAATGTTGAGATGGACCTAAAGTAAATTGGTAGGGATGGAAAAGAGTATATAGATCTTGCTCAGGATAGGGACAGATGGAAAGCCTGTGTTGCTGCAGCCATGAACCTTCTGGTTTAAGAAGGCTAGAGAGTTAGTTAGTTCTGTATACCATTACTTAGCTATGAAACAAACACAATTGAAAAAAATCATTCGTGTCTATTAATAATCCAATCACCAAAGATTTCCATGCCAAAACGTATGCACTCGTGTTGATTAAAGGAGAACACCATTCTGCAACTGGTTAAATGAACATTAAGTTTGAACCTGGAAATATAAATTTGGCCAAGTTTTCGGTGTTACTTGTTCAATAGGTTATTTTGTGTTTTCTTAGAATGTAAATATACTGTTTCTAAATTACGTTTGGATGTTACCATAAGATTGAATGACCTAGTTTAGAAGCAATATTCTGAGGAACTTAGAACAGCAAAGCAATAGTTTAGTTCACTAACTGGTAGCTGCGGTAGCTCAGGCGTTAAAAAAATTTCAAAAGTAAAAAAAACTAGCAAAAATTAAAAAAAATAAAAAAAATTGAAAATAAAGAAAATTAAAAAAATAAAAATAAAGAAAATAAAAATATATAAAATATAAATAAAAGAAGTCGTTAGGGGGTTGACTACGATGCGAGGGACCCGTGTTCGATACCCGGCGGGGGAGAACCGACTTTTTCTCCATCTGTTCAAGCTGCTCCGGCGCCCACCCAGCGTCGTATAAAGTGGGTACCTGGAGGAAACTCTGGGGGGTAAAGGCGGCCAGGGGCGTGTTTCTGATCACATCACCCCCACCTTCGGCCGTGATCAAGATAGTGTGGGGTCCTAACTCCACATCCTTCAGGGCGTGGTTCAAAGCACAGGGGAGCACTTTACCTTGTACTGGTAACATATAACCCCCTCCAAAGAAAAATCTGCTTCCCAAAATGAAATATACGCAGAAAGGTTAATTCGCACATTGGTGTATACACTAAGTTCATTTCTTAGTGTCATTATGCAGTCATTTCAAGATTCTTGAAAACAAGCAGAAAAAAATTGCCCAGCAGAGAATCACAACTTACTCAATTCTCCGACTGGCTCCCGCCGAGCAGCGCCTTCACCCGCCTCCTGACCCCAACAGATCATCTGGCAGAAACGTTCCCAGGTCACGATTTGACCTGGCCTTTCGAAACTAGGTGCTATGCTTTCTACCCAGCCGACTCAGACTGGGCAGATCACGTTATGAACACCTGAACGTGATGCGACTTTTATGACGGGGAGATATATCCAAGAGATACATATGGAACCAACCTTGACAAGCCGCAACATGCGTGTAATTCGCACATATGCTCTTTGGCTTATGCGGAGAATATATGTGAACGAGAGAGAGAGAAAATGAATTTTATAGTTATTTAACGTTGAAAATGAACTGTCCACTGCACGTGTATATCCAGTACGAACTTGTTCGTGTGTAAGAAGGAAGGAAGTTTCAGTCCTGAGAATATTTTCATTTCACAAACTGACTGTAAAGTTATCATTTCATCTATGGAAATAGAGCAACATACAAGGAAATTATTCTACAATGATATTTATAAATAATATGTTCAATACATCAAACACATAAAATTGCGTAAAAGTGCAAAAATTGGCCTTATTCCAAAAATATGTAAGATTTTAAGTAGAGAACAAGTATTATAATGTAACAACTTAACCCTTAAACGCATGAATTATTTTTTGTCAATTGTTTTCTTGTTTTTAGTCTAATATCTGTTGTTATGTACTCATAAGTGATTTTGGATATTTTTTTGAAAATTTTCATTCTCCGTTTTCGAATTATGACCCGTTAGAATATGGTAACTCTATGCGTTCACCCCTACAAATTGATTTATTATTGAAAACTTGGATATGTTTTAATTAACGTTAAAATTACTTTCAAATTTGATTATTTTTTAAAATAATACAAATATTATAGATCGATTGTACATTAATCTCACATTTTCTGAGCTAAAGGTGCTCAGGTATCTATTTAGTACACAATGATTACATTATATTCACATATTGTTTATCATTCTTGAATATTCACTTGTCATAGAAACTTTGTATTGAGTTGAATTGAAGTTTTTAAGTCCACTTTATGCACAGAATAGCTAATCGGGACTGAACCTACAATTGAAACCAATGTGTCATGTACCTCCACCGTGTATCGAACCCAGGGCCCCTTCATTTCCATGCGATGACGTTACCACTATGCCATTGGGAGGCCCTTGTCATAGAAACATATGAAACATGGAACGTGAAGTTCAACCACATATTTGATATGTCCAATGCGAACACTACTGGTGGACCACCAGCATACCACATATCTTTGAAAACCTTCCTTTGTGTTGTAATGGGCCGCCAAGCTCTCTTAGGTGCAACATGAAATGATGTCATATAGTTTTGAGCGATATCCATCCAAATTCAAGCTGGGAGAATTTTTGTCTCGGGGAAATCTTACCAAATCTTATAGGTTTAGCTGTAATAAATAGATTGCAAGAATGTTTTCCATGATCAAAATAAAATTATCCTTATAAATTTTTCTTTAATTGATTCAGTGTGACTTAATGAATGGAACAGAAAATCGCAGTTTTTGAGTTAAGTGCTTATTCCCGAATACCCCAGATATTATACACATAAAATACAAATCATATTTGATATTCCGCGGCTCGGTGGCTGAGCGCGTTAAGTGGTCGACTTTCAATCTCACTATCGAAGTTCCGGGTTCGAATCCCAGCCTGGGCATGGGTGTTCGTTTGAGTATCCTTTCGTCAGTTTATCTAATCGTCACTCATCTTCATCATGGCGATATACCTAAAAGTGGGAGAAAAACGACGCTACAAAATACAAATACAAAATACAAATATGATACATTGCATGTGTTACGAACAGCGCACAAATGTACTAATATCTGTAATGTTTGCAAAGCATGAACTCCTACAAGAAGATAATTGTGAATGTCTTAAGATATTTGTGAATAACTTCATGGATAGTTTCAAGATTCGTATATAATTGTGTATATAATTATAGAACAGGTGACTCAAGACATATTTCTGAGTTCATTTAAAATTTAATGGGACGGAATATCAGAATGATAAGTCAGATGTTTGCAATATTCAATTTTGAAGCAAACATACAGCTGCTCATGTTATGCTCAAAACTGTTCAAGTGAAAAGGTCCCTCCAGTGGCGTCGCGTGCTGTTCACATACGGGTGTTCACAATAATTTTTTTTTACTGATTGGAGATTTACTACTCTCCCTTGTAACTTTATCTTCAATATTGAACAAGTAAGAATAACAGTTCAACTTATTTTCAACAATTTCCTCCCAAAATCACGCTATATCTGAAGTAATACAATACTATTTTATTCAATTAACACCCTTTTAATTACGTTATTTACAATTAGTGATGGCTAGTACAAACTAATTAGTATAACATGCAATCTCAGGTATGTACAACACAAGATTATCATACTTCGCAATCTACTTTCTATTACAGCGACCATATGTTAACCAACAACATTCATTCATCATTGAAAGCATGAGCACCGTTAGCGGGACAGAGAGGAAGACGCGTCCAGTCCAGAAAAAAAATTGTATATAGTATAAGATATTTGGGTATTGTACAGAATGTCCCCTCTCCACGCCCACAATAACTCGGTTGTGATGCTTGTGATTGAAGTATCAGTCAATGTGACATTGCTTGTATTCCTCCTTTCCTAGTGTTTCGTATTTTTCCTCCTAGCCATGGTTCAGAGAGAGATTGATTTTCGACCATTTAAAGAAAGGATTACCAAACTTCTTTGCTTCACGGCTCCCTTAGTTTTTTCAAGACTTGACCGCGGCGCCCAGAATGTATCCCTCTCTAACACTTGCAACGCTCAGTTACTTGTAAGATTGCTTGTCTTAAGCTAAAAATTAAACACGTATTTCAAGTTCAGAAACATTTTATATGTAAAAAAAAGTACTAAATAAGCAGATATTTGAAACATTCATAGCATTGACTAACGATTCAGTGAAAATATCGGAACATTTCATTGCGCCCCTGTAAGCTAATCACGGTGCCCCAGGGCGCCGCGGCACACACTTTGGGAACCACCGATTTAAAGCGTATAGTAACATCTGTTCGTCGTTGTCATTAACATATTTATGAAACAAAACACAACACAACACTACACTACACACACACGGCACAACACACACGCACGTCTGAAAGCCAGTGCAAATAAATGCACCCAACCGCTTGTCAATAGATATCTTGCTCTCGACATCGACACTAACCGCCCTTTACCCGTTGCCGCCAAAGAGCATAGGCTTTTTTGTTGCCCCGAAAAACTAACGGTACTTGATCTTTCCAAAACAAACGTTCCCCCTTGAAGTTCTTCCACAGCAGCAGTGTTGCCAACAATTAAAACGGAGAAGTTTCTAAATCTTCAACATGCGCTAATTAAAAATCGCTGAATCAAATTTGCTGGTGAAAAACACAAAATGTATTTTTAAAAACTGCTGTGCGAAACAACTTACAGCAGGTTTATTGAATGTATGTGCGTTTATATGCACATTAAAAATGCATTTAATTTCAATTGTGATAATTTAAATGCATCTATTATTTCAACTTTCTAACTTCAAAAAAGAAAATGTATGTGTAGCTAAAATACAGCTCTAGTTTTCTGAAAGTTATATTTTGTTCTTTACAATAAGCATATTCTAATAACGTAGAGAATAGTAAAAATGATTTACTAATATCAATTGATAACTTTTTTCGGTAACAACTATTTAGGCCATACGACCCTATACTATTCTAAGTATAGTTACCGGAAAAATGCGGGTTGAATTGATGTAAATGTAGTCATCACTTTCCTTTGCAATTTAAGTTGGTGAGAGTTATTTCCTTGGCATGAAAAACGTTGATTACTAAAGGAAGTTGCACAGTCTGAATTGCCCTTAGACGCACATGCGGAAATCATATAAACTTTGAAAGATATTATGTAACTCCTGCAGACTAGTTTCTAAAGAAAAGTCGCTCGTCACTATTCCGTGAATTTTAGCGCCCACTGGAATTTAAAATCCGCCAGTTTTAGCGACTTCTCACTAAAAGTTGCAACTATGTAGCGCCGATCTTTTCGAGTCCTCCTAGACGTGCCTGTATATGCTGCGCCCTGGTGCTGAATTTAAGAAGTATTGCCGCTTGGATCAGGGTTCGCACCACAATGTTCGCAGACGGCAGTGAACACTTTCGGGGTATAGTGGCCAACAGCCCCTTAGCCGCCAGTTCACAACACACAACACAGCCACTGTGTTCATCGCAACCGTGGAACACAATGGGAGTCAGTGTTACCAACTATCTAAAAAAGTTATCAGACTTGAAAGACGTCGTATCAGACTAAATTGTGTGTGTATACTTGAACATCAAAAAAGTATTATTTGGAAGAAATATAGTTGTGTGCATTTATTATGTATGTAATTTAGAACATATACGTGAGTGTTCACGTGCTCATGCGAACATTATCAGGCGACGCGCCTGGGTCCCTCTCCTATTTAGGCGAATGTGTGTGGAGACTGGAGAGGCAGAGAGGAACAGAATGGAAATGTATCAAAAACTTATGAATTTCATTGGCGAAAGTACAATGTACCGTCAACACTTCCTTCCTATTAATTAATTAATTGGATCTGTTGCAAAATAATCCCCATGGTCCCCGCTGAGATTAGAAAACAAAATCGTATCTCTATTGCATAACAATGCTACAAATATATATTATCAGGCAGGAAAATCCCGTATGGGTCCACGTTCACATCATTTGCCCAATGAGCCCTGCGCTCAACAATAGGCTCAAATGAAACGCAGGCGGAATTGAAAAAGCAATTGTGGGAATGGAAACGTTAAGTGGGAGACGCAGCAAAAGCGATGTGATTGTTTCCGCAAACTCATTGTCCAAAGAACAAATGACTGTTGACATACGTAGTCATGGCTCGCTACCCATTGTTGTACGATTCTTGAGCAATCTGACAATTAGGAGTGCAGCTATTAAGGTGATTTTTAATTTGTTCCGAAGCTCTGTTGCGAAGACGGTGCTTTTCGCATGATTTTAGACAAGACTTTTGACAGTGAAACGAAACAGCACATTGCGTACAGATGTCGCTTATCACATATCATTAACGAGACCATCCATCATCTTGCAGCCAATCTCAAGTCACATCTTCCGCTTGCATTCCCCCCCCCCCCCTCCCAATTACATAATCAGACTACAAGCCACAGAACGAAGCCTCATTTGTAGATGGTTTCTCGACATTGTCATCGTAATAGCTCCTGCGTGCTTTATTTCACACTTAGATGTTGTGCAACATACGTATATATTTGTGGTGAAACCATTTGGAATATGTTTTCATCAGAAATTTCATATAAAATTTAGAACTGCTTGTAAAAAGCTGAAAATTTAAATCGAAAGTCTCACAATTTGTAATACTATATGGGAATGGATTCATTTCTTAGAAATGACAAATTTTCTACAAGCATATGAACGAAAATACGTATCAACATTTATACAAAGGGAGGATAATTGCTTTTTGGGTGGTACAGGTTAGAAAATCATCGTATCAAGAAATACCACATTAAAATCTCAAAAGTGATTTGCTTGAGCAACCTTTGAAAATATGTGAGAATTTGGAAATCGTTTCAGAGTTGGCAACCTGTCCAACAATAATATATCAAGTGATGTCGCTTGGATTACGACCAACGAGAGAACTTTAAAAGGATACATTCATAGCAAATCGGTTTAAATGCTGCTGACCGTACACATATATAAGGTAATTGAATGTTCCATGCGAACATACGGTCCAAGGTAAAGTGGATCGTGAGCTAAATGTACAGTCCTAGAGAGAGTTGTAGATGTATCAAAAATAAATATCATGAAACGGATTTATATGTACCAAAAATGTGTTAGATATGTCAATATGCATTTAGTTTTTTTAATCAAAAATATGTACTTACAATTGTGAATAAAGACAATATGTCAGCCAGGTCAGTTCCGTATATGTTTCCGAGCTTTTCATCATTTCTACGCTCAATCCCTGAAGATGAGAATGACGTTAGCTTTCAATCCCTGATATGAGAGTGCCGTTAGCTCTCATTCCCTAAAGATGAGAGAGAGTAGCGTTAATTCGAAATTCCTTTAGATGAAATTAACGTTAGCTACTAAATCCTTCAACACAAATGGCGTTAGCTCTCAAGCCTTGAAAATCATATTGGCGTTAGTTTTCAATCCCTGTAGATGAGAGTGGCGTTCGCCCTTAATCCCTGAAGATGAGAGTGGCGATCGCTCTCAATCCCTGAAGATGATAATGGCGTTAGCTTTCAATCCCTGTAGATGAGAGTGGTGATAGCTCTCAATCCCTGAAGATGAGAGTGGTGTTAGCTCTCAAAACCTTAAGATGATAATGGCGTTAGCTTTCAATCCCTACAGATGAGAGTGGCGTGCGCTCTCAATCCCTGAAGATAAGAATGACGTTAGCTTTCAATCCCTGGGGATAATTATGTCGTTAGATTTCAATTCCTGTAGATGAGAGTGGCGTTAGCTCTCAATCTCTAAAGATAGAGTAACTTTAACTCTCAATCTCTGTAGATGAGAATGAAGTCATATCTCAATCTCTGTAGATGAGAATGAAGTTATATCTCAATCTCTGTAGATGAGAATGAAGTTATATCTCAATACTTAAAGATAGAGTAACGTTAACTCTCAATCCCTGAAGGTGAGAATGGCGTTAGCATTCAATCCCCGTAGATGAGAGTAGCGTTTGCTCTCAGTCTTTAAAGACAAGACAGACGTTAGTTGTCAATCCCTGAAGATAGAGTAACATTAACTCTCAATCCATGAAGATCAAAGTGACGTTAGCTCTCAACCCCTGAGGATGATAATGGCGTTAGCTCTCAATCCCTGAAGATGAGAGTGACGTTAGCTCTTAATCCATAAGGGTGATAATGGTATTAGTTTTTATTCCCTGTAGATGAGAGTGGCGTTCGCTCTCAATCCCTAAAGATAGAGTAGCGTTAACTATCAATCCCTGAAGATGAAAATGCGTTATCTTTTAAACCTGAAGGTGCTTATGGCGTTACCTTTCAATCTGTAGATAAGAGTGACGTTCGCTCTGAATCTCGAAGATGATAATGGCATTAGGGCTCAATCCCTGAAGATGAGAAAAGCCTTAGCTTTCAATCCCTGTAGATGAGAGTGGCGTACGCTCTCAATCCCTAAAGATGAGAGTAGCGTTAGTTCTCAATCCCTTAAGATAGAGTAACGTTAACTCTCAATCCTGAAGATGATAGTGGCGTTAGCTCTCAATCCCTGAAGATGAGAATGACGTTAGCTTTCAATCCCTGTAGATGTGAGTGGCGTTCGCTCTCAATCCTTAAAGACGAGGGTGACGTTAGCTGTAGAAAGTCCGGAAGTTTATCCGGAACTGGCCTATCTGATATCTCGAAAATTACATCATCATTCGCCGGCAGGAAAGCTTGAGGAATTATTTCCTTACCTTCCTCAATATCCAACTAGCTCTACAGTCTGTTGTAGATTTTGGCTTCCTCCACTATACGCCTTCATTCTTTATTCCTGCCTCTTTCTTTCCATCTTCGTACCTTCATTGCTTCTAGATCGTTTGTAACAACATCGTAAAGTCATCTCTTCATCAGACTGTCTTTCTTTCTCCTAGAGTATATTCTCTTATATATAATTCCCTTTTGTAGTTGACAATCTTCCATTCTTTCGACGTACCCTGCTTTTCCAAGTTCTCCAGGACATTATCTCTTCTTTCGTTCCAATCCTCCAGTTATTATTGTAATGGTGCCATTACTTTTCTTTCATTTACTCGAAGATTGAGTTCATCCTCGTGAATTATTTCAAGAATGTCTAAATTCATGAAAAGCACTCGCGTAGAATTATTCCGAATTATCATATTACTGTCAGACTGCCAATAAATTAATTCTTCAGCATCTAACACTATCCTGTTTTAGTCGTAAATAGCCAAGATGTCAACTAGTCTGCTACGCCACACCTAAATTTTCAATCACATCTCGTAGGAACTGGAAACATTTTTTGGCCTCCAAAAAAACAACAACAACAACAACAAAAAATAGTCGTTCCAGTATCAGTACTACCAATTTCTTCCATTTCCAGGCATTTGTCCTTCCAGTAGGCCTGATTCTTCCAGCAGCGAGACCTTCGAAAAATCATTCAAGCCGTCATTTCATTCTTGTAGAAAGCGTCATTGTTCAGAGCGCTTCACCTGTTTCGAATGTGAATTGTGAATGCAGGGCCTTCTACGGACACTCGGTAATATTTGTACCTTTTTATCTCAGTTGATTTCGGTCCTAATCGCCTTGACACGGTATGCAAAACAACAATCTTCCACCTCTTGAAAGGAAGAAGAGGAACGACGTTACAAGTGATACACCGATGTCTTTGTATGCAAAGCAAACAGAAAAATGGGTTCTTGTTTGTCTTCCTAAAACACATTTCTTGGAGTACAAACTTCTGGTAACGCCATGTTATGGTATGAAAAGGAAGGCTTAACAAAACATATATCTACTGCCGTCAAGTATTTTTTTCACGGTGCGTTAGCGATTGGAGATAAATAAACTTGTTTATTAACCAAACATGGTTTTGGTAGAATGGTTACTATTAACCTTGAGCGTGGCAAGGTGAACGCTAGAGCCTGAACAAATTATGAGATAAAATGGAAAACAGAAGCTCTCTATGTGCGGAAGATTACGAACAGTAGCGCAGGAAGTAGGGAGGTTTTGTAAGGGAAGTTATGGTGCACCCTAAAGCCACCATTCCACATTGTAACCTCCCAAAATTAGGGTGACCATACGTCCCGTTTCGACCGGTACAGTCCCGTTTCAGGGGCGTGTCCCGGTCGTCCCGTCCATATTATTAAAAAGCCACTATTTGTCCCGTTTTATAAAAGTCTAGGAGTTATCTCTTGAAAACCAAGCATTTCATGATAAATAAGGTGTATTGTAGGTGTGTTCCGTAATTTGTGTAATATGTATCCAATTTCTCTACGGAATTGCAACAAGAATTTAAAGTTACTGTGTCTTAACACAAATTCAAAAGAAAAATCGAGTTGTGTGTCTGATATGTAGGGTAAGGTTTTCGGGAAGATTTATAAACGATTGAAGAGGAATAAAGGTGCTCTCAAGAAGATTGGTTCTTCTGCTAAATACATGTACTTCTGGCATTCCTCAACTTCAGCGTAGGACTAACATCAAAGGTTGTGATCAGAAAGGACGAGAAACGAGAAACTATGTAAGTCATACCGAGATTATAATAATTAATATATTTTAACAACGGGAGATCATATTTCAGCTATTCTTTATAATGTATCATTTATGTGATCTATCCTATAATAAATAATAACAATAATTTTATGATCAGGCCTAACCGATTTTCAGGAGGTTGGGGGGGGGGGGGCTAAAGTGATCTCCTTGGGAGGTCCCGTTTTTGGGTCAAAATATTATGGTCACCCTACCCAAAATAATTTACAGTTGGTAGAAATAGACTTTAGTTACATAAAACATGTTTCTTTCCGGACTCGCATCTTCTCTAAAAGCACACAATCAGCATTAGGAAATAATATTAACATTTTAGAAATATAAATCTGATATATTTTAAATACAGTGGTGTTTGTGTAAGACGTTTCTGGGCCTCCCCGATGGCGTAGTGGTAACATCGTCGCATTATTATTAAGGGATCCCGTGGTTAGATACCCGGAGGAAGCTTATATTGGTTCGGATTTGATTAGCCTTTCTGTACATAAAATTGACTTTTAAAAAAACCCTCAAAGTTCAAGAAATTTCAAGAAATCTTATTTCCGAAACGAGTAAAGGCAGAGAATATTTCCTGAGCTCATTTGAAAGCTGAAGATATGAAGGGCAAATAAAGAGACAACACGGACTTTTAACTTCAATTGATCGAAACTTCATACCACCATTTTTCAAAAGTAGGAATTTCCAAAATGTTACATTTTGCTAGGGGAGCAATCTAGTAAAATTATACAAACTCAGAAGAAGGAGGGGCTATTGAGGCCCTGCCGCACACACACAAGATTCTCAAGTGAACTTTGTACCCCCTCAAATAAAAAAAAACGTTCCTGAACCACTAATCGCGGTAATATGTATACAAAATATGCTTCTTTCTCAAATGGTTGCTTCACGTTTTAGACAATACGTTAGGCGAGAAATGCGTTCAATTCTTATTTTTAAAATTTTAATTTCTTCAAACAACAGGATCAGTCAATTTTTTAAAAAAAATAGTAGTTCGAGAGCCAGGAGGTGTTTTGTTTCATCCAGAGCAATTAAATTTCAACTATTCCCTTGCATTCTACACCACTTGGAGTTTTAAGGATTCCTCAGTTTTACTTCGAGGCAATTATAGTATGTCAATGTTATTAATAACTCTTGGCTATTTTAAAGTGTCTGCCTCAGCAGTTGGGTACAAACCTAAGCAAACGTGTTTTTGAGTTCTGATAGTTTTTTGTTCACGAATGAGAGAGGAAAGAAGAGTTTACAGGATCCTTGTTGGGAATCCTGATGGAAAGAGACCTGTAGGAAGGCTGAGACGAAGATGGAGAGAACGTTGAGATGGACCTGAAGGAAATTGGTAAGAATGGAAAAGATTGGATTGAACTTGCCCAGGATAGGGACAGATGGAAGGCTTTAGTTGCTACAGCCATAAACCTTTGGGTTTAAGAATAATAGAGAGTAAGGAAGTAGGTAAAGTTTTGGGGTTTCATGACACATCATCGAAATGGCGGACGATCCCTTATAATATTTGAAATATTCTTGACAATTATATTCAGCTATCTTAGATGTTATCTTAGAACGAAGGCATGTAATATTCTTAAAATGCTCCAAAGAAGCTGCTTCAGGGTGTAGAAAATTTTCACAATTCTTATGGAAGGAGTGGAGGATTCGACATATATTTTTGGTAATATACGAAAAAGGTCGTATGAGGCATCACTTAAATATGCTTTTTGTTTGGATATTAAAGTCGATCCTTGTACTAATAACATTTCAGAATTATTCCCAGAGATATTTGAAAATAATTACAACGTCAGAAGTAACATACGGGATAGAGATGTGCCCCCAATTTTGTAAAATATTTTCTTCAAGCAACAGACGGGATACAGATGCTCCCCAGTTGCTAAAATGGAGGGGGGGGGGGTAAGGACATTTACTTTCTCCTCGGAGAAAAGACTTAGCATTGAGAGGCCAAAACGCCGGGGCAAAAAGTATGGACCCCCTAATCGCTACCACTGCAGGTGACCCCATTTTTGTAACAATGATATTTCAACCAAATTCCATTGCTTCCATTATTGTTTGCGAGCTATTTGTAATCAAGATGATGAACATCATCACTTCCATCAAATAAGTTAAGTGTACATTGACAAGAGTACGTATAGTAAGGAATATTAGTTTTATAATAAAATACCGGGATATATTTAGCTTTCAACAGATTTTCGAGGCAGAAATCTTGTATTCTGAATTTCCCTTTTCCCGTTCTCTTATGTTTATCCCAATACAACATATATTACAAGGGAGAGTCAAATTAAAAACTTAATTTGTTTTCGTTTTTTATCTACTAGATTTCTGTATGTAGGGTTGCACAAGTTGGCTGCATTTTAGCACAGACCTATTGCTTATCTACATATACTTTCAACTTTGATTTAGTGCCTGTTTACCTTAAGAAAAATAAGTCTTTGGGGTCCATGTGCAGTCACTTATGAGTCACTACGAAGGCCTTCCCACCCATCTGCCTGCGAACTGAGGCCTTTGTCGAACTCCTCCATTAGTAAACTTGCTAGTGTGGTAAGCATGCAGAGATATTGAATTTTCATTTGCCGAGAAATTTCTGTACGTTTTAGGCTGACAGAGGGCAAGAAACCACTCCTTTTCACTGGTGCAAGTGTGTATAGGAGGCGCCATCTTTAAAATAACAAAACACTTGATAAATGTTGCAGCCTTGAGGTCGTTTTGTAAATAAAAGTTGATACCTCATGTACATTTGATTTGTATAGAGTCTGCCCTACACGATTTATTCGACTATTAAGATTTTCATTTGATTTGTTGTTGTTTGATTTGGTGTTTTAAGTCCACTTTATGCACAGTAAGGCTAATCGGGACTGGACCTACAGTTCAAAGTGGGATCCGAACCACTATGTGCCAGAAATAATATCCAAATTTAGGATAGAAAGCGTGCAATTCAATTACTGTGAAGAAATTGTAGTTGTTTCACAAGAGTATTAGAACTCCGGAAGAATCCCTGCCGACAAAGCTCTTGTAAGTAGCCAGAAATAATTGTGTTTTATTGACGAACAATAGCCACGTGGTGGGAAGTGCCTTTACCATCGTTTCATTCAAAGCGACGGTTTTAGATGAAAAGGAATTCCACAAAATATATGACGCGTAAAGGTCAGTCTTCCACGGTGGTATTTTGCAAGACGACAAAAAAGGAAGATACGCTTTCAGTGATCGATCAGTTCTTCGCAACAACTGGGGAAATCGGGAACCGTGATATGTAGGACAAGGTGGTAGGAATTGCAAAACGGTCAATTATGATAAAGATCCTCAAGATGATGACATGTTGGTCCAGGTGTTGAAAGGGATGTTCCTGGTACGAGCCAGTGGGTGATCTTTGTGGTGTCGTTAATTGGATTTCCGTACCATCGGCTGCAATCGAAATCCACACTCCTTCTCGACTGATTGTACCAAAGGCTTAAATTGTTTTCTATTACGTAACGTAGACGAAAGGCAGAGCTCATTAATCGCTTCGCCAGGTCGAAATCTTTCGCGGAGTAGGTGGCGAGTGCGATGGCATAATATGCGACCTGCATATTGAATTAGTTGACCGCTAAGACGGGGCACTCACGTGAACGCAACGATTTGGACGAAACATCCAACCCCTGCCACCAGAAAGAACATTAAGTCATTCCCATTCTCCCACACGAAAGCGAAATAAAAGAACAGAATCAGAGGCGAGCGGACAGTACAAAGGGAATTTTTTCCCCTTTGTGTTGCAAAACTGCTATTCACTGTCCATTCTCTGCAGGAAGTATTAAGATTGGTGATGAAAGAGTCTGGAAGCCAAGGCACCTGTGGGATATCTTGAATACCACCACACTTCCTTGTGATCTTTCATTATCTCACCACATGGTTTGTCAAACAAAAGGCCAGACTTACATTACATAGCAACTTTTGTGTTCTATGTGGTTCGGTCCCGTGTGAGATTATTGCGATTCAGTGTGTGAAAGAAGATAAACTATTATATAACCAATTGTTTGAGTTCCCGCATCTCAGATCTTCCACGGCGCCTGTCGTAATCTGTGAAGATTTGATGCCAGCCCATTCTTCTCGCCGATTCGTTGCAGAGCTCTGATTTACATTTTCGTACTATTGCAGATGGGAGGAGGTTTAATGCGTTCGATAACATTACGTCACTGGAAAAGCTGCGATCTTGGGTGCAGTGTCTACCTTAAGAACTATTTTATTCTGTTGTTTGAAGAAGCCATATGTTGTTATCCATTTTTTGTTACAAGTTTGTTTTAATTGGGGTTTTAAGTCCAATTTATGCACATATTGGCTAATCAAGACTGAACCTACAGTTTAAAGTGGGATCCGAGCCACTGTGTAATGTGCCTCCACCGGGTATCGAAGCCGGGACTCCTTGATTACATTTTTGTTACAAGTGATAACAAGTGATAACACCATTAAGCCTTCTTTCCGTGATAACCAAAAACTCAATGTGCTGACCAAGGCAGAATATATTTTATATTAAAACATAAACTAAACGTTACGTTTCAACTTTCTAGCAAGGTCTTCTTCAGACTCTGTACCAAATACACATGAAATAAGGTACAAAACAGGCAGATATACCTAAACGTATATACAAAAATCACTCCCCTCCAGTGCTTAGGAAAGCGGGCATTAAAACTTACAGGAAGGGAGTACAAAGCATCTTAAGAATAGCGAAGAATGCAAACAAGAAAAAGGAAAACAGAGAAGAGGAAAGAGGAAGGGATTATCTACGAAGTGAAGTGTAAAGAATGTCAGGGTGTGTACATAGGAGAAACGAAAAAGAGGCTGAAAGACAAGTTGAAAGAACATAGGAATAATGTACGACTTAAGAGAGAGAGAGGAATACGATATTTAAGCACACCGAGAGAAACAGGACATGAGGCTAAGCAGATAGGAAGAGAGAAGAGAGTAGAAGTGAGAAAATGGAAGGAGGCCAAGGAAATAGAGAAGAAAGGGGAAGAAGACACAATGAACTGGAATGGGGGACTAAAGATAAACAAATAATGGAATAAGGTGCTAGAAAGATTGGAAAGGACAAGAGCGAAGGAGGAGAGAAGAAGGAAGAGGAATGAAGAAAGAAAGGATAAGGAAAAAGAGCGTGAGGTAAGGAGTCCAACCACGTTCCAGATGAAAGGAAAAGTTTATCTAAATCGCCTGTCAGGTGAAACAACAGTTGACAGGAAAAGGCCACCTGCTGGAACACCTGGAAAGAAATGTTCCAGATAAACAACTTTCTAATAATCTTGTGTCTGGAGGGGAGTGATTTTTGTGTCTATATATATATCTTCCTGTTTTGTACCTAATTTAATTTGTATTTGGTACAGAGTCTGAAGAAGACCTTGCTAGAACGTTTTTGGTTGTTACAAGTGTCCGCAATAGGGAGCACTTAATCAAATACATTAGAGTTCGTTGGTAGAAGACGATTCAAGTAAGAAAACAGTAATCTCTTATAAAATATGGATACAAATTTTGCAGATGACATTTACGTTTACATATTCCAACTTTCTAAGGGTGTAAAGGGTTACTCTTTCCAAAGAAACCCAAATAACAACTTTCCTTCCACGTAGTACACCCGGCACTGCATTTTGAAGACTAACGAGGTTCTGGCGTCTGGACTCTCGGCCAGCATAACCCTCCGTGGGGCTCGTGTTGTGTTGTTCCTATACGTTTGTGATTGTCCTTTCATCCACCTCATCATAATTCATTCTCATCTTCGCGATAACCAAAAGCGGTAGAAAAGCGAAGTAAATATACCAAAGCCATCAAATCAAATCCAACTTTCTAACCGAACGCAGGTTTGAAGAGCAAATAGCATTGGCGGATTTAGCTGGAGGGGCACGGGGGAACCTTCCCAAAGGTTGACTAAATATTGTAAAAAGCTATAAATAGCATTATATTACATCAGAAAATGTTTGAGCAATACTTTTTCAGATAGTAAAATAATAAAACAACGTTTAACAGAAATACATTAATCGAAAATAGATTCACTAGACTCTTAACTAATCCGACACCGGAAATCGAATTATTTGTTTGTTTTGTTGGTTACAAGACGATAACGTTAACTGGCTAACTGACGACACGAGCGAGAGCATTCTATGTCAACTATTCCCTTTGTTTCTCAGGAGGAAAAGAATTCTCAAGCTTTTTTTCTGTAATCACTGTCAATACAAATAACGTAGAGATATCCTCTATTTCACAAATATCTACAAATACTATCACATTTTGATCATATTGGTTCGTTTCCTGGTGGTTGTGTACGGTGGTTCAAGTACACTTTGAAGGTCCAGTCCCGATTAGTTTATCTGCCCACAAATCGGGTCCAAAATAAACCTTTGTAATTGTCATGGAATGAATGTGATATCCTATGTTTGAGGCTGTTTTTAACATCTAGAAAAATCTTCACATTCGTATTTCCATCGTTACTTCGCATATGCTTACAACATAATCTGCATCCCTTCCACGAAACAATTCTAGATCCGCCTATGGTATACCTAGGCTGTACTTAGAGACACAAAAGTTAAATTGTTCATCACTAAAATATTTATTGGTGTAAAACTGGAACGATGCAAACAAAATATTTCCCCGCGCATCAACCGCACTAACTGCATGTGCCTTGATCGTTTGCCATTTTGAAACGTAGGTATTAACCGAGTTTACTCAAATGCAAATCAGATTTAAACAATGTCGTTGTTACAAGTCTCTTTTCACCCCTGTGTCGCATAAATCTTTCACACTATTTTATGTTTTATTATCGATTTTCAGCTAAAATCAAGTAGCCTGCTGCAATTTCTGTGAACGTAGTTTTTAAAATTCCGAAAATGTGCTCTAGGCAAAGGTTTAAACATGGGAGAAAAGTGGATTAGGGCTTCCGAAAAAGTAATAGCGAAACTGTTCTGAGTTGCTACGAAAGGCATGAAAACCCAAATCTTACTGTTCTTCAAGACAGTTCCCTGTTTCTGTTGTTTTCTTCCGTTCGCTCATTTTCAAAAGGAGCATCGAGAAAAAAATATTTTACAGTCGATCCACATCCGAACAGGATTAACCAAAAGAAAAAAAATGTACACGTGTTACACATCGAAATTCAGGGTCGACATCAGTGGATGACCTTAAATCCTGTTCTGTGCTTTTCCACCCCTCAGGACATAAGTTGGTAAACATGTTTTACGATGTTGAACTACTCGATGAGAAGATCAATGTGTTCGACGACGTAATAGACGAGAACCGTTATTCTAAGATGCGCTTATAGTAAAGCGTTCGTTATTGGGTGTTCTTTGGGTTTTTCGGTATTCCTTCTTTTTGGGGGGTACGGTGTACGCAATGAAATTTATGAGATAAATCATAAACATTTTAAACACGTTTCAGTTCCACATTTAAGAACTGTTAGTACAAAGATTTTTTTTGGATTTGATTTATTTTACTTCGCGTTTTGTGCCTCTTGGCTAAATTGCGAAGATGGGGATGAAATGATAAATATACATTCACACACAACCATGCCCGAGCGGAATTCGAACCCGGGACCCTTGGCGTTGCATCGGGATGTGATAACCACTCGGCCACATGGCCCGGCGGTTAGTATAAAGAAAACATATTATACCACTAAGCCTCCGCAGGGCCATTACAGTGTTAAAATCAAAACCAAAATATATTTTTTAACGATATCAAGTTGGTATGAAGTCGAAAATTGTCCTATACTTAGACGAACGGTAACAGGCAGCACGAAAATCGTTATGGAAAAAGAAAAAAGGAAAAACAAAAGAAAAAAACACATTTTGACCCTGAATCGCAGTACCCATAGAGGTACTGTCCAAGTAGCAGGCGTTAGTAACCAAGTCGCCTATGGGATGAATCACATACGGCAGCTTTCAGGCCGAAGCGAAAAGCGACAAGGAAGTTTCACATAGAACTAACAAGCCACACGGTGCTCTCCAAGTCTATAAGGGAGTTTCCAGACCAAAGCGTCAGGCGACAAACGACACTGGCAACTCCAATGCGTTAAAATTACTGCGCATGCGCGACCACAAGGCCAAGCGGCACGCCATAGAAGCATCGTGTCGCCTCGGAATGTTGGTTGCGCAGTACAATTAATGCTTTTTTAAGGAGATTCCAGATCGAACTGCTAAACGACACGCAACAGACAATAAGTGAGACTTGCCGCTTGAAAATGAACCTTCAAAATTAAATGCATCATTTCGTACCGAAGCGACAAGGCAAGCCGGATGTTGTGTCGCTTCGTCAATGTCGTGCTGCCTTGATCTGGTGGTCGCATGCTACGTAATGTTATTATTTTTTATACACACTGGAGGTGCCAGTGTCGCTGGTCACTTCGGTGTGAAATCCCCGTATGGCTTGTCGCCTGTTGTAGTTATTTGAAATTGTAGGAATTTGCTCCTAACGCTCCTTCTAGCCTGTCATTTTTTTTTATTTAGTAAAAGTTTCTTCGGTTATAAGTGAACATACATACCTAGGTGTGGTAGTCATTCTAATCGACACATACGGTGTGAAACTGTTTTTTGTCACCTCAAAGGCACATCTTTGTTAAAACAACAGCAATTTCGAATTATGAAACAGCAAAGTGACAGATGAAATATCAACTTTCTATCACCAAACTTCGCCACGCCTACCGCACTATTATTCTAAATTCGCAAGAGCTACGAAAGTGAGTAGACGGTGTCCAACTTTCCATGTTTTCCGTGACGAGCAGATCTTTTTTAAGGGAAGGGAATGAAAGAAACAAGTCGTGATCATTGGAGAATATCTTCAACACCTCGCGTCATGATTCGTTTGGCAAACGCGTGCAGATTGTGTCAATTATATCTCTTCCTGCATCCTTCGATTTCTCGTCAACATTCCGCTGCATGTTACACTTGAAAACTGCAGATCAAATCTAAACTAAGAGGCGTGATATCCTTTTGAAAGCAGGTACTACTATGCAGATTATCTTCTCATGATAATGATTACCACGGATTTCTAGATCAGAATATGCTACTTCTTCCCCAGTAGGCCAGGGGCAGCTCAACATAAGATTTTTACCCCGGTGAGGTCGATTTTTGACGCCCCATCCCCTACTTTCCACCCTACCATTCCTAACTTTCAACCCTGGTCCGTAATTACATATTTATTGTTTTAAATAAGGAAAGTAATAGTTTAAATATTTTAAGTGTTACTGTTGAAGAATAAGGCTATTGTAGTTATGCATTTATTTAATGCCTACAGAACGATTTAAAAATAACATTGTTACATGATTTTGCAATGTATGTATTGTCTTTATGCAGCAGTAAATGCAAAGATTTCTTTCTTGGAAGACAAAAGCTGTATTGAGTTGTACCTCCAAATGTTTTACTTCGTTGAGTACTTCTTTATGCCTGCCTAACAATTGGCTTTAGGCTTTAACTTATTGACTGATGAAAAGCTGAAAACAATTTTTTCTCATTTTCATCTATTGTTTATTGTTTATACATCGTTACCATCTTTTCTACATCTTACATTAAATTGTTATCGCCCAACAATTTATTTACATTCTATCATCATGTTCTCCATCTATGTTTATATTCTGAAACTTATTTCTGTTCATCTCGTGTTATCTGGTTGTAACAACTCTTTTATTAAATAAAGAGCCACGCTTATACGTATTATAATCAAAATTAGGATGTTGACATTACTCAAGGAGGACACACCGGATTGGCGTCCGCACGAAATTCCTGCGATGCTGATGTTCGTGTGATGGATTAGCAAGAATCCACATCAAGAATTGTTCAGAAATGAGACACGTATTGATGTGTCAAATGTGAAAATAATATAAAATTACTTGTTATTTGGAAGAGAGTATTCTAAAAATATCACTCTCAATAATTTACATTGGCTCTCTGCACCATTTGGAAATTTTGATCTTTTTTTAAATATTATGCAAGAATCTAACGTACTTTTACGTTTGCTTTCGATACACAAAATGTACCATATGAGGTCTTACAAATCAATTGAAAAGTTAGACAAGCTATAACCAAAACCCTCCACTTCTCGCATGATGATATTCCTCACTGTCATATGTTTCACAAGAGATTGGGATTGAGCCATCGTTAAGGCAACATTGTTTGTCTTTTACGAACTGTAAAATCATACTGTGGTCTCCTAGCTGCGGTTTAGTTAATCAACACTTGGGAGTTAAAGCCAAGCCAACGGTCTTTAGTTACGCTCCAAATGGTTTTCTCTAATACACCGTTCAGCTGCATACGTGGGGAACAGAGAAACCGCCAAACAAGAGTTGATGCTCAGCAATTTTCAACTATCCGATATATAATCAGTGGTTCGATTTTCACGTACTTTGTCGTGACTTCACATTCCGTTGGGAGAACCAAAACTCCATTTGATGTATGCCACAGACACCTGCTTCATGCTTGCACGTAAAATCATGTAGCTTGTTTGATGCAAGTTCAACAGAGGTTAAAACGCTTGCATTACAACACTTTAAGGCTAAGCTCATGCGAACATGGCGTTCTTCTCACACCGTGCTTGTTTTTGCGTGTTATTTACAACATGAGCAAGACGACCTCTCAAGGAGACATTTAGCCTGCTGACACGTACAGTCACGAGGAAAATTGGATGGAATTTATTTTTAAGTAAAAGAACATAGAAAAGTTAACACTGAATTTTTATTCTTAATCCCTATAGTACATGTATCATTTTACACAGGGGAATACCTAATCCGAAAATGTGGAACAAAGAGAATATCCAGAATTCTCTTCGATTTATTATTATTGCTTATTGATGTGCTTCATTTTACTCCGCTTTTCGTGCCACTTTTGGCTAATTTGCGAAGATAGGAAAGGATGATGATATGATGAAATTGATGAATGGACACTCACAAACATCCATGCCCAGGCCGGGATTCGAACCCGGGAACCCTGACGTCGTAGCGCGATGTGCTAACCACTCGGTAAGGATGTCGAATTGACCCTTCCTAATAGAAATATGTACAATACATCGTTGGAAAGGGTATGAATCAAGGATTCCAGAAATGTGTGATTTATGGTGAGGAAACCATTGCAAGTGAAAAAAAGTAGTATTAAGTTTTAGAAACCACAATTATAAATGAAACATAATGAGCCTAATTTACGTGCAGATATAAGGCTAAATTCCTAATTTGTTATATTAGGCTTGTTGGGTTTAGTTGTCTTAGCATAAATAATACTTTTACAGTATATTTATGCTAAGAGAACCAAACCTAACAGACCTAACCTGACAACGTAGGCATTCCTCGAGAAATGTCACAACGCAAGATTGTCCTAGCGTTGTACGATAAGGGAGACACTGACTTTGGTTTTCTTACCATAAATATACTGTGAAAGTATTACTAGGGACGTTCAATATATAAGTTTCCCTGTGCTATAAAATATTGTATAAAGCAATGCCATTAAAAAGAAGCACATGGTTGACAAGCGCCATCCTTCGTCTACAAGGAACAACAATCGATTCGTTATCAGACGTGAAGGCGCATGCGCTCAAGGGCGAAAAGTAAATGCTTGTTCGGAAAACACGGGCTCGCGCCATAAGGAGTTCAGAAGCATGGATGCTAAGGGTGTTCTGCTGATGGACTTTTTGGAGCGAGGAAGAACAACTAATGCTGACCGTTATTGTCAAACATTGGACAAACTGAAAAACGCAATTCGACATAAGGAACCAGGTCTCCTGTCAACTGGTGTCCTTCTGGACGATAACGCTCGCCCCCCACTCAGCAGTGCAAACACAACACAAAATTGAAGAATTGGGGTGGGAACGGCTGCCCCACCCTCCATACAGCTCCGATTTAGCGCCGAGTGATTTCCATCTTTTCCCGGTGTTAAAGTCTGAATTGCAAGGTTACCGTTTCGAAACAGATGAAGAAGTGAAGCGGAATGTGAGAATAGTTCTCAATAGCCGAGCCCTGATTTTCTTGCAAAGGGTATGGACAAATTGGTGCAACGGTGGGACAAATGCCTGAATCTCTATGGGGATTATGTGGAGAAGTGAGGAAGGATCCTCCTACACATGTATGTATAGTTTTCTAATGTATCTTAAAAATAAAAATGTTTACAGCATACGGAAACTTATATATTTATGCTAAAACAACTAAACCCAACAAGCCTAACATAACAAATTAGGAATTTATCCTTACGTCTGCACGTAAATTAGGCTCATTATGTTTCATTTATAATTGTGGTTTCTGAAACTTAATACTACGTTTCTTTTCACTTTCAAGGGTTTCCTCACCATAAATCACACATTTCTGGAATCCTTGCTTCATACCCTTTCCAACGATGCATTATACATATTTCTATTAGGAAGCGTCGATTCGACATCCTTACCGAAAAAATACAGGACGTCTGGTAACCCTACACAAACAAGTATTCTCTCACCCTCTCTCGAATTCCTTTCTATTTCTCTCGCCTTTTCTCTTTGCGTATTATTTACTACCCCTTTCCACTATTTTCCTCTCATGTATTACCCTCTCTCGCCTTCACACACACACACACGGGAAAATCGTTCACCAAATCTTGATTAAGTTTCTCGATCCACTCCAATTTAGAAAAAAAGTAGCGAGAAGGCTTGATGTCGTCAACCCGTCACATGTTCTATAGCCGCTTGGTTATCTTTTCCACGTCAATCTTGATATAATCTCCATATTTCTCTCATTTAAGTGCTCCTTTGCTGATACATTTCAAGTGCTCACTGTGTACTTCTCATCCCCTTAAATTAAGAAGGAATTTAACATAACGCATACTTTATTAGGTGAACGAAGCAGATCACATTAATCGATTTCATTTGTTTAACTTCTCTCTCTTCCACTTTTGGCTAATTACGAAGGTGAGGATGAAGTGGGACAATCACAAACACACATGGGCAGCTCACAAAACAAGCTCCACAGAGGATTGCGCTGGTTGCGAGTCCAGACGCCACAGCCTCGTTAGTCTGCTAAATGCAGTCTAGGGTGTACTACGTGGAAGAAACGCTGACATATGGGTGGCAGACATTATTCGAAATCAAATATTACGCCCTCAATTTTCACGAAAATGTCTTCTTGCACCATGAACTCGACAAAACATGTTCTTGGCTGTCGTCTAAGTTCGTTCAAGTCCACTTTATGCCGATAGGCTAATCAGCTTACAGCAGGATACGAACTACTGTTCATTGTGACTCCACCGGTGATCTGCGACATCTTGATTGCAAGCTGGCAGTGTTCTTGCCTGCCGTAGAACATCAGAAGTTAAATAAAAGAAAAATACTCAACAGAAACCCTTTATACGTTTGATATTTATCCAGCTTCGCACAGGTATCAGGAAACAAGGAGCAAAATCAGGCATCTCGATATATATATAAAAATGGATGTGTGTGTGTATATATATGTGTGTGTGTGTGTGTATATATGTGTGTGTGTGTTTGTTCCGCCATAACTCTCGAACGCCTGGAGCGATTTCAACCAAACTTGGTACACACATATCACTTGCAATATGGAAAGAAATACTGTGGGGGTAAGACACCCCTGGCACCCTTGGGGTTGGGGGTGGGGACGTGGTGTCTTGGAAAAATAATCGAAAACGACCGATATTAGTGTAGAATCCATAGTTTTCGGGGTCTCTAAGATGAATAGTGACACTCCCAATTCCGTTCAACTCCAAGGAACCTCTGGCACCCCTAGGGGTGGGGTTTGGAAGGGGGTGACATGTAAAACGACCGATATTAGTGTAGAATCCATAGTTTTCGGGGTCGCTAAGATGAAGAGTGACACTCCCAATCCCGGTTTAACTCCAAGACACATCTGACACTCCTAGTGGTAGGGGTGGAAAGGAGGGTGACATGTAAAAATAATCGAAAACGACGGATATTAGTCTGGAAACCATAGTTTTCGGGGTCGCTAAGATGAATAGTGACACTCCCAATGCCGTTCAACTCCAAGTTCGTTTTACACTGTAGTTAGAATTCATTATTTTCCTGTCTAGTTTATTATAAGTGAAAAATTGTATCTTCCTACATACTATGCCATTTCAATTGAGTCTTTCCAAGAATTTCGTATATGGCTTTCTGCAATTTGATCCAATGGGAAATTATTCCTCCTTCTAATACCTAGGAAGTTCAAAATAAGAAGGAAGAGCCACTGGAATTAGGGTTTTGAAGTAAGTTATCGACCTATAATGTACGTCTCATTACATCTCTTTTGGAACTTACTTGGGATATCCGCAACGTCAAACCTCGAACACAGACCCTCATGATTAGAAATCTTGAACAACTTGAAAGTTTCTCAACCACTGAGACTAGCAGAAGGTCATACGTTTCCATGACAATGAAGGATGTTAACAATTACGAGATTAGATTGTAAGATGTCAGTAATTAAAACAAAATTACGAGAAGTTATTGCTAAGATTGATTTGGTGTTTTAAGTACACTTTATGCACAGTAAGGCTAATCGAGACTGGACCTACAGTTTAAAGTGGGATCCGAACCACTAGTGCCCCCCACCGGATATCGAACCCAGGACTCCTTGATTACAAGGTGACGACGCTACCACTGCGCAATCGATCGGGGAGGCCCTGTTGCTAAGAGAAACAGGAACAAATATACAGAAAGTCGTAGTATCTTCCGTTAAAGCAAAGGAAACGAACAGTCAATTCTGAACAAGCATTTGCCTCAACTCTGTCCCAGGAGTCATTGGAGCAAGCGAACGGAAGACAAGTCCTCTGCGCAAGTAGTGATTCGAGAGGGCTCAACCAATGAACGCGTGAGAGGAGAAGGGAAAACGCGGATGCCGTGTCCACGCGCTTTCTCTCCTTTCCCGCCGTTACGCGCGGCCTTGCTTCACAGGTTCCTGGGACAGACCGCAGAAACACATTGCTGAAAACGTGTAGTTGCCTGTCTATTTTTATTTTTGCATTATTTACACAGTGCGCTCGGCAACCGAAGCAGCAAGATGGACACCATGGAGATACAACATATCGGAACGTTCAACATATTGAACCCAGGCTACATATCACAATATTGGTAGATAGAGCTTGCTTTGGCGATTGTTATATATATATATATATTGTTTTTGTTCTAGATGTTTGAGAAGCGAGCATAAGACGCCATTGTGTATGGCGAATATCACAATGTGATTGGAGAACTTTCGATTTGGTTACAAGTGATAATGCAACAACCATTATTAAATACCACGTAGGTACAACATTTCAAGGTACGTAGGCTTAACCAGTGACACAAGAACGACATGAAAAATAAGTTTAATAACGGTGCATCCTATATGGCAAATAGCATACCAGACCCAATCTGAAAATTAGCAGTGCTTTAGTTTTCAAGGCTACATAAGTAGTGCATGGTAGATGATAATGTTTAGCATTAGGGTGTACATATTTTGATTGCATGTAAAAATCAAGACAGGATGCATGCACAAGTGAACAAAGACTGTGTTTGTCTTGAATTACGAGTAACAAAGCGAGAACAGATTTGGCTGGGGATTGTTAAAATTGCAGTGTTAATTAACGGACGCTTATAGCTTATTCCGTTCGGTCCCTAATAAACAAGAGTGCTTGCTTCCTTCCTGCTTGCATAACCTATTTCTTGCGATACTGCATGACATTTGTGCATAGTAAGTACGAAGCAAATTTATGATTGTGCTTGTCCTGGTTTTTATAACTTGTTGACGATTGAGATCTTATTTCCGACTGCACGCTTCCCAACATCTATTATCGGAACGTTCAACATATTGAACCCAGGCTACATGTCACACAACAAATTATGCAGAAACAAATATTCAGAAAATAAATTAAACAAAACCGGGGAGAATTTATGAATGCTACTGTAAGTTTCTCATTCATCAACAAGAGAATCGACATCTCACTGAACCGGCTTGTCTTGGAATACGAAATATAGATAGATTCTTCTATCAAGTTCTGAGATGCCCACACAATTCTGCTTAGGTATGTATGTCTTCGTAAAGTATCCTTAACAATTCAATTTAATCTCGGTCAATACACACCAAATCTCGTAATGAAATTATTTTCATAAAAATAATCATGTTAAGTATGGCTTATTCGCAACAAAATATGAAAAAAATCCTTAAGAACCGCAACCAAACGAGTTATTTTAATAATTAACATTATAGCCTGGTAATCTGGAAATTACGGATTGGAATCTCGAAGCTGACTTAAGTATTCTGTTGCTGTCCTCAATCAATTCGAATATGAATACGAATTGTTGTTTTAAGGCCACTTTATGCACATATAGGCTAATCGGAACTGGACCTACAGTTTAAAGAGGTATCTGAACTACCGTGCAATGTGCCTCCAACGTACATGGAAACCCCTTGATGACAAGGCGACACCGTTACCATTAGGCCATCGGGGAGGCCACATCAATTCGGGTTAATGCTGTGGTGGTACCTTTAACCAAGACGCGGATGACGTTTTCTTCTTATTGAACGAACATTATTCTACCCTTTTTTTCCCGACTCACTAGAAGTGTGCCTGCAATAACTATATCATAATTATGAGCTCTTGAGTGACAAAGTCAATGGGCTCACGAACTGAAAGAAAGTTGGGTTGGGCACTCAGGGGCAATTATTTCCAGCATCACCAACGGGAAACCGTAAAGCGCGTGCGTACTCTAACATTAAAGTGTGAAGGACATCTCGGCTCTCATGTAATGGGAAAGGAACAGGGGATCAGGAGAAATAAATGAAAGAACAAACTAAACACCGTGTTTCGCAAGAGACGGACGAAAGCCAGTCGAGATTAATCTTCGCTCCGGCCTTGCCTTCCTGCTGGAAATTAGTACAAGTCCGAAAGATCCTCACCTCGTAAAACTTGCGCCGAGAAGGGCGAATACCTCTCCCGCCTGGAGGGACCTGGCTGTCGTCCCTCCGTGGATCGTGATGTGCGAAACAACAGAACGATATAATGCGCGCACAGCGAAATCTTCTTTAATGCGAGGTTGCAACCTTGGCCTAAAGCAACCAGTCAGAAGCATATGCCAGTCGTCAGTGCATCACTTACACATTTTCTTCACTAGGCTTATTCATCCATCCTCACCGAGAGAAAAAAAAAAACTAGTCTTGCAAGAGGACGGCTCGATGATTCAGAAATACCGTAATAATTATTTATGTTGCCTCAGCCGATAAACCGGTAATGGATTAGGAATGTTGTGTCATCAGCGTATTGGATTACGCTTTGCAAACGCCCCCTTTCGGAGGGACAGAAAATTATGCCACGACGGGTGAACCGCAGTGTCCGGATAGTGGCAACTCCGACGCTCTGAAGACAAAAAGATGTGGGTGTGATGATTTGTGGGTGTCATGGGGAAAGTCTCAACCGGATCCATTCTGGTGCCTCTTGAGTCCCCTTTGTCGGTGCTGATTTATTTGTGTTTTGCCTGTACTGCAACAAAGGTGGGTTCTTATTTAGTATAGTGCTATTTCGAGCTGTCGGCATTAACGTCCAAGAAGTTGGTATGTAAACACTGCATCCCTCCAGGCGTCCACACTGCTGACAATTCGCATCCGGTGGTTGTGAATAGAAATGTAAGCCCACACAATTGCTCATCAAAAGGCCGCATAAAGTCGCCTGAAATTACGCCCATCCGCTTCATTTTAGACCGTTGTGAACGCGATGCCGCCTTTGTCATTGTTAGGTCTTATTTTAGAAGGGAACACGTTCCCGTGCTGGTCGTCTGGTTTTCCACATACCGTGTCCCTGTCTTGTTCGTTTGGAAGTAAAATATGCCATTTGCCTAAACAACTTCGAGTTAAAATAATTCCAAGAAGACATACACTCATATTTTAATGTGGTATTTATGCTTGAATCTCTCGCCTTTTAATCAAGAGGTTCTGGATTCGATTCTTCGTATGTGATTATTTCAGTCACTCTGGATTCATTCTCAATCTGTCGACTTCCGTGGAAAATGGGTTATGACAAAGAGCTGCGACGCCAAGGGTTCCTGGTTCGAATTCCAGCCTGGACATTGGTGTTCTTTGTGAGTGTCCCTTCACCAATTTCATTAGATCACCACAAAACATATGATCGGAACTGAACCTACAGTTTAAAGTGGAACCCCTTGATCACAAGGCATCGATGTTACCACTACACCATCGGGGAGCCACAAAAGTTGTAAAATAGAGAATGCATTGGCGTCCCGTGAAATTATTTGCGGCCAATTAAATCAATATTGATTACAGCCTGCAAAAAATTGGATCCAAAAATTTTCTTGCTCGTTTTGCTCACAATATGTCATTCTTCTCTGTAATGCATTGTAAATTTCCAGACAGAGAAATAAGACTTGTCTTAATTGATTTTGTTTTAAATGCATGAACAATTGTTTTGAGGAAAAGGAACGTGCACATTTGAGAGACAATTTATGTAATTCTTGCTGATGGTTTATTGTGAGGTAGATGAATTGGATGTGTAATGTATAATATATGTCGTATATAATATGTACACAATTTAGTGTCCACGTCGTTCCATGTTGGATATTATTTATGTGAAACATATATCGTGCATCAAAGTTTTACATGTCAATGTAAAAAAGAATTATATTTGGAATGCAGTTATCAAGCATTTTTTGTGTTTCAAAAATAGTTTGTGTGCTTGTTTTCCAGGGCCTAATGTGAAATTGTTGAACGTGTTGAAAAAATAATTCAAATAGTTTGTTCGAACACAAATGCTTTAGCACCAATTTCTACCCCCTATTTGCATAATTTACGAGGGGTAATAACGTCTTTGATACTACCACCACTACTACTACTACTACTAATTATTATTATTATTATTATTATTTTGGTCCCGGGTTCGAATCCCGGCTTGGGCATGGATGTTTGTGAGTGTCCATTCATCAATTAGCCAAAAGTGGCACAAGAAGCGAAGTAAAATAAGGCAAATCAATAATAATAATAATAATGTTATAATAATAACATTATTATTATTAGCATTATTATTATTAAATGTTTAAATATTATTAAATTAATACTACTACTACTACTACTACTACTACTAATACTATTGGTACGTTTATCCTGGTACTTGTCCCCCAGACAAAAATTAGTGGTTGCGCCTCTGGTGGAGGCACAGTGGTTCGAGTCCCACTTTAAACTGTATGTTCAGTCCCGATTAGCCTTTCTGTGAATAAAGTATACTTAAAATCAAACACACCATCATTATTTTTAACAAATTTCCTTTTCTCCATACAACAGCCGTTTCCAGCAGCGCGCATTGCTTCGCTCTGTCAACTCGATTTCTCCCCTTCTCTAACGTTATGAGCGGAGTTGGTCCACAGACCAATGAGACGGAGCATAAGCAGCAGCTCATCAGGAATTGGTGACAGGTTTAAACCTGAGAATAACAACCATCTAGCTTAATTCATATTATTACTTGTATGTATATTGCCTCTCTCTCTCTCTCTCTCTCTCTCTCTTTCTCTCTCTCTCTAGTTGTTCCTATCCTATGTTGATCATGATCACATTCTAAATTTTTTTAATTTACTTTGTATTTTTGACACAACTGCACTTCTAACCATTGGTGAAATTGTATGTATATCAACCTCATCTTCCTTTAAGCTAGTTGTTACAATATTGACTACCATTTAAAAAGAAATAAAGAACCTCCTTCTGCGAGCAATGACCCTTCGACAGCTTAGGGTGATACTTGGTCAGCACATCGAGTCCCATCGCCGCTGTTATCTAGTTTTCTACACCGGATCCCTGTACTTCTTTCCAAATATCTCTCCAACTGTCCTCACGATGCTGGGTTGACATTGAAATTTTGGAGCTCCCACAAGGATCGAACCAAGGCGGGACATTTGTCACACACCACACTTTTCAGGAGCCTAGGGAACTGATAACAGCAGAAAAAGATGTATCACATACACAGTCTAGCCAATTCCCAGTCCGCCGCTCACGTGCTCTTTTTTTTTTTCTTGTAGAATCTCCATACACGGACTGACAGCCAAAGAAGCGAGATATTTATGCATTGAGCGCACGTGCCGAGCTTTTCGAGATGAAATAGGAAGACCGAAGAACCGAGGAATATTGCAGAATATTAATGAAGGCTTTTGGTGTTTTTGCACGTCCGCGGTAAGTTATCGTTAAGGTGGCTGTTGGCTTCATTTATGCAGTGTCGAACTAGCTCACCTTTCTCCCTATTAAGGCAATAAGGAGATGCCTGATGGGGCAGTAAAATTCACCTCAAGCGTCAATGGCTCTATAACCATGTATGTTCCGTTAACTCTAGTTTTCCTCAACCAGGAAGATCTTCACAGTGAAACGTTACAGACATTGTTACACTGATACTCTCCGGCTTCTCTTCTGTTTTTGTAGCTTTTCAAAGTGAGGTTATATTTTTTGTTGTCTGGTTGAGAATATCTAACTACCACACAAAGGGTATCATTTAGGAACTACTTTTCTGGAAACATCTTGCATTCATTCCCATTTGCACCTAAGCAGTCTGGTTATATTAAGTGCTTTTTTCGGGGGGGAGGTTTCGGTTAGAGTATTGCATGAGACCGCTTTGGCTCGCTCATACTTGTACAAGTCTCCCACCCTTGCACGTGCTATGCTCCAAGGTTTGCAATGGAATATAATTTTAATGGGGCAATAATCGTAGACAATGTGAAATATGCACGGGAGTTTCAGCCCACAATCATCTATTTAATTTTCATATATCACTGTGAATTGGTATGACAGACTAAATCTCATTTTAACATGGAGATGATGACTATGTTCACTTAAATTTCAATTTCACTGCGTCTTTCACTTCACGACCTATAATTTGAGGGCTCACTACCACAGACAAACTACGGTTGTACGTGTACTATTGGGCTTCGAGTGATACCGCTCGAGCGAAGAAGCTCTTAATTCCGTACGCTATCTATTGTCGTTCGTGCGAACTATTTGGCTATCGAGCGAAATGCTCTCTCCCCCTGCAATACTCTAGTTTAGGTACTCTTCATGCTGGTTTCTTATTGCTACGTTTGTTATTGTGTTTGTCTAAGAAATATTCAAAATATTGTGATATGATCGGGTATCCACCTAATAATGCACGCACCCTTAGTCCTTTCGTAAAAAAAATCTTAGTTTTGTGCATAAAAAGGTGCAGGTGCAGTGTACCATTGCGAACCGCCATAAAAATAGCACTGGTTATATTCTGTATTGTAGTAATTCCGTGGACTACTTGGTTACCTCACCTCACTTGTATTAAAATCATACATTTGTCGTAGATGAGATCCCCATTACTAGCAAACAGTGGCTGCTTGATTGATTGAGTTGGTGTTTTAAGTCCACTTTATGCACAGTAAGGCTAATCGGGACTGGACCTACAGTTTAAATCCGTGCAAGCTATTTTTGTAACGTGTCCGGGCAAGCAGTGTCTGTCCGACACTGCATTGTTTAAAATGGATCTTGCCCTTCTAATGCGAAGTTTTTATGTTTCATCGCTGTGGAAATAAGCGAGTAACATGATATTTAACCCAATCATCGTTGTTATGTCCATAATTCTTGTATTCTTGTATTAATCATCATCATCATCATAATTGCATTTTTTTGCAGCATAGTATATGAAACATGTTAGGCCGGAAATTGTTTTATTTGCTCATATATTTTTCATGTTTTATATTTTAGCGTTAATAATACATTTATGTGATGTCTTATTAAATACTTTATTTTTTATTAAACATTAATACATATTCAAGTAATATTACAACTTTTGTTTGTACACTGTGTCCGAGAGACACTGCTTGCCCGTTTATGGAAGTGAAACGGAAAATATTTTTTTTATGCCTGAACTTCTTTATCATCTAGTCAAATATTGTGAAATGAGAAAAAAGAGAGAAACAAACAAAGTCAAAAAGTATCATGTTCGCAGTAAATATCGTTTGGAGTATGTGACAAAAAATATAAGCAACAGTGTCTGATAGACACTGGTTGCCCGGTTAAAGTGGGATCCGAACCACTATGTGCCTCCACCGGGTATCGAACTCGGGACTCCTTGATTACAAGGCGACGACGCTACCACTCTGCCATCGGGGAGACCAGAAACAGTGGCGGTGATTTAGTTCCAAAACTAGGGGTGCAAGGACAGTTTACTTTCCCTTGGTAGATAAGGTTTAGCATAATGCGGGAGCGAAAGTTGCAAAGAGTGGGGGGCAACTGCCCCCCTCGCTTCCCCTAATCGCAGCCACTGCTAGCAAAAGAAAAGTGCTTATCTGAAGACGATAGGAGAGGTGATCTCTCCAAACGTAGTAGCACTTGAAAATGGATAATGTCCAATTTACCAACATATATATTTATCTAAAACTCCGATCCTTAATGATCATTATTGTGTAACTTCAAGGCAATACCACCAGACAAATAGTTTAACCTTTATCAAGAAGGAAGTAACCTCACTTCCACTTAGTACATCCCCGTTAACTGCTTCTTGCAGGCAAACGAGACTCTAGCGTCTGGACCAACGGCCAGTATAATCTTCGTAGGACTGTCTATGTGTGTTGTCCATGTGTATGCTGGGTGCTCTTTTGCAGCCTCGGCTTTTAACCGGAGTAATGATATTTTTGTCATCGCAGACAGTGAAGTCTTAGTTATTGCTTAGTTGTGAATGAATGAATTAGTTTTAGAAATTGATTAAGGAACTTTTAATAAACCTTTTTTGGGGGGCTTGCCCTCATTTTTGTATTAGTTAAGGGGTTTATCTCCGTATAAGGTGGGTAACGGGCAGAAATAGCCTATGTGCTGAAGTGGCCATACTATACAAATGAATCAATCAAGAACGAAAGATGGTTAATTTTCATTGCTTCTTTATATAGGTTTGCACAGCGTATTTAAAGTTAACTTTACACTCGTGACTTCATATAGAGTTTAAAGTTTGATTTCAATTTTTTAAATGTAGTAGGAATATTTTGTTACTTAAAATCCCTCTCGTGCCACTTTTGACTAATCTTGACGATGGGAATAAATTATGGTTAGAGGAAATTGATGCCTACACAGGGTTTGGGAACACGACAAATTCGGTGGCGAGTCTAAAAATGAGCCCTCTGTTACAGAAATACAGGGTGAGTCAAAAGGCCCCTAACACTGTCCTATAAAATGTAAAGGAGTTATGCTGGGTACAATTGGTCATGACAGAAACAGGTTAGGCCAAGGGGGAGCTACAGTTGTGAGCATGGCCGTATTTAGAGGGGGGGTTTCTAGGGTTCAAACCCCCCCGAAACTTCCGACATGTTGGATTAATGGAGGTTCAGAAACCAAAATGTGTAACAAATTTTCAATTTTTTTTTTTCGAAACATCACAAAAATACAAGGAGACAATGTTGAAACGATCGAGCTAGAATTTTCATACATTTGGAATTCTGAAAGTTGAGTGAAACAGGATTTATTCTCAGAATTGTAGCCCACCCGCGACCCCTCCATTTTCACTTCTGCTGTTATCTTTCCAGTGTTATTCCTGCGTCACAAGGAATATAGACTGAAGATTCCCTTATGATTGTCCCAAAATTCCCTTTCCAGCTTTTAAATTCCCTGTCCAAAAAAGTCGAAAATCCCCCTTGATAGGACTTCAAACCTAAGATCTCCAGTTTCTTAGCGCATTACGCTCGCGATTGAGGTTACAATCCATGCACCAGGCTAAGTTTTTAAAAAGAATAACTGGTTCCACACTTTTCAAAATTCCAAAAATTTAATTTTAAAGTCAAACAACATAAACCTTATCATTAAAATTTCCATCTAACATTTAAAGCTTTTTCTTGAACGTATCTAAAGTTTAATGACGAAGTATAATAATTGTGCATTTCAGTACACACTGTATAAAAAAAAACTAAAAAAAACCTTGTGCTGGATATTCACTCATTTGCTGGATTGAGTAAGCCCCCTCAAGGATATGACAATAATATAATAATAATTATTATTAGTATTATTATTATGAAATTTTAATTATTATTGCACAATTATTGTTATTATTTCTATTATTCAAATTTCTGGCGACGCCCATGGGAACAATTATGATTGACCCCCCCCCGAAAATTTTTCCTGCCTACGGCCATGGTTGTGAGTGTGAAGGGGAGGTCCGTCATTCTTGGCCGCCATGTTGAATTCAACTCAAAGCTTTTAAATGGAAAGGGGGTGATGCGATATATGAAATCAGGCTAGAATTTCACGAGAAATGCAAGGGTGAAGGTTTTCTCAAGAAATGTTTATGGATACCAGATTAATACCTAGGAGACTTAGAGTCCATCTCTATTTTTCAGATATATAGACTTCATATCTATCTTCTCAATTGCAATACGATAAACGAGAACAAAATTAGGAAAGCCCAGTGTTGCATATTGCATTCCCGTATATGGGATCCAAAAGTGTATTCGCTAATTACTTTTGTGATACGGAGACAATGATGAAGTAAGAATTTTATCCCACCCAATACCCGGTGGCTTTCATAGCAACCACTCGCAACTAAACAATCGCATCAACAGATAGCAAATTAGAGGCACACAAAGAACTGAGGTGTTAACAAAGATTGAAACAATGGAGTAAACAAAAGCATCGCTGGGCGATGGAAGATTGTACAAAAGAATCGTAGAGCGGAAGGATGGTCGCGGTGGGTACCGCGTCGTGGGTGTGATGCTTCGTATTCCATGTTTGTGGACTACAGGGTCACCTAGTGTTCCTATTGCTTCCCGCTGTGCCTGCTCTTAAAGATCGAAAGTGAAAGTGAAGGTGAAGTAACGGAGATGGTGGGCGAGGAAGATGGGTGAACGAATACACGACAATAGCTCATGATTCTCCTGCTTTTCTGGCGCCTCCAACGGCTTGCAGAAAAGTCACAAACGATGCTAGCATCACGATTTGACTGAACCCCTTACATTCTTGGTTGGGTTTATCTCTGAACTGCTATTGGTTCGTAAAAGGGAACGGTTTCGAGTTCTGATCATGATGGATAACTGTATTGAAGTGGACAAGAGTGACACCTTCAAAACCTTCACGACATTCTTGCCGCTTGCCCTACATGCCACGCTACACTCTGCCTCTGGAATCGAAGGAGCAAGGTCGCGTGTAACGGTGGAGAAGAAGAGAAAGCGGCACCCTCCTGCAAACGGCTGGTAGCTGCAGCGGCAGTTTCCCCTCCATGCATTCACTTCCCCTCTCACACGTTCATTGCAGGAGCAATTTTCAGTCCTACTTGCGCAGAGAACTTGTTTTCGTTCGCTTGCTCCAAAGATTCCCGAGACAGGATGTAGTCTTTATACCTAAAAATAAATCGAAGGTCTCCACAAGACAATGATGACCAATAGCCTCTAGAGTAGTTCCCTGTCCCGTGTACTCCTAATGGCTAAGATAAGGAATTTGGGTTCTGTTTCAATTTAATTGATATTCATATAATGGATACATCAGCTCACAGGCTAGTTTTGCTCGTCACACAATACGGTGATAAACTCCTTAACCAGTGGCCGCGATCGGATTCCAAAACTGGGAGGGCAAGGTGCTAAAACGGGGGGGGGGGGCAAAGACAGTTTACTTTCACTTGGTAGATAAGGTTTAGCATAGTTCGGGGGCAAAAGTGATAAAAAGTGGGGGCAAATGCTCCCTACGCCCCCTGATCGCCGCCACTGCCCAAAACTAAATCAAAGCTGAGGATAGAGCCATAAGAAAAAAATAAGGCATGTCTGTTAAAAACTTCACTATTTTTAAAACTAATTTAGTCATAGATTGCTTAACAAGAACTAAAATTATGCTGTCTCTAAAGATAAAATCTCCATATCCTAGTTAAAAGCTGGGGCTGTGAAGGGGCGTTCAGCACAAATAAGGACAAACACGGGACAACACACCCGTACAGAGGATTATACTGGAAGTAGGTCCAGGCGCCAGGGCCTCGTTGGCCTGCGAGATTGTAGTTTCCGGCTGCACTACGTGGAAGTGAGGTTGACTCTCGGGAAACTTAAGCTGTCCGTACCAATAACAAATTTGCTTGTTTTTCGACAGAGCAGAACGTATCTGCATTCTACGAGTATGTGTTTTCAGGTCCCATAAGCTCGAGGTCCGTATCACGTTTTAAGAGCATATAGCAAAGGCAGTTACGAGGGTGTGAAGGATGTTCCTTTCTTCACAGTCACCGAGTGTTTTCTTTACATCACCCACAAGCAGGGCGGCAGTGTCTCCTTTTGGAGGTGAATGGGCACCGTACAGCAAATCTAATCATGTACCACGGGATGACAATGGAGGCTCATCAAGGTCGACAAAGTTGAAACCACCCGAACGGCTGTTCTTCTCTTTTTTTTCCACAGAGGAAAGCAGATATCCTGCGGAGGAGTTTATGGCCTTGCTCCACAAGCTCGTGACTCCATTCGATCCGCTTTGCTTCGAGAGGTGACGAATCGAGAGTTGTTCAGAGACCGATGACATTGATCTCGAATTAGGATGCTTTTGTGATGATAGAAATTCAACTCTTTCTGTTGTTCCTCCCGGTAATCTAAAGATCTGTGTCAAGATCAACTGTCAAAGGATGATGTAGGAAGTGATTCGCACTAACTGAATCAATTTCAACACGGGTTTCTTGGTAGTATAGATCATTTTGTCCATCAAACATTGGCGAGGAAAACAGACCAAGGATTGAACAACCCTCATTGTTATCCATGGTTTGACACGGATTATAATTCAATGCTCACGGCCTTGAAACGTCATCCTCTAACTCCAACATCACGAATATCACCTAGTTGACGACATAGCGAATACTTCTATGTTCACTCTGACACGCTTTCTTCAAACTTAAGAGCACCAAATTACATATTACTCAATAATCGATAACTATCTGTCTTGTTGTAAGTAAGCAACAGATTAGATTGATTGATTTTGCTTCGCTTTTCTGCCGATTTTGGCTAACCCCGAAGATGAGGATGAGTGATGGTGTGATGAAGGGACACTCACAAAGAATACGAAAGCACAGGCTGCAACTAGTACATGGGACATGTTGTAGCGCACTGTGCTAACCAATCCGCCACGAAGATCGGCACAACCGATTATAGCTGAGATTAAATTACTCTAGTCCAAAGCAACGTGAAACTATATTAACTCTGTATGATCAACAGCTCTCTTCCTTAATATATTGTAAGAAACAGATAAGAGTTAAGATTAAATTACTCTAGTCCAAAGCAACGTAAAACCATATTAACTCTGTATGATCAAATCTCCTTAATATATTGCAAGAAACAGATAAGAGCTAAGATTAAATTACTCTAGTCCAAAGCAACGTGAACTATATTAACTCTGTATGATCAACAGCTCTCTTCCTTAATATATTGTAAGAAACAGATAAGAGCTAAGATTAAATTACTCTAGTCCAAATATAACGGTCAAATATTGAGTGACAAGTAATTAATCTAATTGCCCGTTAGTAGGAATTAATTGCAATTGGTAATATTAATATCCGTCGCGAATACAGGTGTCTAGCGAACTGCCTTAGCCAGCACTAGCTTGCTCAAACACCGTTTTTCGCCTGAATTCGGATTTACATGCATTCTTATGGGAATATCAAGAAAAATGCAACTTCTAAACCAATGGACCGAATTGGATGAGATTTTCACCAGCGGAAGAACACATCATGAAAGTACTGATTCCAAGATTTGAGCCTAATCAGAACAGAACTACGGGAGTTATGAATTATTAAAAATTCATCGCCGGATTGAAAGGGAGAAGCTACCCTACTGGGTTGTTCCTGCGTTTCGTGACTGAATACAAAAGAGGAAGAGTTAGCCTAATCTCTGCGCGAGGGGCTGCTGCCGGGGGTTAAGGACCTGAGTGAGCATTGACCAGGATAGGAGGACAACGGTCAAAGCACCAGAAACAATAAACAAGCACCTGATCATAGAGGGTAGCGCGTCACTACGTTCGAATCTGGAATAAAAGGGATGATTTGGAATAGCGAGAGACAGTTTTGCACAGTTTTGCCTAGAATCGCCACCAGTGTGAGCTACGCGCGACCGAGCTGCGAGTTGCAAGCAGACTCGTGGTCTGAATTTGTTTTTCTTCGAGTGAGTGTTTCAGAGCCATGGAGTAGAGCAAAGTAGAATCAGGGGGTCCTCCTCCCCTTGCCGTCAACGCATCCGTGCACATACGTGTGGTTATGTGAGAATAACGCCAGACACGTCCACCTGTGTCAATCGTCCGAAACAACGTCCAAAGTAGTGAAAGTTAATAATATTTGATATCCATGTGAAACCGCGAATGGCTCATCGCGTATGTTCGTCTCATCGCCCAAGTCACGTATCTGTACTTACGAGTGACCGCGAAGAACTGACCTATTATTGCGCAAGTTGTCGTATGGAGTCGACAGTGAACGAGTAAAGCCAGGATCCGATGGTGCCAGATGGAGCTGCCGACTGATCCACTTTCGCCAAACAGGATAACCGTGAAGTGCAACACTGGAGTGCAGATGTCTTCCAGAACTGTAGGACCACTTCCGCCCAACCCAGGTCAGAGGGAATGCAGCTAAGGTAAGATCCAACCATGTGCGTGTGTGAGAAGGATGACGACTATCTACCGCGAATCTACGTGAATCAAATCATTGCATAACTTAAATCAGTGCTATGGCAACCCTAGACATCTGTTTTCCGGCGGAGTAATCAAATGTTAAAGATGAGAGTTTATGTTAACAGCAAACAATAGTTCATTGAAATATAATTATACCTTCAGAAAAGATAGAAGGGGTTCGCACCAGGAACAATTATTCACTTTATACTTAAAATCCTAAACGATAAATTGTAAAAGGCAATGTAGCCAAGACATAGCAAGAGTATGGTCAAAGTAGTAAATAATCTAACCTTTGTATTTGTCATATTGTCGCAATATGCCATAGAATGAGAGAATGAATGTGAGATCGAGTGAAAGAGGGCAAGATGTAATGTGTATTTATCTGTGCTTTAATATATGTGTATATTCAGAAACACCGTAGTATTATGTAACGTCATTTCAGGTATTTAAAATCAAATCCTCCTAGGTTTATTCTCGGTAACTCCGACTGTTAGGCACTTATCCTGACCGTATTATATTTCATGTAATGTTTTATTCGCCCAGCAGGTGAGGCGAGCGATTCTTTGTTGTTGCGTTGCTAAGCTCAGCTCAGTTGAGTTAGTTGAGTTAATTAGTTATTTATTAAATTAGCAGCCCGTGACACAAAGCAACGTGAACTATATTAACTCTGTATGATCAACAGCTCTCTTCCTTAATATATTGTAAGAAACAGATAAGAGCTAAGATTAAATTACTCTAGTCCAAAGCAACGTGAAACTATATTAACTCTGTATGATCAACAGCTCTCTTCCTTAATATATTGTAAGAAACAGATAATAGCTGAGATTAAATTACTCTAGTCCAAAGCAACGTGAAACTATATTAACTCTGTATGATCAACAGCTCTCTTCCTTAATATATTGTAAGAAACAGATAAGAGCTAAGATTAAATTACTCTAGTCCAAAGCAACGTGAACTATATTAACTCTGTATGATCAACAGCTCTCTTCCTTAATATATTGTAAGAAACAGATAATAGCTAAGATTAAATTACTCTAGTCCAAAGCAACGTAAAACTATATTAACTCTGTAAGGTCAACAGCTCTCTTCCTTAATATATTGTAAGAAACAGATAATAGCTAAGATTAAATTACTCTAGTCCAAAGCAACGTGAAACTATATTAACTCTGTATGATCAACAGCTCTCTTCCTTAATATATTGTAAGAAACAGATGAGAGCTAAGATTAAATTACTCTAGTCCAAAGAAACGTGAAACTATATTAACTCTGTATGATCAACAGCTCTCTTCCTTAATATATTGTAAGAAACAGATGAGAGCTAAGATTAAATTACTCTAGTCCAAAGCAACGTGAAACTATATTAACTCTGTATGATCAACAGCTCTCTTCCTTAATATATTGTAAGAAACAGATGAGAGCTAAGATTAAATTACTCTAGTCCAAAGAAAGTGAAACTATATTAACTCTGTATGATCAACAGCTCTCTTCCTTAATATATTGTAAGAAACAGATGAGAGCTAAGATTAAATTACTCTATTCCAAAGCAACGTGAAACTATATTAACTCTGTATGATGAACAGCTCTCTTCCTTAATATATTGTAAGAAACAGATGAGAGCTAAGATTAAATTACTCTAGTCCAAAGCAACGTGAAACTATATTAACTCTGTATGATCAACAGCTCTCTTCCTTAATATATTGTAAGAAACAGATGAGAGCTAAGATTAAATTACTCTAGTCCAAAGAAACGTGAAACTATATTAACTCTGTATGATCAACAGCTCTCTTCCTTAATATATTGTAAGAAACAGATGAGAGCTAAGATTAAATTACTCTAGTCCAAAGCAACGTGAAACTATATTAACTCTGTATGATCAACAGCTCTCTTCCTTAATATATTGTAAGAAACAGATGAGAGCTAAGATTAAATTACTCTAGTCCAAAGAAAGTGAAACTATATTAACTCTGTATGATCAACAGCTCTCTTCCTTAATATATTGTAAGAAACAGATGAGAGCTAAGATTAAATTACTCTAGTCCAAAGCAACGTGAAACTATATTAACTCTGTATGATGAACAGCTCTCTTCCTTAATATATTGTAAGAAACAGATGAGAGCTAAGATTAAATTACTCTAGTCCAAAGCAACGTGAAACTATATTAACTCTGTATGATCAACAGCTCTCTTCCTTAATATATTGTAAGAAACAGATGAGAGCTAAGATTAAATTACTCTAGTCCAAAGCAACGTGAAACTATATTAACTCTGTATGATCAACAGCTCTCTTCCTTAATATATTGTAAGAAACAGATGAGAGCTAAGATTAAATTACTCTAGTCCAAAGCAACGTGAAACTATATTAACTCTGTATGATCAACAGCTCTCTTCCTTAATATATTGTAAGAAACAGATGAGAGCTAAGATTAAATTACTCTATTCCAAAGCAACGTGAAACTATATTAACTCTGTATGATGAACAGCTCTCTTCCTTAATATATTGTAAGAAACAGATGAGAGCTAAGATTAAATTACTCTAGTCCAAAGCAACGTGAAACTATATTAACTCTGTATGATCAACAGCTCTCTTCCTTAATATATTGTAAGAAACAGATGAGAGCTAAGATTAAATTACTCTAGTCCAAAGCAAAGTGCAAATACATAACTCAGTATCGGTCAACGTCTAAAACTAATTGCCTCACAGCCCGAGTTTTCCAGTCGCAGTAAAGTATGACAGAATCTGGTATTATAGTCTGTGTTTGTATTTATAATATAGTTGCTTTTTCCTAGAATTATGATTTTACGAAATTGATAAGATCACATTCACAAACTAACCCTTCGAGACAGGGGTCGAATCTGGGTCCGCAAGAGGTAAGAACGCTCGACCACTGGAAAGACAATATGAAATTCAAAGAGAACAAAGAAAATTCATACGTACCAGTGTCTGTTGATTTAATTTACATATAGGCTACTTAAAACCATCTACCACTTAACAGCACATATTTTTTTTGTGGAACATATATTATCATCATGTTGAAATTTTGTTTTAAGTCCACTTTATGCTCAGATAGGTTAATCGAAACTAGACCTACAGTTTTTTTTAAAATTAGGGTCCGAAACAGTATGTACCTCCACCGGGCATCTAACCTGGGAAATTGATTACAAGGCGCAAACACCACCAATACGCCACAACAAGTAATGTGGTTCAGTTGTGGTGTGGTGCTGTCTATAAAAGTGCCAAAACGAATGTCTAGTTGTAACAATCCGCGATGACCTCAACAATTTCTACGACATCGTTTATTTAATAGAATAAAAATGCTCTCGCAAAACAAGATATTTCCACACTTATCATGTTGCAATTTCAGCTATTGTATGCATCGCATGATATAACAATAATTGGCATAAGCCGACTCTTTCACGAGAAGACTTCTTTCAAATTCTTACGCGATTAGCACGCTGAAATTCTGCAGCTTCATTTAGTGAATGGAGCAATTATTTTCCTTGAAGTGGCCGAACCCTGGGTACTTCAAAGGCGACCACCGGAGAGAGCGTTTCCTTTGATATTCACTCAACTCCAAACCTAATTTACCTCTTTGCATAACTCTAAAGTCGGAGAAGGAAGCACAGGTAATATTGCGGTTCAACAAAGGGTAATTCTGCCATGAAAAAAAAAATGTCGTGGTATCAGGAATTGTCCTCAAGTGAAACAGATTTTACAACTGCCGAGAGCCACTGTGTCATGGCAAGTCATCAGGAAGTCTTAGATCGTGTTCCTCCGTCACGTTTGCTCTGGAGCTATTCCCCCCTTCCTCCAGTTCTTCGGTCGGCAATGAAAGCGTAGATCCAGGTGCCCTTTCCGACCGCACTCCCGAGGGAGCATTATTCTACGCATTGTGAGAAAACCGAAAGAAGGGGAAAATAATAGCTTTCCATTGTGGGAAGCAAATCAGGAGGACCGCAGACTCCATGGTTACCCTATTGTGCGAGGGGTCGTAAGTATTTGATTGCATTGCCTCACCATCCCAAGTGTCCCACTGCTGCAGTCCAAAGTGGGAAAATACAACCTGAACACAGGAAGTGCAGCGGTTATACGAGTTATGCAATCAAATTTTCTGTTGGATTATTTTTTTTGTTCTGGTAACCTGCAGTTGTTGGAAAGTGGTTGGTTGGTGCATACTAAAAGCATGGTTAGAAGAGACTTTTGAGTATCATGATGGAAAGTCCTGGCTCATATAACGAACTTGATATCAAATCTAAATATACTCTTCAGATATATTCTATTTCAGTGAATATCTGGTATTAAAAATAGTAATGCTGTTACATTTCATCCCTAACAGGTCGCAGAGGAGGGCACATATTCTAGACCAGTACTCCCTTACGTTGAATTTTAGGCTAATCGGAATGAAAATACAGTTTAAAGTGGGATCTGAACCACTGGATAATAGGTCTTCAATGGGGATCGAACCCAGGATCCCTTGATTAAAAGGAGACAACATTGAAACCATGCAATAATGGAAGCTCTCCTTAGAGGAGAATAATTAATAACCGCCTTGAAATAAGTGGCTGCTTGTGGAGGGGGAGAGGGTGTCTGTTATTTATTTATTTACCAACATTTCAGATACAGTGCTGAAATACTATTTTATACTGAAACTATATCAACAGGAAAACAACAACAGCGTGTCGTCAGTGTGTTGCCAGCACAGTACCTGTCTAAACGCCGTGGATGTGCAACCGAGTGCGAGTGATCGTGATATGGCGTTGTGTGGTAAACATGTCAACCTTCAAACCAAATAAGGGGCATGTGCAGGACGTCCTGCTTTTCTTGTTCAATCAAAAGAAAAACGCGAATGAAAACCATCGTATCCTTGTGGAAACGTACGGTGACAATGTCCTAACGCAAGACGCGTGTGTGCATTGGTTTCGACAATTCAAAAGTGGTGATTACGACTTGAAAGACAAAGATCGCCCGGGCCAGCCGAAAAAATTCCAAGACTCCGAATTGCAAGCACTGTTGTACGAGGACGATACGCAAACGGAACAACAACTGGCAGAGAAGTTAAATGTTGGTCGCCAAACCATATCTGATCGTCTTCATGCCATGGGAAAGATCCAGATTGAGAGACAAGACACGGAAAAGTGATTTTGCAGCACGACAACGCCTCATCACACACAACGAAAGGCGTCAGAGACCCCATTTCTGCACTTTCTTTGGAATTCTTGCCCCATCTGCCATACACACCAGACTTAGCCCCTTCGGACTACCACTTGTTTTCATCGATGTCTCACTCACTTTCCCAACAACACTTCAACAATTACGAAGATGTCGAACAATGGCTTGCTGACTGGATCACCTCAAAATGTGAACGATTTTTCTGGTAGATCATCCACACAGACAGATGGGCAAAATGTATAAATAGCGATGGCTCATACTTTGAATAAAGCATTTGTTACCTTTCTACCCAGATGCACTTGTTTTCTTTCGGATCAATTAAGAATTATAAACCGGCACACCTGGTAATACGTTTATCTGCGGTTACATGTAGATTCTTAGCCAATATCGGAAACTGCGTTCTGACAAGAAAAATTTGCATTATACAGTATAAACACACCCCCGTGCGCCCGCACTTGTATTTACAAATATCCTTGATATGAACATACAGTAATACCGATTGTAAGTACGTATAGGTATGAACAAAATCGAAAAAAAAACATGTGTCCTATGCTACACTTTCAGATACTTGAGTAGAAGCCTGGAGAAAAAATGGCTTTTCTTCATCAGTTTTTAAAAACGCGACTGAGGGAGAACTAAGTCTTGCTATAGGGTCAATCCATATGAAGTCATACAACATGGTTGCTTGACCATTTTTAAAAATTTTTATTTTCTGTGTGGCGTGAGCCTCATATGTTGACAGTTCAAAACCACTGTTATTTTATTTTTACTATCACCGATTTGAAGATGGCGGGCATTCTTTTATCATGGCGCGCGTCATTTTCTCCATTCGTAAGCATCAGCGGCAACTTTTTTATCTCAGCTCTGGTAAGTCCTACGACAATGAGACAAAATCTGTGATGTTAAGCACATTATAAGCTACAATTATATTTCTGTGTAATTTTCTAAATATTATTTCTTCATAATAAATTTTAAGGTCAAAATTGTATATTTTAATCGCTCAAAATGACATTTTCGGACATTTGGGGTGGGGGGGAAGGCAGTTTGTTTGACAAATGAATTTTTTGTGCAAGTACCTGTGTACCAATAGAGTATGTCAAAATTATTTGAAGTTTGAGACTTTAATATTTCTTTCTCTACAGGGTCATAAACATGTACTTCTTGTTAAAAAAATTCCAAGTTCAGGGTTAAATATCTCTGGTGGGCAGTTGTTTAGAAATCTGAAATTTGTACACAATACAGTACTCCATGATACGTAACTTCAGTAAAAATGTTGAGTTTGAGATTTAATTGGTTTAAGAGATACAAAACTCGTGAATAATTAAATATTTAGTATAAAATATGGTATGCCTAATTTATTTTTTTATTAACATTTTATGTTAAAATTTTGCAAATTGTAATTTGGAATGTCAATGAACAACATTTCAATCCTGAAATGGATCTACAATAAAGTATATATACGAGGGCGTGCTGAAAAGTAAAACTTCCTATGTTTTTATTTTCTTTGTTACCTTGTAAACGCATTTTGGATTTTGAGCAACCATACATTGCACTTATAAGACTTTCCAGCTTCTCCACTGAAGACACCAAATCAACGAAGTAGACGAGTGCAGAGAGAGTTAAAAAGAGCAGCGAAATAGACGAGGCTAATATCTAATTTCTAGGAAAATGTTCCACAGACGGGAAAAATAGATTCGCTGCACAAAATGTCCCTGCAATAAAGTCGAGGCTGTAATGGGACAATCAGCACACAAAAAACTGACAATACAAAACGATTCAAATATAGCAGATTACAAAACATGCTGTATTCCCAATCGCCAGATCCTCTTTAACCGGCAATAACTGTAGTCTTGTAATACGAAGAATAACTTTTAGATAAATAAAATACTTTTCACAATTAAAATAATGCTTAAGCCATTAGGTATTAATGATTTTGTTTTCTAAAAAAAATATGTACTCAGATTAAGAGCCAATCAAGAAACGCGATTTGAAAAACTAGTCTTCTCTCTTATTTTTCATGAAAATTGAGTATTGACAATTACAAACAAACGTCCTTCAAGTTGTTTACTTATAAATGTATATTCTTAACCTTCTTCATATTTAATTATGGCAGGCAAAGCTTCAGGCGAGGTTCGAAGCACGAATCTCGACACGAAATGCGGAAAGGTATCAATGGCACTGCCTTAAGGTAACATTCCAGAATTCCAAAAAAATCTAAATTATATTTTGTTGTAAGCATCTTCAAATCGAGACCGAACCAAAAGTTTTACGTACATACCATTGCGTAACCACTAACCCAGTATGTAGCTACAATTATTTCCAACAATTTTAACTGTACTATTGAACAATAGCTAAATCTCCTATAGGGTAGAAAGCTTTGCGTATTCTCCTCATCATATGCGTCATACATTTTCCGGACCACGCCCCTTTGCTATTCAATGCTCACGCCCTAATTTCTAAAAGGAAATGCCAGGATGACTTTGCTTTTATGCCATGAGTATTCACTTAACTCATGGTGTTAATCCCAACAAGTTATCATCTGCAAATATATCGAGGATTTCTATTTCATCTTTTGACATCTTTCACATGTTAATTATTTTCAAGGTGGTTCAATTGTATTTAAAAATACCAAACTTGCACGATGTTATCCAAACTGTTGTACGACTGCACTTTATCCAAAGTTTCTAAAGTTTACGCTAACTTTTTGTACAGATAGGCTAACAGGGTCTGGACCTACAGTTTTATGTGGAATTCAAGCGCACTTTATCACAAGTACAGGATAGAAATGTTCCTGAACAGAGTTAAATAATGCCATGAAATGTAATGGACATGTTTTCCCTGATTTCATGTTTCGTGCGTGGGCGTGCGTGCCGGGTTCAATTCCTGGAGTTTTTCCAGTAAAGTCCCTGCATGGAGTGGCTCTGGGACTCACCTAGGCTCCAACAAATGGATTCCGGGAGGGTAAAGGTAGGGGAGAGTGTTGATGGTCACATCAGCTCCATAAAATAATGTCCAGCATAATGAATGCGTGAGGTCTTACCTCCTCGTGTTCTCCATATACCTTCCAAGGCATATTACTTTATATAATATACACACAGCGTGTGGGTTGGGGGTGGCGGTGACTCGGGATGCCTCCGAATGCCAACCTCTCATCCACATAGTACGCATTAAACTAAATTTTGCAGGCTCTGGCGTGTCTCCATGGGCCCTGCGGTGTGTCCTGTCTATGTAATCAGATTCATCTTGTCACCATTCATTCTTATCTTCGCAATTAGCGAAATAGGACAGAAAAGTAAAGTAAAATAAATCAAATCAATTACTCTCCAAAAGAAAGCATTATAATACAAACAGTAGCAGATTAACAGTACAGGGTGGGCCAAAAGTCAGGTGACAGCATTGTCATAGGAAAGGCTGGTGTGTTGGAGGTCCACTTTGGCCACGTGTGATGTTTGAGGGGTGGGGCCAACCCAAGGACACATGTGACCACCCCGGGCGCCATCTTGGAATCCGCCATCTTGAATGCAACTTAGGTTTCTTAAATGGAAACATAGGCATGTGACATATGATTTCCAATTGTTTTTTCGTCAGGAGTTCAATGCCGCAAACCGTTTTATCCTATCGTGAACCTTTTCCTAATTATGGCCTGTCTTTCCTTCTTTGTGTCTCCTCACAACAGATGCTTGAAATGGCCACCCTCGTGCACAATGGTTTGTGCCACACGCCTCTTCCAGTCCTCATGCACAGCCAGCAATGTCTCTGGACGCACAGCAGCACAGGCATTCACAATCCGCTGCACCAGATGCTGTAAATTCTGGATTTTCACGGTGTAAACCATGGCCTTGTGGCGGCCCCACAGGTAGAAGTCGAGACGCGTGAGGTCCAGTGACCGTGGGGGCCATTCTACCGGTCCCCGATGCCCGATCCACTTCCCAGGGAACTGCTGTAGTCCCGTACACAATGTCCGTAGTGGGGAGGAGCTCCATCCTGCTGGAAGAACGTTGGGTATGAACCGTCCTCCAACAAAACCGACGGAAAAATCTCCTCATCCAACAGTCGTTGGTAGTGGTCGGCGTTAAGCGTGCCGAAGATGAAAAATGGGCCAATGTTCATCGTGCCAAAAATACCACACCATACCATAACCTTCTCCGAACCAACGATCCGCAATGCATCAATCCAGTGTGGGTTGTTGTCACTCCAGTAACGGTGGTTTTGTTTGTTCACTTCTCTGTTTACGTAAAAAAGTGCCTCATCGGAGAACAACACTTGCAAGGGGAGTTCCGGGTTGGTCTCCAGTTCCTCCGTCGCCCATTCGGCAAACTTTACCCGACGATCTGGATCGCCCTCTGTCAGATGCTGGTGCATCTGAATTTTGTATGGGTGCTACTTGTTAACGGCAAGTATCCTCCGTATGGACGTTCGGCTAACTCCAGATTCAAGGGCGATACGTCTGGTGCTACGTTGGGGGCTTTTGGAGAAGGATGCGAGGGCAGCGACAATGGTTGCCTCATCTGTTGAAGTTTTCGGGCGACCACTGCGTGCTTTATCGGCCACAGATCCCGTCTTTCGGAATATGCTGATGAGTTTGGCCACACCATTGTGGGAAATGGACTCCATATCGCGGTGTAATGCATTAAACTCTGCAGCCACCAAACGCGAGCTCCGATTTCCACACATGAGGATGATCCCCACACGTTCTTCGGTCGTCAGCACCATTATTCAGTCGGTGATACCTGCATACATAAAACAGGCCATAATTAGGAAAAGGGCCACGATAGGACAAAACGGTTTGCGGCATTGAACTCCTGACGAAAAAACAATTGGAAATGATATGCCACATGCCTATGGTTCCATTTAAGAAACCTAAGTTGCATTCAAGATGGCGGATTCCAAGATGGCGCCCGGGGTGGTCACATGTGTCCTTGGGTTTGCCCCTCCCCCCAAACATCATATGTAGCCAAAGTGGACCTCCAACACAGCAGCCTTTCCTATGACAATGCTGTCACCTGACTTTTGGCCCACCCTGTAGTTACAGTCGTTTGGTACATACCTTTGTAGACATTTGCAACAGGGTTTCACGAGTTGAGGGTAATTGTATAGAGAAGAAAAACGAACTCCTAAATCTTCGATACCTGTTGGAGATGAAAAAGTTATATTTCAAAAGTGAATTGTTGCACACTTCATTTTCATGTAATGACTCATTAACAAAAGTGTTTTTCCATGTTAGGAAGTTAGTTACCTGCAGTCAATATCAAAAGTAGATAAAGCTATAATAATTGAAACGTAACACAGTACAGTTATGTAGAAGTTTCAGCAAAAAATGAAAGTTTTTACTGGGACTCCAACCAGGGTATCTGGCATACCGTGCCACTCCTCTACCAATTAAGCTACCGAGCCTGCCCTGGTATCGCCTGATCTTTCGCCGTCGCTGTGAAATATTCTTCTACAGTTTCAACTTGTTTCTGCCTCGAATACAGTGGCAACCAACAGTGTCAAAGTGAAGCCAGATTCCATAACGGGAAAAGCACAATCTAACGCAATGCAGCACAAAAAACCAATTCGTATTGACAAGGTAAAATACTGTGGTACTAAAATGTGTTTTTGCCTTTAATTGAGGGTAGAGGTCAAGACTCAGGGAAAAGTAGCCAATTGTGATGTCACTTTATTACCTTTCCTCTGCTATCGCAGTGCTGCAGACATAACTCTATGCTGACTCGCTTCAGAAGCAGTGCATTAATCTTATTTTGCATCACGCACGATGGAAATTAGAATTCCTCAGTCGGGTATGCAGATAGCATCAGTGGCATTCATCATCGTTAATTTACAATGGAAACAAGGGCCAGGTATTTATGTCAGTAATTTTTCCACATCTAAATGGATCTTCACTACAGTACTCAAGGCTACTCCAGAAGTACCTGAGCATAATTTATGAACTCATCTTGACATGCAGTGAGTGCTGAATTACTGTGGAGATACATATATAGATACAGTAGTGAGCCACACATCAATGGAGTCTCATCATGTTCGATTCGAACAAGTGTGTCCCTAAAAATCCTCACAATTGTTGTCAGCTTTTTATTGCATGCCACTTTTAATGTTATGAAATAGGTAAGGTTTTTATGCAGGGGCGGTGATGTAACATCCTATCAATGCTGAGGTAAAATGTATCTTGATTCAGTGACACCCGTGAGAAGATAGCTAATAAAATATAAAATAGGAAGGTCTGCATTCATAGTTTCGATTCGTGCATTTGTTTCATTTCTATTTATTTGCTAACTTCATAGACTTTCTGTGCAGATTTGTATATGTCTTAACTCAATCTAATTTTCCATGTCAACTTCTACCACCGATCGCACGCGAGAAAATTGTCACGGTGTCCCATGCGGCAAGCTAAAGGTTTCTTGCGGACCGAGTGACAGTTCATCTCAGAGAAAATATATCAGCATCGTGGTTAAAATGCATCCACTGTTCAGAGTACTCAATTGCAAGTTTAATTTGGTGAATTTAGGAGATGCAACGTACCGTTATGTTCACAAAATTCTTAAGATTGATACATTAAAGCGATCGTTTATTTAACTCCACTAAATCACAGATTTGACTCTCTCCACTAAACGTGTTTCGTTCATGAACCGGTGTTATCCACACTTTTCATAGTCTATTCTCTAAGAGAGCTTTCAGATCGAAGCGATAGCGACAAGTGACATGACACAGTGAAGCGACACGGACCTCGCCAGTCTAAAAAAATGTCATTCATCTTACATGCGCGACAGAGAAAGATAGAAACGCGCAAAGAAAGAAAAAGAAACGTGGAAAAAAGAGCAGGAAATACAAAATCCTGGAAAGAAAGAGAAAGTGCGAAAGATAAAAATACGAAAAGAAGGAGAGCGCAGGGAAGAGAAATGTTCAAAGAAAGAGGGGGTATGTAATTCAAAACCGTGCAAACGGAAAGATAGGAACATGGAAAGAAAGGGGGAATAATAAAAGTAGAAACATGGAAAGAAAGAGGGAATAAGAAAAGTAGAAACATGGAAGGAAAGAGGATGTAGGTAATACAGAAACATGGAAACAAAGAAGGAGTTGGACAAATACGTAGAAACGTGGAAACAAGGAAAGAGTAGGAAAGTAGAAAGGCGGAAAGAAAGAGGAAGTAGGAGAGATAGAAACGTGACACAAAAGAGAGAATGCAAAAGATAGAAGCGTGAAAATGAAGAGAGCAGGAAAAATGTTGGACGAAAGAGAGAAAGAAATGTATAGAGAAGGCAATTTGAAAGGTAAAAATAATAGAGAGAAAGATGGGATTAGAGAAGAGCAGAACTTCGGATAATAATTTGTCCCAGAACGAAATTCTCTGGTGATCAAACTGCCACTTTCTCGTACGTAATGATCATACAATTCCATCAAAATTTTATCTCCATATGAAATAATCTACTGCACAGTACATTAGCTCTGTGATCTCACAAAATCGCATAAAAATTAAATAACACGGAATAACTTGAGGGCACACAATTGGTTAGATTGCATTGAAATTTGCATTGGCAGTCACATACTTACTTACTCATCCAGACATGTGGAGCTGGATATTTGAACCTCTCCACTTAATGTTCAGTGAGAGCTGTCCCTGCTAAGTAAAATCTACAGCCAGACACATACACAGGAGAGGTTGTGTTGGGTTTGGATTCAATCGTATTGGAGGAAATAAATCACCGAAACGGAGAGCGGAACAATAGATTCGTGCCTATAAACGACATTACCACGTAACACTATCCGCTTGTCCTTGCCATATGACCTAAGCCTTCTCGCTTGAGAAAACACTATAGGCGGAGTAAATAAACTGTTTTAGTGCCAAATAAAACGCCTGAAATAGAGTATTAAGCGCCGGGCGAAACGGAAATGGGGAAATAAAATGCAGTCGGTTTGTTTTCTGAAGATGAATCTTCTGCTGGGAGAGAAAAGTGAATTTACCATCTAAGGTGTGAAATGGGATCTTTATTGCTCGTAATTGAAAACTAAAAAAACTATAAAATGATTTTTTTTGTTACAAAATATGTTCCCGAAAAATTATACAACGTTTGAAAATACTTTCGACTTGAAATATTAATTTACCCCTCTCTCTCTTTCTCTATTTATTGAATCATTTCCCTCTCTCATCTGCCGATATCCTTTTCTCTATTTACAATTTCACTGCTCATTTATAGTTCTCTCTATATGTAATTGTAAGATTTACCTGTCTCGGATTGGTGCGTAGTGAATGTCAGTCTCTGCCAGAATTTCCCAAATTTTAACATGTGGTGGAAAACTTGTTACGAAAGGTTTCACCAAAATCACTAACATGTCTTATCTCAGTAAAGCTATTCTTTCATAATATATGTTTCCATGGCAGGGATGCAGGCATTTACAACAATTACAAACCTGTAACAATGAAAGTATTTGTACAAAGAACTAACAATTTTATCTGCATTGAGGGAAGGCTTTGATTGCTGCTTTAAGTCCATTTTATGTACAGTGAGGCTAATCGGGACTAGATCTACAGTTTAAAATTGCATCGAACAACTTTGTGCCTTTAACAGGTATCGAAACCTGAGATCCCTTGATTAAAAGGTGACAACGTTACTGTAGAGCAAAGAAGAATTACAATATGAAATCAGCTCATAGAATATTTATTGGTGTTGCATTGTCAACAAATATTCTTACAGCCGGAAAGTAAATATATACAAGGGTAATTCAAGTAAGCGTTGAGTGTGTAGGTCAACAAATACGCATTCTAATAAGCCAGGGATCCTAGATTCTAAACTTGAGTGCCAGATTGACGTTTCATTGCGTACCGTCATTTGTTTCGTCAATTCTTCATTCATACTTATGAGCGTGGTTAACGTATATGTGTAGAAAAATAATGCAAAACAACCAGTATACAAACTATAAAATAATAGCGTCTGAGGCTATCCAATATGCTTTCAAAATAACGTTGACAGGTCGTACAAGATAATTACAAAGCCGTTGAGATGGAAATGTCATGATTTTTCAAATGATATAATAAAAATAGAAGCCTGTAATGACATCTTTATCGGATGATCTTTATCAAGAAACAAACGGGAGTATCATAAACTTAATCTGCATTGGAACTAAGATACCTTTTCATCGCAACCCTTCATTCAAACCTTCAGACAATGAAAGTCATCTTTATTAATAATTATTCAAGGTGGTGAAAGATTACTAAGTGTTCAGCTAGAATAACAATAGCAATTATTTTTCTAATGTGCAGTCACTCAGAAACTGAGTGCCGTTAGCTCTTCATTACTTGTAATGTGTTGTCTACATAGATTGCTGTGTAAATAAACTTGACTCGGATTCCATTATGTGTTTTAAGGTTCGCTCTCTCAAGCAAGGTTTAGAGGTTCAAGGTTTCCCGACCCTTTGAACGGCGTGCAATTGACGTTTGGACATGGGTTTGTTCTGTAATCAACAACCATTAACAGAATCCATTTTCCGATCAGTTATGCCAAGTACATCGTTCATTAACATTACAATTGGTCACAAAAGAAAAGTGGCGGCATTATGGAACTCTGGAAGTAAATACTCCAACATGAAGACAAAGCCAGAGACGAAGGTTATGGGCTAAGTGGTGATATTATAGCTGCGGAGGATAAAAACAATAATTGCTGTCATTAACCTCAAAGTCAGGTCAGAAGCATTGATTGGCATTCAATTATTATATCTGGAAGGAGAAGTTCAAACGGTTATTGAAGAAATGTGGGGGAGAATCTTGATGGTAATTCATGCAGTAACCCAAAGCCACTGTTAACGCATTTCTCTCAATACGCATTTCTGCCAGTCATTGTCTCTACCTTTAACGCAGCTATAGCATATTACCAGGAGATGCAGCATATACCATGTATCTACTTGTGATGTCTGCTATATCTGGGATACGCAAGTTCAAATGGCTGAATGGTGAATTCAAGTAAGTAAAATTATGTTTTCTATCGCCATTATCATTTAATGTTTACACAAAGTGTGACTTTCAACCGTACACTTTCCATCTTCACCTTCCCCTGCACAGTACAACAAACCAGGAGATTCAATGGGGTGAGGGGCACAGTAACAATCTCGTTCATTTTGCAGGGTATGTGAACAGTACCAGGCTCCGACCGACTTTATCCCCTCTCCCCAAGTACCAATCTTTCTAGAGGCTGGGTGAACCCCAGAGTCGCCTTTTGCGCAGACCTAGCCCGAAACTTTTTCCACCTAGGATCATCTTTACCGTGAATCAAATACAGGTCACCTGTGTGGAAGTCAGGCGCTCTACCGAATAGCACCGCCGGGGCTCCAAATAGAAAGTATACAATAATAGAACAACTACATATATGATTCCTAGAATTTGTACATTAAACTTTAAAATAAACGATGATACACGGTCAAGGCGATAATCTTTGGAAATCATTTTTTTTCCTTTTACTTTCTCATTACATTTTAATTATTATCTTTTACTGATTATAAAATTATGGAATGTTCAGTACTACGAAAAATAAAAGTAAAAAATATTAATTAACCGATAAACTGAAATATCTTAATTTTCATTTCTGTTACTTTACGTTTATTTTCTAACACTTGGGTTAATCGCGACGGTGAGATTTAATTTGATTATTTGTATCTAGCGTCGCTTATCCGCCTTTTTTGGATAATCTCAAGGAGATGGACGAGTGATCATATGATGAAATTTGTGAAGAAACGTTCACAACGAACACCCATGCCCAAGCCGGGATTTGAACCTGGGACCCAAGACATCTAAACGCTCTGTACTAACCACTCCGCCACGAAGGTCCACCTGACGATGAGGATGAAAGATGAACTAATGAAATGGATGCTGAGACAAACACAATACAGCCACACCTTCAGGGTTCGAACATGGAGTCTCGGCTATGTACTGTGTTATAATGACAACCACGCCACGGAGTAAAGCGAAAACGTAAATATCCAATTAATTTTTTAAATTATATGAAATTCGGCATCAACAGCTATGGAACGAACAGTTCCACAAATAATATCCGTCTTAACAGAACCTCATGGAAGAATGTGGTCATTGAGATATCTATGACAGGTCAAAAATCTCAGGTTAAGGAACATCCACCCAAAGGTTTCTTTTTAACCTTCACGGAACGAGAGACTATTTTCAGCAACCAACATTTCTGTTCCCGTCTACACAAGCAGGAAGTCGCCGGCCTGAATTTTGTCTGCAGGAACTTCACACGGTTTACCCTTGTTTCACATCTAAATTAAGAACCGTAGAAATTGTCAAGTAGTGCAACAAATTGCACATGTTTGCGTTGCACTCTCCCTACAAAGGAAGTAGATCTGTAGACAGGTTTTCACTAGGTAACTGGTCTTTTCCGTCCACCACATTATAATTAAGCAGTACAAAACTTTCAATTAGAAATGCATTTTGAGGTACGTACTAATGAGCTGCCAAACTGACTGGTCGTTGACCTGTCGTCATTTCAGGAGTTGTAGTGGTCGCAAAGATAAAATTCGGCAAGCAATTAGGCCGTGTCAGAAACGGCTTTCACAAAAGTGTTTTCCCTACCTCGAAAAAGTGAACTGATATTGCATATCACGAAAAATTAGATCTCTTTTGATGTTTTCGTCTGAACTGAATGATCTGTTGTATGGATATGTATGTCGTTCAGTGCAATTTTGGATAGATTTATACTTTATGGCTTAGTATATAGGAGCGGTTTTTTTTACCGTAGTCGCTTTTGGAAAAGTTGTCATTAGCGCAAATAGAGTTAAGTTGAGACGCAACAGTATTAGTATTCGTTAATCCAAAGTAAGTGCACCCTCAATCCACATGTTTAAAAATGCTTTCAAGTTACCTTCCTTGTATTCCGATTAAACTTATATTACCATTACAGGAAAGACGAATTAAATTAAAAGTAGAGTTTATTTGAGTATGAATGAGTCATATTCTCAAATACTGTGAAGGAAAATGAACCCTGCATTTTAATCCTCGTCTTTTATGTAATAAAGTCAATATTTTAACCATATTTTCCACATTTTGTCTCTGCTGTTACTACAGTTAGGTCTCAATAAGTGCCGTGCGCAGGATTTTCGAAAGGGAGGAGTTGGTTACGTGTACATGTTTAGTAGTCAGCCCTGATTTTGCTGTATTTTCTTGCCTTTGACATTCTTTTTTTTAGAAAACTGGGCCAAAGGGGGTAGGGTTTATGACCCCCCTGGGCACGTCACTGTCTCAATATATGACAGCTATATTCATCCTGAAATGTACCCTCACCTTACGTTTGCTTGGGTATTCAAATATTTCATTTTTCATTGAGTTTCCGAAATAAAATTATGTCCTGTGACTTTTGACTCACCCTGTATAATTTGTTACCAACACACTATCATAAACAAAAAAGAGATTGTATAACTTTGCTCATTCAATATATTTGGAGACAATGTGGCCAAAGACGAGAAAGCCCGAAAGTTGATAGACCCAATCAAAACAGCATGGAGCATTTTGTGTTTTCAACATTAATAGTACTAGTCGATATACTTATCGTAAAAAAATATCTGCGCTGAGACTCAGATACGTACATTCACAGGGTACTATTTTAACCAAAACACGGTCAGCTAATCGAATCTCATCTCCGCTGTTTTCTGGTATAGTACACCAGATCCCAGTACTGTAGCTCCCCAATTGACTTCAAGATGCAGATTCGACACCGAAATTTTGCAACCACAGCAATCGAACCAGGGACCGCACTCACCAAAGGCAAGAGTCATATCAATAACAGAACCTCGATTTCTCACCTGATTTCGAATGTTGACTTACTTTGCTCACCAATTTTCATCTTTCTAGCTCATGCAATTGCTGGCAGCGACAATTCGCACGGGACGACCCATAAGGGAATCTTTACTACGTTTTTCGCAATAGGACACTAACATGTGTACATTGAAATTGCATGCTGGACGTTTGCCGGACTGGAAGAAAGATTGACTTGTTTGTTCCCACCTACCGCTTACGTAAGCATAATTGCTGACTATTTTCGAAGCAACATACGTGGTGGGAGCTACGAAGAAGCGAAAGTCCACCGTAATCCAGGCAATAGCTGTGAACATTGGCTCGCTATGCTTTCTCCTTGAATTTGCCTATTGTTGATGGTTATAGGTTTTAAAGGTTTTGCCAAAAGGTGCTTCTCAACAGTTGACCTAAACGGTTGTATTCAAGGTCAACTGATGTGTGTAGATTAACGGCGACTGTATGTGCTTCTGAAATTACTCATATTCAAGGACGTGGATACATCGCATAATGTCCATTTTATTACCATTCTTTCAAAATGTGTGGGAATAATGGAAACATGATATGGAGTCCTACACCGTAAAGATATTGGTGTCAAAGCGACACAGATAATGGTCCCAGGAAGTCCACACCACATTTTGGTGAACGTTTAACCTCAATGGTGTTTTAACAACAAATACAGTAGTCCCAGAAAGTCAGTACCACATTTTGGTCAATGTATAACCTAAATGATGTTAAGAAACACAGACAGAGGTCCTAGGAGATCCATACCACATTTGGTCAACAATTAAAATCGGTGGTGTCAAATATAGACAGTGTTCGCAGGAGATTCACACCACATTTTGGTCAACGTTTAACTTCAATGGTGTTTTAACAACACAAACAGTGGTTACAGAAAATCCGCACCACAGTTTGGTCAATGTTTAACCTCTTTTGTGTTAAAATGTTAATTTAACGATTTATCTGTGTTGTTTTAACCACTGAGGTTAAACGTTGACCAAAATGTGGTGCGGACTTTCTGGGACCACTGTCTGTGTTGTTTTATACACCACTGCATTTCTTTTCATGTACTGATTATTAAGCTAGATCAAGTTGATTAAAATATTATTAAAAAATGTGTTTCTAGTCTCATATATTTATTACGGAGATTGGAAACGTTCATTTTTCATCTTCAGGATTTCACCAATCACAGCAATGGTTTGTTAGTTTTCTACTTCTTCTCACCCATGGGTGTCCGGAAGGGGGGGGCAAGGGGGAGACGTGGCCCCCCTGGAACACGAAAGTCAACCAAAAATTATGTATTTCACACATATAATTTCATTTTAGCCACAATAATATGTGTTAATTATTGCATTAACATCATAAATTCAAATTTAAGCAATGTTTTTTAGGAAACTAAAAATTCTAGTATCTCTCTCCTTTTGGAACCACTCTGACGAAATCTTAAATCCCTCTCACAATAGTTCTATACTATCTTCAAGTTATTTCTGTTAAGAGGTATATTTTCATTATATTTTTCAAAATTTGATTTGACTGCAAACCTCAGCTATATGTATCTGTAGAAAGAGCTTGTACTGAAATCACATTCACGTTATGTAATGAGGAAACCGATGATTTTTAGGAAGCGACACTTGTCACTTGGATTGATTGATTGATGTGCTTTATCTTACTTCACCTTTTTTGCCACTTTGGGCTAACGTGCGAAGATGGGGATGCGTGATGATGAAATTGATGAATGGACAGTCACAAACATCCATGCCCAGGCCAGGATTCGAACCCAAGACCCCTGGCGTCGTAGCGCGATGTGCTAACCATTCCGCCACGAAGGACCGGCACTTGTCGCTTGGAAACGGAGCTTCAGAAGTAAATGCAACCTTTCGCACCGAAGCAACCTAACAAGCTATACGGCCAGCTTGTCGCTTGCATTTCTCTCAGACTGGGCCGTTTTCTTAATGGGGTGCATAGTGTCGCCTCGGTCTGGTGGTTGCTCATGCGCAGTGAACTCTTAGTCTTACAGACTCGAGGTGCCCGTGTCGCTTCTTACTTCGGTCTGGAAGCTGCCTTAGGGAGAGTTTCAGACATTAACTGCCTAACCTACTCACATGCGACTTCCATGTCGAATATTTTTACACTACGAGAGACATTAAATCTGTCCAACTCACTAAAAGGTATTTGAAAGTATTTTTAGCCTCTTCCATAGGCGGATCCAGATTTTTTTCTTGTAGGGGCACACAATATGCTGTATGTGATACATTGTAAATGTAATGCGTATATTTTCTACATATTAAAAAATGGAAAATATAAGTTTTTAACTACGTTATGGTATGAGGAACTTCCCATATCCAGGATTCTATTTCAGTGTCTACGAGCCCGATTGGCCTATCTGTGGTAAACTTATTTTATTATTATGATTATTCTTATTATGACCGCAAGTTATATTAGTGAAGAGTTTTATTGAAGGATTCTGCATTCTGTTGTTACAACAACCTTTTGTTTGTTAGGATATAGTATGTATAATTACTTTTCATAATACTTAAAGTGAACGTCAGCTAGGAAGGCTGCTCTAAGAGTGGTTATAATGTATTTTAGTAGATGAACAACTTTTGTCAGTTTTTGCTTTCGTTTTCTTGTGCTTGTTATGACTTTTGTAAAGATAAAAAACATAGTTTAGGGGCAGTCGTCCAAAAAGGCTGTCACTTTTACCACTGCCATCCAACCTCCTTTTTAAATGGCGCGGAGTACACACTAATCCTTTCAGAGAGGGCCATGTGCCCCCGTGTCCCTCTAAATCCGCCAGCAGTATAAGAAAAAGTGTCAACAAAGCGTGTAAAATGTAGTGGGGGCGTTTGGTGTACCCCCTCCTTTATTCACATTTCAATCGTACATGCGTCCCGCACCAGCTTTCAAAGATGAATTTGCAGACATAAATCACGAAACTGGTTTTGGACTTTTCATTAACATTCGCCTCATTATAGCACGTAGCGACCTCTACCATTTCGTTACAAAGGACTTCGCATTCCAAACTGCACCGCCTATTTATCAACAGAATCCTGTAATTCAACTCATCCTACAACCCGCTGCAACAGGACTACTCCGGTTACAAACTCACCTTCTTGGTTACAAGGTCGCTTTCCAATATCAAATGGATCATCACGTAGCACCCGTGGGAAAGTAAGCCCGCTGCTTTTGAGTCCGAATCTTATTTTTATATGTAAGCTGGGCTTAGGAACATTCGCTTGTAAACTTCTCGTAGAGTCGGATTACTCTAGTAATATCCCTGGCAGTTATGCACTGGCAGCTTGGGAACGAGTCATACCTCCTCAAACTACCAATCAACAAATAAGCCGCTGACGTCATCTCAACTCTGCACAAATCGCTAACGTTTTTGCTCACGCTCTGCACTATTGGTAAGCTCACTGGCTAGGTAGAGAGAGATTCATTCCATACCTTTTCTGGTTGTTATGCATTTGCATATTGGGGGCGATTCATACCTCCCCAAGCCACCAATCAACCTGCGAGGATCTGACGTCATCTCAACCCAGGACCAATCGCTAACCCTCTTGCTCACTCTTACTGTTAGATGGCTCGCTAGCTAGACTCGTGGCGTCAGATGGAGATGCTGAAAATAACCAAACTCTATGCATTACATTGAGTCATATCCACAAATTTCCGTCCGCGGACGTTTCGTTGCTTGGATGCGTTCTTCAATTTTGTGTAACAATGGTCAAATGCGCCAAAAAGTTTCCCAGTAGACCTAACATATTACTACCATGACCAATTGCTGGAATCTACACTCCCTTTCATTTTATAAGAGGTGGTCAGGGACTTTTGACTCACCCTGTATATTGCAATATGTATAATTTATATATGTTTCTTCATTGAAATTCGTCCTACACGACAACTTCGGTTAGCCAACTTAATGTATTGGGTGTGTCTTACTGAGTTTATATTTGCGTCGCAACTGTAAGTGTTTCTCCAAAAATAATTTTCCCCCCAATTTTCTTATATTTATCTTCTTCTTCTACAAATTGGACGTGATGGGTCCCAAATGTACCTCGTTGGAATCTGTGTTCCATAAGCTTTCCAATGAGGTATCGTTTGTGATTCTGGTATAATTAGTAGAGGGGCACAAAGGCCTCCAACATGAAGCTCTGCGATTCCTTCAAATTTTGGCCGGAGTCTAAAGGTTGATACTACGTATAACTGGCATTATTTCTATATCTGAGGGCGCAGGACAAAAACCAAGTTCATATTCGTCTTCTGCAGCTCGAAAACTAAAGGCAACACCTTCTTTCATGCAATTTTTTTTCAAAGTTTATTTTTGTTGACTAGTGTTATCATAGGCATTTACTCTCAAAGGTATCTTGTGCCCCAGCCTTTGATTTAAGAGAGCATTTAATATATTTAAGATTGAGGAAAGTTCGTCTACAAAACAGCGACTATGGTACTTGATTCGCTGATCACACATCATCCAATGAAAAGCCGACTCGTAGACTCTGGGCCTCAGAGGGTTCTTCTGGCACGAAGTTCAATTCACTTCAAAGTTCGCATTACATGCATTGATCAACGTTAATATACGTAATGGTTTGATTTGTATATGTCTACTACCGAACCTTCTTGGTAAACGAGCGCGTATAGTGATTCACATCTCGCTACCGGAAGTTATGGGTCCAAATCCCTTTGGCGCGTGTGTATGTTTTCACCAATTTCATTCCAGCATCATTCGTCGTCATTTGCACAATTGTCAAAAAGTAGAGCAAAAAGGAGGGAGAATATTTTGAGGAAATATCGATATTTAAAATTACACACATTCAAGATTTGACAGACAGGACATAGATAATTGGCACTCTTCTCATCAAACAATTCTAATGATAGGTTACCTATAAATCACATGTAAATTAGCTCCGAACAACAACTTTAAGTTATGTCATTTGCCCATTTGTGATCTGGCCCAGTCACCTTTACGTTGGATTCACTCTTTCGCCTCTTGAATCTTTCTGTCAACTCTTTGTCGTCTGTTACTTCAATACCTGACAGAGAAGCAACTGCACATCTACCAGGAGCTGCCCATTCTTTTATTGTTTTTTTTTCTCTCCGCGAGTATTTTTTTCTCTGCAACCTCGAGCCTTTATGATTTTGGGTCTTACGCTTCATGTCCACGTGGGATCCACTTAATTTAATATTATCTATCATCTATATCTTTGTCTTGCCTTTTCCCGTTAACCATTCCTTCCCGAGAATCTGTTAGCAGGCAGATATCTCTTAACCAGTGCCCCAGCTAATTTTTTGCCTTTCCTTGATCACTCCCAGCATTGCTCTCTTTTCACCAACTCTTTTCAACACTGATTTCTTGCTTTCTCTGTCCATTTCACATTCTCCATCCTTCACCATAGCAACATTTCTAAAGCTTCTAGCAGCTTTTTCTCACTTCCCCGTCGTACCCAGGTTTTTACGCCTTACAGCGCTACACTGCACAGAAAACACTTCTTGTATTAAAGGCTTCACTCGTCATTGTCATTCACATTTTGTCTTCTTGAGTTTATGATGCATCCCAAGTATACGAAGCTTTCAACTTGTTCAGTTCTTTTGCCTCAAGTCCCATCTTCATTTTCCTTCTTTCTTCTATAATCATTGTCTAGTTCACATTTATTATCATCTCGAATTGCTCATATTGGATATTTAAATCTTCTAACATACTCGTACTGTGCATAGTTCTGACGTCTTCTGCTATAGTTCGACCACAACGAAAAAAACCTTCCGTCGAAAGCGTTCGCGCATCTTCCCTGCCGTTGTCGGTGCTCGGGGCAGTGTTGCCAGGTCAGACTTGAAAAAATCAGGAGATTGTTCCTTGAGAAACCAGATCTGCTACAAAATCCAATGATCTAATAGTAGCGGATAAACGACGTTTTGGGGGGGGGGGAGTGGCATAGGCGTGCACACTTGGGGGCAAGGGAACGTCCGCAATTTTTTTTCCAGCGAGGAAGAAACAATGTTTTTTTTTTTTATCAGGCGGGTAAACTGGGCATATTAACCCGTAATAGCGTTGTCCTCTCAGAAAACATGACTTGAGTTTGAAATTACCACGTTCCTATTATAATAATGGATGTAAATTACTGTGACTGAAATCGACTCATAGGTCTGAAATAATAGGTACTTTTATGTCAACATTCATTTTCCAGAAGGGAAGGGAACGAAATAGGTTGTGAATAACCTAGAGTTGCCAAGCAAAGGGTCACAACAAAAGCCCCCTGCTGCAGTGGCGCGCGTTGTTTACGGTGTGAACGTCACAGATACTTTTGTAACAATGGTGCTAAACCCAGCACCCTGTGTTTGGCGAAAAGAAACCGAACATCTCCATTTCAGGAGTGGACGTGTTTCAAACAAAAGAAATAAACCGTCCGAGGGACCCGACCAATGTCTTTCATCTCTTCCGCATCTCCCGGTGGTAAAATGTAAGAGGATGTACGGAAAACACCCTCAAGTTTGCCCTTTCTCAGCACCGACACAAGGGGTCTACCGTGCCTCTATTTTCGGACAGTAAATCGTAGAAAGTTGTGTTCACAAATGAAGCTAACGTGCCGCCCTTGGTTGTCGGAGATTTTCCACAATCTTTCAAGTCGAATGCTAACAATAACAAATTAATTTGCCTTGTGCTGGTGTTCGGTGTACAGGTATCGTTAAGGGTTGGCACGCGTCCTGCACCATAATAAGAAAATGAATTACGTATGTGAAATATATTGGTGAATTATACAGTATGTCTTCCTCAATAATTGAAGATAACAACGCTTATACTAGGGTTCACCCATCTGCTAGAAATAAACACCCCCCCCCCCACATATATATAAAAATAATTTGCCCACCCTACGAAGTCAGAGGTTCTACCTAGCCAGGCATGGACGTTTCACTGTGTTTGTGTCACTTCATCCATGTCATCACTTCTTCATTCATCCTTGTTTTCGTACTTACCCGTAGAGGCAAGCGACGTAAAAAAACTAAAATAGAAATAGAGTTTCTTTGTGGTGGGATAAAATACAGCCATCTGAAAACAGTAATGTAGTAAAAGTAATAAAATAATGTTCTAGCACAATTGATTAGCGTTTGACATAATTTCACAGTTCAAACAGCACTTTTCACGGCTGAGTGGAGTTCCACTCCACCTCTCCCTCCATGTTCAAGGAAGATGAGCAGGAAACTTGTTTTTGAGCTGGCTGTTGGAGGTTCCATAGCAATAGTTTATTAAGGAATTCTCCCGAGAAATCAATAGGCCTGGCAACGCTGACGTGAGCCGGCTGAATGTTCCTTCTCCCCTGCGATGTGCTTCTGCGCAGGTTTTTTTTGCTTGTGGTTCTACTATAACAAGGCTATGTCGTCCACAAATTTCAGATATTTCTTTCTTTTTTCTTCTGTTATTAACCACCCGCCTTTTTATCCTTGAAACAACTCTTTACTGATTCTTCTAGGTTGATGCTGAATAGCGTAGGCGATAGGTATCATCCCCGTTGTACTAGTTCATTTTCAAATTCCTCCTTTTTTATCGGCAAATCTGCTACTACAAATTATTTGTTCTCTATTTATGTAACGGGTTTCCATAAACTCTTACAACTGTAACTGTAATTTTATATTTCAATGTATATTGAGGATATTGCAAGAAGATACAACTATACTCTGTCCCGGATATCTCTGGAGGAAGTGAACGAAAAAAGTTTCTGCGCAAGAAGTGGCGGCCGGGAGTCGGCTCCGCCAACACGTAAGAGGGCATGGGATTGTATGGAGAGGGAAGCGACTGCAGTTACCAGCCATTGTAGCTGCGTGTACTGCTTCGCACTGCCCACTATATTTTGCCTCCTTCTCTGCCGCTATGCGCTGCCTTGCTCCAGAGATACCAATGTTGCCACATCGATGTTGGAGAACTTGTTCAGAGTTGTATTTGTTCGGAAATTTCAAACAAATATACTCGTACAATACTATCGTATTTTAAATCGTAGTATCGTATTTTCTTCCATTACAGTCCGTCTCTGTAATATACGAATGCATAAATACCATCAATATTGCTGCAAGGATCAGGGATAATAACCCTCATGAGGAAAGGTTATTGCCTGGATTGGCAAACCTACATGGTGAATGTTACCACATCGCATGAGAGAGCCAGCGATTCTTGTGCTGCGTTCTCTATTCCTTCCCTTGTGGCACCAGTTGCGTATTTCTGCCCTGCTGCCTAATATTATGACCACGGTGTAGTTCATCTTCTAAATGGTTCTAATGCAGAAAAGGTCAATTGACGAACTTTGTATGTACAGTTATCCGCAATAATAATGAGACACCCAGATCCCGAAATATCTACATGAAGTTATGTGTGTTGTCTAACTCTACGGCGATGAGCAAGCATCAATATCAAGTTCTGCCACCTCAGTAGTGTTACAACCTGTTCCGGCAACTTGTGGAGTAACCAAACGAAAACAAGTCTCTGCGTAAGTAGTGATTATATAGGGTCGACCAATGAATCGATGAAAGGAAAGGGATTGTATGGAGGGGAAAACGCAGCTGCAGCTACCAGCCTTTTGCAGAAACGCGAACTACTTTGTTCCGCGCCGTCGCTTTCTCTCCTTGCTCCGCATATTCCGGAGACAGAGTGTAGGCAACACAGATAATGCCTTACAGGGAAGAGAGTGTTGCAGGATATAGTTGTCTCATATTTACTGTAATTGTTACGAAATCATTAAAACAACCAAAAGTTCATTTAGTTCATATTCCTTCTGGGCATAGAAGATATACAACCGTTAAAATCAAGAGTTAACACACGAAGGTTTCCACGGTAGGGTATAGGTTGCAAAAATGCCAGTTTTTCCTGTAGCTCTCTTACTTCTGACTGTACAATACGTAATAAATACAAACAAGAGTGTATTTTTCTTTCATGCTACAGTAATTTTCTTCTTTTGTTTTGTACATGGTAGAAATGGGTTGTTAATCATCTGGAGAAGGAAACAAATATTGTTTCCAAACAATAAGTATATTGATTGGATTCTTGATTTCATAGCAAATAAAATCACTGAAGCCGTCTAATGAGCAGGTATTGTGGTTCGAGACAATCGGGTGTTGCGCATTCAGCTCCTGTTCTCCTTGGCTGACATAACAAGCTACTGGCGTCCATCCTCAAGGATGTTTTGTTGGTCCAACAAGACTCTCCAATCAAAGAACTTGATAATTCATTAATTATTTTCAATATACTTTGATCCTGTCTCCACACATACTACTTTTGGTCATTCATCTTTGTTATTGAGGGTCTTCAAGACCTCCATGAATTAGCCTCAGGTGTCATCTTTCATTTCTTCATGAAACTGCTTCAAGAAACTTATACATGCAATAAGTACTGACATTCACATCATCAGGAGATTTTCTTTCTAGTAAGAGTGGTAAGGTTACAGCACCAATGAACTTACGCAATCATTCCAATTGCCAATGCATTCTCTCCACTATCCATTTCTTGAGGTGATTAGAGAAGTGATTGGTTCTTTAGAATATCCGGGTATTATTGTTGGTGTGAATAGCATGATTTATCTCAGAAGCTGATGATACATTCAATCATATCATGATACCTGGTATCTTTTTATATCGTAATGCTTTGAGTTCATCCTCAGTTATGAAAAAACTATGAAATTGATGAGTTAGCGGAGCTGCTCTGGCCCAGTGGTACAGTGGGATCCATATGGTGCAAATTGTCCATCACCATGTTCGTGCACTTTATTTGATCCAATAAGAGCTTCAAGAATTAAAAGAAAACTCAAAACTAGCTGTTGACAACTTCTGCACCAGCATACACACAAATCCTTTAAAACACATAGGATGCAAGAGAAAAATTATTGAAAGTAGTCATGGACAATTTGCCGAGCAATACTAGTGGATCCCACTGTACAATCTAACTGACACGTGGTAGACCCAGATTCGACTTTCGGGCTGAGCATCTAAGGCGGAAATTCTTTCAACCTTACCTCTGCATACAGTGGTTTTCGGTTTCATCCAGCCTCTAATAAAAGGAGTACCTGGACGAAACTTTGGGACGTAAAGATGATAGGGACGTGGTGCTGATCACATAACCTCCACAAATGAGATAGTGAATATGTAGGCCCTACCTCCACACAACTCCTATGTGCCTTGGTGATATCTGCGCGGGGTAAATTTACATTTACTTATCAAACTTAGGCAAACTGAAAATGTGTTTATGTACGTACTGAAAGTCGCGTTACGTTACACTTAGGTTAACCGTAACCGGGGGATAAATTAGATGACAAAGAATAGATAAAATATATTATAATAAAAATACATGCTTTCGTTAAACCTGCCATCCAAACAAACACTGCACAAGAACATTATAATCAAGAGCAAGGTGATGTAAAATTGTTAGAATATGTGCAACGAAAATAACAAATAACAGCTTAGTTTGTGAGCAAAGAATAATGAATCATTGTGTATGATGAAGCAGGACATGTTCTAGTGAAGATAAAGATCAGGTGGAAGACACGTTTAATGTCAAATCTCTCATTGTGATAAAGTTGTTACAAAAATATTTTCAATCTAAATTACAAGCAGAAACTAATGTAATAAGTTTATGTATGCATAAGGTCGACAATTTATTTATTTGTTTTATTTTAGTCTATTGCTTGGTTTATATCTATTTGGTTTATATCTTAGCATTTTTATTAACTGTGTCACAGTTACAATATACTTGTTGCAAGCAACCAAAGTATAGATTTTTCACTTCCATTTGACAGATATAAAAGAATAATAGATTCAGTGCTATAGAAAACAAAACTCTGATAGAATATAGATTGTGTAATATAAATATTACCATTTACAGTATGCAATACTTGTGAATTACGTATAAACCTCTTGCCTAAATGTATGTAGATAAGTGTGTATATATATCTCATGTGTTACGTATGTTGTATGTTATATGTATTGTACGTGAATGAATGAATATGTGTTTGTATATTTCCGTGTAATTTCTATTGTACGCCTTCTGTAATTGGAGGTTCAATCCTCTGTAAAAGTGCAAAGCATAAGTAAATAAATAAATAAATTATAAAAGCATACTACTACAAATTGTGGATAACTCTTATGGTGACATCAATCTATACTTTGAGTACAGCGACATGGGCTAATCAACTAAACCATACATTAAACCAAAGTTTATCTCCATAGAGACATAAGATCAGTAGCATTAGTAGTAAGTTCTTCTCCATAGTTATACAAAACAAATATTTGTTAATTGAAGTGTTTTGTGTTCTTTAAGTGTTCTGTGTTCTTAGAACTGGTGCGATGTAGTGAGCTTTTAGGAGCTTGAACGGAATTTGAACCCAGTATCAGTTCATTTATAAAACCACGTGTTAATGTTTCGAGCTGAGACAGTGCCGCAAAGAACGACAATATAATTTTGCATGACGAAATCTTTAGTTATCATTTGTAATTTTCTCATGTGTAAAATGACAAGATAACTTTACTTTCACTAGTTTATAATCGGTTAGATTTGGGATTGTTTATAATTTTGTTTGAATTTATTTTTTTATTTGTTACAGATTGTCAGCATCCCGGGAGGAGAAGGTAAATGAGTCCAATAATGGAAACAGTTGACTTAGTTGATTGTATTATTGGTTGTAAGGAATAAAATAGAAGCAACCGTCTTTCAATATAAGTGGTTTAACAGGCTGTGAAACAAGAATCCATGGGTTCGAATTTTCTCATTTATGGACGTTGTATTATAAACACATCGTTCACCTCCTTGTCAAAATACATCTTTAAAACGTGGGAAGGCGATTCAAGATAAATGCAAATAGAAATTGAAATATTGAAAAATGTCCTTCATAATGAGCAACATGCTATTATATATCATGAAACTCCCGTGAGACAATTGGTTACACGATTATAAAGAAGGGTATTGCATTCCAGGTCATTTTGATACGCGCCGATGCGGATGAACCATGATTGGATAATAAGACAAAAACGTGCTCTGGTCGGGACTCGAGCCCAGTTCCCTCGAAAGCAAGATCAGGTGTCGATCACTCAACGCTCTCGGTCAGCGAAAAGATACATAATGAAAAGGTCTCGGGTTAGATTACTTTCTGGTTAGAGCACCTGCAACTGAATGTCAATCTACGAGTTCAGTTCCGAGTTTTATTTTGAGTCTGTTTTTAAGCCCACTTTATGCACAGGAAGGCTTATCGGGACTGAACCTACAGTTAAAGTGAGATCCAAACCACTATGTGCCTCCATCGGGTAAGGAACCCGGGAACCCTTGATTACAAGGCGAGTACATTACCACCACGCCATCTCGGAGGCACAAGTTCAGTTTCGATTAGCCTGTATGCACAGATAAATATTTCAGCACTAACAACTGTTCCGAAACAAGAGTCTCTTTCTCGAAACACTCACTAAATCTTCTCCGTCGCGCCAAGTGTGGCTGTTTCAATAAGTATGGTCAAGAAGGCGACAAGGTTCAAACCCAGGACGTCCGGTTTCGTAACCGAGTTAGTTAAATTCCAACTTCAACGGTCCCAGCGCACGAGGTACGCCAAGGGTATCGGTCTTCAGAGGCAGATGGAAGCAATACCAAAAGACGTTGTCCGCAAGAGGAGGAATGTCCTTGCGGAAAGGTGCGTATTCACGACACGAGAGACTCCACGAGGACTGCGCATCGGCAACAGAAGCACTCTAGACTTGCTGCAACTCCGATTCACGTGAACGGCAAGTCCCGTTATGCGTACGGTGTTACCTCCAGGTTGCTGGCCGCTGCGACGGTGAAACGCTCTGGCGAGGAGGAGAGGTGTTGTGGATGCTCCAGTTGTGGCAATCCCCCTCAGCCTTGGGACGAACCAGTAAGAGTCCAGGGTCAATATTTGACGGCAAGTAGGAGACCAGAGTTCTTGCTCGAGGTGGGGGAAGAGCAAGATTCTTACCACCCCTCCTCCCACTTTTCCACTCTATGGAACGGGAGATGTGTGTCAGAGCTGGGCGAGTTACATCACAGCTGAAATTCCCATTCTTCTGCTCTCACTCTCACTTCCCTGAAGGCAAAACCGATCCCCCCTCCCCTCTGCAAGTCGCCACCCACCCCTTTTCCTTTTCTTTCTGAACCATCACCCATGTTCTTGGCCAAACTTTTAATTTTCAATACACCACGGACCTATAAAAGGCCAAGGGGCCACCGAGTGTATAGCACAGTTGCATCTTGTCGTTGTCCATAAACACAACCATGGCGTTGTCACTGAAGGTGCGTTTGTTTTTAGTTTGTTTGTTGTGATACAAGCTATTCGTGCATTGCGAATTGGATACTGTCTCGCTTCGGACGTGGTATCGAGGTTCGAAGCCAGGAACTCGCAATGAAATTGTGAAAAGTTTGTGAATGCTCCGGTTGTGTTTACAAGTGTTGCTAGTTTGCCAAGGATTTTTGCAAGTGCTCACAGTATACATTCTCTATGGAGTGTATTTATAGTGCGTTGCGTTCTACGGAACAACCACGCCAAGTTCCGAAGGAAGGAATATATTAAATAATGGTTTCGATATTTGTAAAGAATGTTTTATATTCGAATACAGTATAAAAGGCAGGCCATTAAGTGAACTGTCGGTGTAAATATTAACTAGTTAGGCTTTTTAAATCATTTCAACTATGAAAAATATGGCACACAAATTTGTAAATATGAGCAAATTCTCTACTAAACGCTTTCATTGAAATTACGTTGCACAAAGCATAAAAATATTTTAAATTGAAAACAAAGTCGCAGCATTTTCACAAAACCTATTATAGTCTATTAAAGGTTTTAAATAAATTCTTATTGTTATTATGGACAATAATAGACTAAAATTGTGTAAATACTGTTATAGTGCAATTATAATTCTAAGAATTATTTTTTAAATAACTTAAATATTTTATTCTTCTAAAACACTTACACACGTGTGAATAGTTTAAAAAGTAATTTGAAATTTTACAAAGTTATCCAAAAAGTGAGGAAATTTATGTGATCAGTAGTTTGAAATATTACAATTGGTAATTTGAAATTTTACGATGTCGGTCTTCTGAATAAATGATCAAAATTTAAATTAAATTTGAAATTCTGCGATTGGTTGTTTTTCTCATAACTCGAAAGAATGAATTAGAAGTTTCAGTGAGTAATATCTTAGAGTTAACATAAAATTGTTAATATTGCCGAAGATAATTTATTATTCAATCAATGTTGGTATTCGTTTTTTAAGTAAAGGAGACTATCATGTTATGGTTAAAGGATTTTAATTAATAATTTGTTCATTAAAGAATTACAATATTAGAGCTTAACTTAATGGTTCTCGAAAATATTACATTACTTCTTTCCAATTAAATCTAGGATATAGTTTATATAATTTTTATTTTATAATCATTTCAGGGAATTGTAATACTGGTGACCTTTGCTGTTATTGCAAAAGCAGAACCACCTCCACCAGGACCCCAGAACTCCTACCTACCTCCACAGCAAGGCTACAACTACAACAGACCAAATGTACCCTTCCCATCCACACCCTCAAGGCAACCATCGCCTTCATACAGCCCACCACCTCCCTCATACAGCACCCCAAGACCTCCACCACAATCTTACTCACCCTCTTCCAGACCTCCATCCCCTTCATATGGCCCACCATCACCCTCGTACAGCACCCCGGCTCCAAGACCAACCCAGACGTACAGACCGACCCAATCGTACAGACCAACTCCAGCTCCATCCTACGGACCACCACCATCCTCTGGCTTTGGTAATAGTCTTGGTCCTGGCTATGGCACCACCAGGCCACCAACCAGGCCACCACCACCACCACCAACTTATGGCGGGCAGGGAACGGCTCCACAGGGCTCTCAACACGGGCACGACGTAAGTACATAAGCAAGAAATATTTCGGCTATAACATTGAAGATTTGCCATCTTTGCAATGTAAGTCAGCTCTAATTAGTATTTCAATTACCAGTAGTTCTTCCTTTAAACGCTTTCATTGAACGATAATCAAGATGGAATTGGGCAAAAATATTATGCTTGGAACTGTATCTTGTAACTCCAGAGTCAATCTTTTTTATCTTCTTCCGTACCTTAAATCTTTTACATGTTTCCCCAACTAAGTTTCCTATTCATAGAACTAACAAAATATTACACGTTTATGAGTGGAAAATTTGATTTAGTAGTCGAGTCCAGAACCCTGTCATATTACAGAAGTGTTCTTCAACTGGCCTATCAAACATTATCCTAGTAAGTACAAAGTGGACTTACACCAAACTTTACAGGAATGATTCGCAACTAAAGTACATATACCATATGAATAAAAATACTACACGTGGCATCCATTGCACGTGGTAATTGAAGGAACAAAAGGTGGTTTCGCGTAGGAATTTTGAAGCACTCATTCTTTGTTGGAAAAATTATCTCATCTGTGAAAATCCGTTTCTTTCAAATTAACACTATCCCCCATAAGTGTAAGTACATTTCGCATCTAATTAGAATTTTATATTAAACAGAAATTCATTATTTTTTTTAAAGATTGGGCTGTAATCATGCAGATACATTAAATTATTATTTCATTTATATTTTGAACAATAAATAATTGGAAGAAATTGGGATCAATGAAAATATTATATTCATATATTGTGTTAAGAACGAGAGGGTCACGGGGGGTCATAAATTTGCCAGAGGCAATACGAGAATATAGTGGTATGTAACTTTTGTTCAGTAGATACAGTACATACACAAATCTTTCGTTTCAATAATTCGTTCTCACTGTGTGTTGACGAAAGATTCAGGATTCACATAGTAGAAATGCTTAATGAAAGAACACGAATTTGGAAAAAAAAAACAAAAGGGAGTTTTGAGAATAACTTGACGATAATAGTAACTATTTTTCTATTCGATTTCCTTAAATCATATCGATTTGATTTGATTCCCATTCACGTAACTTAACTAAAATTGTTATTTCACCAACCATCTCGGAACCTTCAGAGACTGACAACATTATTTTCCCTGGTTTTAGGATCTTAACAGCAACTTACATAAGTTTGCTTGTGCGTAGGAAATACGTGGCTGTTTCTTATATATTCGAATCCGATGAAACTTACTAGTGTATCATTTCTAGTATGTTGTGCCATGTTATCATTGAATAGCAAAATGTGTCGACACAAACATGTGCACTAACAATTCAAAATGATAATTCATTTTCAGTGAGTTATAGCTGCTTGTTTCTCTGCTAGACAGATATTCTCAGTTGAGCAATTCCCTTTGTAGTGAGTTTTATGTGTCTACCACTATTGCGCAGGAAGAAGTTCACTCCGATGCAATGGATTTTATGTCCGCTGTTGCGCAGGACCAACACTCTACGAATGAAGAGAGTTTTATGCAACGTTCACTATTGGCCAGGAGTGAATGCACTCCGATGCAGTGGGTTCCACTGGAGAGCAGAACCAAGTGCGCTACGATGCAACGGATGGTCAGCAACATTTGTTATTGCAGAATATTAAGTGTCTGATATCGAAATTCCGTCTCAGTTTGAACTTATACCATGATGAAAATGTTCAAGATAAGTTCAACCAAAGCAAATATCACAATATGGTTAAGTGTTAAAAGTTGTACAGGATTAACTTCACTTTAGGGAAATATCGATAAATCGTAAATAAATAACCTTACAGAATGCAATGTCATATAGTGCAATCAACAATCTACATCAACAACAGAAAAAAAAAATACTGCGAGCAAGATATGATGATACTACGAGTATATAATGTTTGGTATGATTTTTTCTAAACAAGTTTGTCTTAATTTCGTCGCACAATTTCGGGATAACATTTAAATCATGTTTAATCACCATATAAGACTGATTGAGCTCTATAATATTTTTTATATTCAGAACAAACATAGTGCCTGCCCGATGGCGCAGTGGTAGCGTCGTCGCCTTGTAATCAAGGGGTTCCGGGTTCGATTTCCCGTGGAGGTACATAATGGTTCGGATCCCACTTTAAACTGTAGGCCCAGTCCCGATTAGCCTTACTGTGCATAAAGTGGACTTAAAACAAATTCAATCAACCAGAACAAATATGAAACTTCATATCAACCGCAGCGGCCTTTCTGATGGATACTTTATTACAGTTAGATATAATAGCCATCTGGGTTCAATTTCATGAAAGGCTGTGCGTATTTGTTTTTTTGTGACCTGTGTTATATAAAATCATTACGGACAACTTAGTGATAAACAATGCAGCTACACAAAACTCTGTGGAGCTATCCATTTGACGGCCGAGTTCTCGTACACAGTTTTAGGTTAAGCATGAATCCCTGGCACCGGACGATACCGCATCAGCTAGAAGTGGCAATGAAAAGTTCTGCATTGTGTCGAGGAGTATAGGGGCGGTAATTTGGTACTTGTATAAAAAGTTCCTCTTATCTATTGCCCTCATTTTATCACACAGAAGCACATGAGTGTGTGTCCGGTGAACGAAAAATCTGCCCAATACCGGTTTTGATGGTTCGGGACGAACGCACGACCGGTTTTAATTTTCGGGGAGGCACTTTGGCCGTTCCGTTCACCTGTTCGTCTGTAGTGACTCAGACCTTGCCTTTTACAGTTGAAATGGAGTCCTTTATGTAGGATGCAAATAACGTTGATCTTTTTAGAATAGTTGGGTATGTTACTGAAAAAAGTAGCATGTTATAGTTATTTACTTTCAAAAGTAGCACTTTACCGTTACTTCGACAAAGAGAAAGGACATTTAACTCTTTACTCAAATATAACATCTGTTCTCAGTAGTACCTATTTTCACAAAGCATGTTTCGTCCAGGGAAAAAGTGCGAGCTTAGTTGATATTGCGTTTTATTATTTCAATTTTCTTTATATTTCTGTTCTTTTTCGTCTCTCTTTTACCAGCTGAGATAATCGCAACTATGAGAATAAATGATTAAATTTATGATGGGACAAACTAATTGAAACATTCCTGCCTGACCAGGGTTCGAATCTGGAACCTCCGGTTCCTTAACAAGTTATGCTGATCACTCAGCCACCGAAGCCTCTGTTCTATTCAAACAGAGCGCTACGTCGCCAGGGATCCTGGGTTCGAATCCCAGGCTGTGTATGGGTCTTCTTTGTGAGTGTCCCTTTATCATATCACCACTTATCCTTATCGTCATGATTATCCAAAAGTTGAAGAAAAGCGACGGTAAATAAAATATCAATCTATTCAGGCATGACAGTATGAATTATACAAAGCAATAAACACGGTATTATAACGAGATGCTGAATATTTATTCAAGCAATACAGTACCATTGTGCTCTAACATCTGTCATTCTATAAAAATAACAGTGTTTGAGTTTGTTTGAGCTCACTTTATGCACAGATAGGCAAATCGGGACTGGACCTACAGTTTAAGGTTGAATCCGAACCACTATGTGCCTCCACAGGCTACCAAACACTTGATCGTTAACACTACGCCATCGGGGAGGCCAATAATATTAAGATATTTTATACTTATAGCATCGGTAGTGTTTAACAAATTAGGAATAAAATCTAAGGATGGAATTCGAGGAAAACAAGAGTGAGAGTTTAGCAAAAATCGAGGGGAGGTAGGAAGTAATGACTGAATCCTGTCAGCTATAAAGCACAACTGTTCTTTGCGTGACATGCTTCTGCCCGCCTACATCCAGCACGATCAAAATTGAAAAATTACCTGTTTATGCAAAATAGCTCCTAGCAGCATTTTCTTTCAGTGAATTCATCCGTTCTGCTCCATATTTCTTTCGCTGCAACGTCTTCTACTTCCTGGAGGCCATAAGCTTGTCTTATAAAATGTTATTTTGATGCTCCAGGTTTATTCATTGCATAAACGATTTTATACAGGGGGGTGTAAAATGAAAACCACAATTTCCTCTTGTTTTTTATCTACTAAATTTCTTCACATGTGAGTGCACAAGTTTGCTCCATGTTAGCATACCCGCATTGCTCACATTGTATTTTCAAGTCTGAGTTAGTACTGTATACTTGAAGAAGAAGCTTTTCAATGCACGTTCAGTCAATTATGTGCGAGTTCGAAGATCTTTCCTCCTATCTATAGCCATTGTTGAACTTCAATCTCAATTTGTAAACTTACTGGTGTGGAAAGCATGTATAAAGATATTGAATTTTCATTTGTCGGAGAATTTCAATATAAGTTATAGGCTTCCGGAGGTAAAGGAAAATTTTCTTCACTTGTTCAAGGGCGTGGAGAAGGCGCCATCTTTAAAATGGCAGAAATTATGTTTTTTTTAACTAACTTGATCAGTGTTGCAGCCTTGAGGTTGTTTTTGATTTGATTTGGATTATTTTACATCGCTTATCTGCCACTTTTGGCCAATCGCAAAGATGAAGATGGGTTGAATGATGAAATTGAATATTATGAAATTGATGAAGGGACACTCACAAAGAACGCTCATTACCAGGCCTGGATTCGAACCCGATGTCGTAGCCGGCTTTGATAACCAATCTGTTACGTTGTTTTTCAATATTAGTTGATATCTCATACAGATTTGAGCTTATATATTCTCTTCTATAATTTTTATCGGACTTTTAGTTTTTTTATTCAACTCTCCTTCGTAGTTTTTCATTAAGAAGCAAGCATTTAACAAAATGCAATCAACCCATTTAGAATTTTAAAAATAAATTATATTTTCCGCTCTCATACTTTTATGTTATTTGCCTTTGTAGATATATTTTTTGTAAAATGGTGATGCAAAAAAGTAAGTATAAAATTGGAACTGGACCATTCAATACACGAAATAGGCTATTATTTTCAAAGATTACATATTTTAGTCTAACTCGCTCGCGTTTATGTACAACAATTTATTTGATCTTAGACGTATCACGAATACTTTTGTCGGACTGGATATATTTCTGTAAGGTGAGTATTTCTTAACTGGTCTTATTTAGCATAGCTTATTAGCACTTATGACTAATCGCAACAATGAGGATGACTAATAGTATTTATGAAACGAATTTTCAGAGAGGAACTCCTATGTCAATAAAGTAAGATTTATTTAGAATTTACGCAAATTGGGAGAGATCGAATGTAGAGGAATTCATGGTAAAGGCATGGCTTATATTGTGGTCGGTATTCAAGAGTACGAGAAAATAAAACTTTGAAAATTCTTTTCCTGCATTTTAGTGCTTCTTTGAAAAAGGGCTATAGGGATAAACAATGTGATGAAACAACTTTGATATATTTCTTGATTGTTTATTTGTTTAACAGAATGATGGTCGATAAAGTTTTTCACCAGTGTACGTAAATGAATATACATTACCTTATTGTTTATACAGGAATATCTTGAATATTTTGTTCAACTTCATCATTATTTTTCCTCCATTAACATAGTTGCATATATAAGTCGTTAAAGAACATATTGTGGTTCCTACTTCACTATCATAAAGAATACCCTTCTTGTCTTCGAATATGCTTAGAAAATTCAATCAATTTCGACAACCACTGTAGTCATGCTCCAATATACCTTTTAATTTAAGATTGTGATGCAAACAAATTATGTAAATATATTCGCTGATATCAAATGTCTTGTTTAAAATGTCTCTGCAGATATTGATTGATTGAATTGTGTTATTTTACGCGGATTTTCTGTCACTCTTGACTAATCGCAACGATGAGGATAAATAATGATATGATCAAATTGATGATAGGCCTCCCCGATGGCGCAATGGTAGCTTCTTCGCCTTGTAATAAAGGGGTCCTGGGTTCGATACCCGGTGGAGGTACATAGTGGTTCGGATCCCACTTTAAACTGTAGGTCCAGTCCCGATTAGCCTTACTGTGCATAAAGTCGACTTAAAACACCAAGTCAATCAATCAATCAATCAAATTGATGACGGGACAGTCACAAAGAACAGCAATGCCCTGGTCGGGATTCGAACTCGGGACCCCTAGCGCCATAGCGTGGTATGCTAACCACTCCACCACGGAGGCCGGCTCTCTGCAGATACTGCTTGAAAGTTAACTCCAAAATGAGAGTACAATTAAGAATTATTACATGAAAGAAAAACAATGCACGTGTTCCCCAGTAATTTAAATTGGCCTTTACAAGAGTTCCTTTTTCGGCACAGGAATGATCTTGTAACTCTGAAGCGTGGAAGGCCTTCATTTTGTTAAATAACGCCATTACTTCCCGTGGGTGAGCAAGATAAATGGAATGATTGCAATGATTAATGTCAGGAAGGCGCGAAACGCATGGGTATCTTGTGGTATATGCGTGAAGTTCTTCACGTTTGTGAAGAAAAAACAACAATAGCTAGTACTCCCGTCGCGGAAGAAGCTGTGACGAAATAGGCGTCATCCTGAGAGCATTTGGTGAAGAGCGTGCCATGCCGGTCCCAAAATCAACCCGCCTGCAGCTCCGTTGCACTTGCAAGAGTTCCAATCGTGTCAACACGGTAGTGACGTGTCATTTTGCGGAGAGAAAGTGAAACAAGAGTATTTGCAGTGAGAGGTTTGAGGAAGACAGGCTCGTATGTCCAAAAATATTGTGAGGTATATTTCATAACTACATAACCAGAGGAAACTTCCTGGGTGGAGATGATTGCAATGAACTATAAGTATGTTCCTGCTTCGTCCAAAAGAGTGAGATAAATGCGATACTGTGAATCATCATGTACGTTGAGAATACAAGGAAGTTAATCTCTTCTAAAGGAAAGCTACTAGACGCAAAGGGATACTGTTGCACTTTTGCTGTTATCATTTTTGTTTTAATTTTGTGCTCATGTCTCATAAGCTCTCACATTTCTTCAAAATTACTTCTGCGAGAACTCTTATGAAAATAGCTCACGTTTAGCATTGAAGATATTTGTGGAACAAAGGTCGTAAACACTTTCTCACAGTACGGCAGTTGCGTATATGGTATTTTAACAAATATTAACGTTCTAGATATAAGATTGGATTAAAATATTTAAAATAAACTGAATCATAGAATTATGAAGTACTTTATCATGTCTGCTAACAAATGAAGACAATTTGAGTGTGATGGCGTAGCTGAATGCTAGAAAAGCATTAACAAAAAAGTCCGTTTAACAATGTAGCAAATTTTGACTTCATTGGTCTGTGAAGCACATAGGGTGCAGATGCTAGTGACTTTTATTGGTGAAATGCCAAATTATATGCAATCACAAACATCTAAACCTTAATTCAATTAAAAACAATAATAATTTGCATATTAATTCATTTTGTTATTTACATGGGGTAGGACCACTTTTCGTGGAATGGTCCATATATGAATTAGATGTTTGATATAAATACTGCTATTTAAGTTAATGCTTCTGCACACATAAATTGCTTCTCCTGGCTTCTGAGTCGATAATTTTGACTACCACACTATCGGAGGGATAGGTTCAACCAAGTTTTCTTTTTTCATGAGTTCATTTTTAAGTCTACTTTGTGCACAAAAAGGCTAATCGAAACTGGACCTCCAATTGTAAGTAGGATCCGAAACAATATGCACCCTCCACCGGGTATCGAAACCGCCCCCTTTGATTACGACGCGACGACGTTACCACTTAGCCATCGGAAAGGCCCGCCAAGTTTTTGATTAAGCATGCACTGCCAGAGTATCTACTAGTGGAAAAGTGAAAGATAAGTGAACTACTGGCTAAAGGTCTAGTGTGACATTCCTAGATGGTTTTACAATTTTTAAAATTCAAATGCGGGTTCATATGATTCACTTACATTACTAAATTTACTAACTTCTTCTTTTGATTACAAAGACCATAATTCCTACTGGTAACTGAGATACTCCAGTTCACATTCGTGAGTTGTAGATACTACAACATCTACTATAGTAGATGCATACTTACAAGGACACCGTGCATATATGGACAAACCGAACCTGGATGTGCAACATAGTCATTCCAACAGGAATCTCAGTTCAATAGAAGGAAATAAACTGATAATGCAAGATAACAATTGACATATACCAACATGTATATTTAAAGAAATTTGAATGGATATCGAATTCTTAACAGCACAGCTTCCGACATATTTTTCTGACGACAAATTCGTTACGTAAAGTCACCTGAATCATACCATTGCCTCTTGTATGATATCTGGCCACTTCACATATTTCCGTCGCAACTAATAGCAAATTCTAACAGCATTACCGTCGCTTTTGCAGAGGAAAAATGCAGTAGGGTAGCTTATCTCATGATTTCAACCGTGGCACGTGCTTGAAATTTCATCGTAAGTCTTTTCGCTGGTGCCAATGAAGGTGTCAAACTGGTTTTACTTTTCTTTTGTTGCCGCATGCCGCAACCTTCCCCTTCAGCTTTCTTTCTGGAGGTCTTTGAACAGCATGTGCCACTGTGGAATATCAAGTGTAAGGTCACTACGAACGTTAGATCTCGATCCAATTGGTCCTTGACATTGCCTCAATGAGTCTGCAACTTCTGTTCCTCTTACTTGTTCTACTTTAAATGAATGCTGGTCATTTTTTTGCAAGATGTCGAACTGGTTTGGACGTTGGCAAGTACAGATATTTCCTATCTTTGCACTGGTGCTATACTTGCCCGGATGGCTGCACACGAAAAGATCCCAGAAAGGTTCTAGACAAATTCAACTACATAATCAGAATTCACGTAGAATTTATCTGTATTTTTCATGAAATAGTTACTACATTTGCTGTTATCTACGGAAGTAACAAGTTATATTCTTCGAGAAAAGACTTTCTCAAAACACAAGACTTAACATGGCATTTTTTAGCTGTAGATATAAACCTTAAGACTTGAAATGACTTCAACAGAACACATCACATGAATTATTCCAAACGTAATATCCAAATATTAATATTGAATAGGTGATATTTTTTGCCAAAGTTAATATAAAGTCAATTGTATGCCCGCGTAGGTCATTGAGAACTGGTTCTATGATTTGAAGAGAGGTTAGAACCACAACTGGACGCAACAAGGACTCGAACTCAAAACCCTGTAATTATTACGACTGAAGATACATACTATAAAATCGTGATGTAGAATTTCGATAGAAGATGATTTTTAGGATATTCTACCTAGGTATGTTACTTATGGAACAATAAATAACACATTTTGATTCACATACAAATTTAACCCACATCACTGGCTCTTTTATGGCAATTGATTTGTTACATGTTAATATTTCAATACCAGCTAAATAGAATAGTACTTTTATATTTATAATTTTACCAAGCTTCTTTCACGTTTTGAAATTAAAGTTATTCACCGTGGAGATGAAAATTAAGTCATTTTCTCATATTGCATGTTCACCGACCAGTGTATACAAACGTTTTGCTATAAATTTCAACGGTGAAGAATTGTATTGTCAATCAAAGTTATGGCTACGTGCAACTAATTTTAACGGTGAGATGAGCAACAGTTTTGAAAGTAGGTTCACACCATTATTGGAAAACAATTATAAGTTGCCATTGCATTTTACATGGAATTTCTCTCAGCCTTTTTCTAATTTGTATTTGCTCTTGTATATAATTAGTTTATATTACTTTTGTAGATAATTGACAATGACGAGAATGGAAATAAGATTTGAACACAGGATTAATGAGTTCACAGCACAAGTTAACTGCCAGTATCTATGTTGTAATATGCATTAAGAGATTGGGTTCATCATTCAGGAATGTCAACGAAATAATATTTCTTCTTGGTTGATATTTTAAGCGATTGAAAATATAACTATTCGTGTATGGTAACGTTACAGAGTCTAAATAACACAAAGCTTACTACTAATAAATTGCTTCTGCAGACAAGTATCATGGCAGACTTCCAAGATTTTAAATCTATATATGAGGGGTTCAGAGCGCAAGTTGCGTAACTCCATTCAAGACAGTTTTGAGAAAAAGGCATATTTGAATAACTTAGTATCATGTGTAGCTCTTGGAGCACAAGCATAGTGGTGCCTCTATGACTAAGAATTTGAAACTTATGATATACTTACTTCCAGCACTGAAATGTTGATACTTCAAAGTTCTAAGTTATACATGTAACTTAATTTTCAAGAAAAATGGAGTTATATCGTTTGTGCTCTGAACCCCTCATATATCTGTCCAAATCAGTAATGCCGCAGGTATTTTTATTCGAGTAGGTAAAGGGGTTAGGAGAAATATCAGATGACATTTTATTTGTTTCGTTTCTCCAAGAACATTGTATATTATGTATAAACACTCAACGAAGTAGTTGTATTATCTGTGAGAGTTATCTGAAAAGTAACCTTGTAAATTGTTTGTGAGAGTGTAATAAAAATATCCCTCAGTGGGCGTACGGTCCTCGTGTATATATTTACTGAATATAATTGCTATATATTTAAAAAAGGGGAAAAAAAGGAATATTACGAGTAAACAATAGTGGCCTTCACTCGAAGTCAAGGAAAGATACACTTACGAGCATAACGACTTAAGTTGTAATTAAATAAATGAGATAACTAAATAGCTCTCCACCGTGGGTGGAAAATTGTGAAATAGTTGCCGGAAGAGAAGCCATTGTTTCTTGTATTTTATGTTCTCAGAGTTAAACGCCGCTTGCACACACGCACGCGCGGTTGCGTGTTGTGATATAATGCAAGGTATCCGGAAATGAATTAAAGTTGAACAGCTTTGCTTGTGCTTCTTTCAAGCTTTGTGAGCATGGAGTACATGTTAATCTTAATGAAAGGATTGAAAATTACAGAGACTATAAAATTATAAATCAGTGTGCTGTCTTCATTCAGTGTCTTGAATCTCAAAGTATCGTTTAAAAATGTGAGACATAAAAGGAAGGCTGTAAACTCGATTACCAACAATATCTGACAATGTTTTGCGGTTGGAGGGAGTGAAACAAATATAAATAGAAGAAAAGTATGTAATACAATTAATGCGAAAGTAACATACTTGTATTCTTGTATCGCCCTCTCCAGCACCAAAACATTGATTTACGATGTCATATATTGTCGGTATTTGAGTTTCCAGCCTTCCTTTAAATATCGCACAAAGTATATTTCACGATACTATGAGATTCGAAACACTGAATCTGAAGGACATGTCCTTACAAACTAATCAATTGTAGGGTGGTTTGTATTGTAATTTATCTATAATTCTTCAAAATGTAGCATATTTTAGTCAAGTCATCTAAAACTCGGAATTTCATACTTCTATATCGGTTGATACTTTGAATGGTTTGTGTATTTCTGGATAGGCTGTTAATATTAAATTCATAGAAATAACAGTTCTTTTAATGGTAATAAAGGAACGCAATACTGTGAAATGGTTTAAATAAACAATACAAGATAGAGATGCTGCAATGAAAGAGAGATAGACAAACATAACTTTCAATGTAATATATATTATAATGTAGAAATATAGTACATTGCTTGCTTCTCTATAATTATTATTACTGTAGACTGCTTTATAAAATATGGAGATTTGAATAGTAATATCTAAAATATTATGTTCCGATTCTGTGACATGAGAAAATGTCATATTTTTCACTAACTTGAGTAATAAGTTCGTATATTAAAAGATAAGATTTTCAGCATTAACAATGAATTGAAATCAAATAAAGAAAAATCGTAATAGATAGATCAATATTGGCATCGAAATGCGCTGTCAAGAGGTACAAGAGGTAGATAAAACTGTCAGCACGATATCCATCAGTTTCAATATCATTCAATCATAACAATCTCTCACAGCATGGAAAAGAAGTGGTCACAAACAAGGAACTATGGGTAAAATCTTAGCGGCAACAACGGAAACAGAATGTACCCTGATCTTGCGCAATTTTGTAACACTATTTATTTCCCGAACACCGTGTCTTCCATCGTCTTATCGCCATAAAAGTAATAATTGAACTCGTGAGGGAAATTCTTTTTGCACAGCGTAGAAAGCCGATTGCTTCATCCTTTTCTTTTATTCTTGCAGCATGCCCACGAACCCGGAATGCCATTTGACTTTGGCTATGCCGTGAAAGACGATTACTACGGCACAGACTACTCACACCAAGCTGTCAGCGATGGAAATGTGGTTACCGGGGAATACAAGGTCCTCCTTCCTGATGGTAGGTTACAGATTGTCCGCTACACGGCTGATTGGCAGAACGGATTTAACGCCGACGTGTCTTACCAAGGAGAAGCCAGATACCCAGATGCTACCAATCAAGTGAATTCTTACGGTCCACCAAGCAGTGGTCCTTATTAAAAGGTCTCGTTAAGAAGAATCTACTACGAATATGTTGCTGTGCGACTGTATAAAACAAAGAACTCTTTTTTATGCAATGAAAGTTCAATTTTCTGTTTTTTTTAAAGAAACAAATGTAAAAAAAGAGAAAGCGTGAAGGTGAATATTTTTGTACAAAACCAGACCTCGATATGGCGCCGTAACACACGCGTGTGCAGTTATGTAATTTTATTATATTGTGTATAAAATGATAATATTTTAAACGCATTAAATGTGGTTATTATTATTATATCTCAAAATGTTGGCGTCTCCTTACTTTGAGTTCCCATCCCAGCAAAAATGTTACCCCTCCTTGGTACAATTCGGTATTCCTTACATTACCCATGTACATGATTGAATAATTAGAATGGTATTTCCAGAACCATCATCGGTCAATTGAATATTAATGTACATTAGCACATAAAGGGAAATGTTAACAAAATGTTATCCAACGATTAAAACCTAAATGATATATTTTGTACGAATGAAGAAAGAAATGGATCTGTTTGAAACATCCTGTTTGGTAAGCTGAATGTGTTAAATTTGAAAAAATACACTTTTGGATTACGCTTTGCTAAAACTTAGGAAAGTTAAAACTTGAATTTCAATGTATAAATTGTCCAGATACATATACAATTCTCACCCTTCTTGTACAGTGGGATCCATGAGTATTACCGTGCAAATTGTCCATGACTATTTTCATTAATTTTTCTCTTACATCCTATGCGTTTTTAAGGGATGGATTTTTATGTATGCTGGTACAGAAATTGTCAAAAGTTTGTTTTGAGCTTCCTTTTACTTCTTTAAGCTCTTACTGGGTCAAATAAAGTGCACGAATATGGTGATGGACAATTTGCACTGTAATACTCAAGGATCCCACTGTACGTACAACTCATCTGTACCATATAGCAGAGTTTTCGCAATACATGGTAACAACAATTTGTATGGAATATCAACCTTGTAAGTAAAATATCTTGTTAATTTGCAATCATTACATTTCAGAAATATTTTTCCCAATCCTTAAATAATGCAGATAATGAAATAGTAAGTGATCTTTTAGCTTTTCATAAAAAGGAGACAATTTAAAGAAAGCTTTTATAAAAATAAAATACATTAATACTATGAGAATTATGAATGTACGGTTTCTTAAATACAGGTATGATATGAATATTGTAAACACATTCCATGATTGCAGTTAACATATTTGCAATTCCATATGAATTCGAAATAAGATTTGGTGAAAATTTTCGTGAGGATAAACATTTTAAACCAAGAAAATTAAATAAAATATTTAATTGCATACTCATTTGCATATATTAATTGATTCTTGGATTATAATTATCAATGGGAGTTTGAAATTTGATTGTTCCTCGGAATTAAAGCGAATCTCTATAGATAACTGAAGAATATTCCAGAAATATACTCATGTATTAGCCTGTAAATTACAAACCCAACCTTTAAGAGAGCATACTTCATATTTAGATAATTTAAATTGATGGCTCGTTTTGTCAGTACAATAAATCGTTCGATGTCAGGAATTTCATTAAAAGTTTTAACAACAGAAGGAATATATGCAGGAACCATAATTAACATTTTGAATAATTAGTTCTTAGCATTACGGCTCGAAATAAATCAATAGTTCAAATTGGAATAGTGCATCTTTCATAATTGAGTGGAAATGCTCAATTTATTTCGCAGTGCATTCCTTTGGTTTTGAAAAGAGGGGAAATTTTCGAACTTTTGACTAGCACAACAATACTCAAAAAACATCTTGAATCTTACCTACCAACGGACTGATGGCAAGATTGTCTCCAAATAATGACCAGGGAAGTTCTCGAGAGGTTTCAGGGATTTGTAGAAATTATTTCACTCGATTATGGGGATTCGATTCCTTAAGGTGAGACAGATTTTATTTCCCTAAATCAGTGAAACCTATCTTGTCAAGTACTAACATGGTTGACATATATTTTCAATAGAGTTTTATGTATGTAGGTCTCTTTTGGCATCTGCTATGCTATGATAAAATGAGCACTCAGTCTAAGGGTAGAAGAAAAGCATAAACATTTCTGAACGTTATTGAGCGAGGAAGTTGAATAAAATCGAATTCATCAATAGGAATTTAGGTAATTTATTCTTATTTTTTCTGTCATGTACCTAGACTATAGTGGTGGCACTCGATTAACTATTCTACATATACAGGCTGACCTCTGCTGTCGTTACATTTCATACTTATTTTTCTTTTCAAATTGCAAGTAATTTACAAAGGCAACCAGATATTCTAGATGTGGATTATTTTCGTCAACTGAAGTCATTGCTGAAAATTAGTCTCAGCTGTACGCTTGAAAGACGTAACTCCTGCATTAGCATACAGGGGTGATTTCAACTCAGCTCAAGAATTTGTGCAGAAGCTTCATGCTGAAGACTATGCGAGACAAACAATTACCTAATGCAGGACATTACTCTCAACGGCTTTCAAAGCTTCCAAAGACCACCGTCCCATTCACCCACTCTTTACAAAACAAGGTTTCTCACGTGTAACAAAAGAACTTGACCGACTCGCTCTGTCTGTCTCGTCGTGAGGCAACAAAATATCTTCTTACGTCACAGAGAAGGACGAATGACGTAGCCTTTACTGATGGATATTTTTCTCATAACATTTCTCTTCAGCCTCATTAACTCAATATGAATAGCTTGTGAAGAAAGCTAAGAATGTTTACCCAATGAGAAGCTATCATATATCTAGGTACTTTTTTTTCAGTTTCGCAATGTTTTTTGGGGTGATTTCAATGGTGGGAAGGCTAAAATTAATGGTTACTGGGAAGAAAAGAGGTCTAGGTGAACAGCCTGATGATAAATCGGAACCAGGACCTCTAACTCTAAAGGCGAGTGAATTTTGGCAATTTTATGCAATTGGGTTAACCTATAATTTCACTCTTTTGTCAAATGGGTAGCATTCGTCATATTCCAAACTAAAGTATGATTCTCGACAGGTTGAAGTTGTTTGTAATCCTGTTCATGTTCAGATAGGCTAATCGGGACTGGACCTACAGTTTAAAGTCGGATCCGAGTAACTATGTGACTCCATCGGGTATCGAACCCGGGCCAGGTTGGTTACGAGGTGACGACGTAGCCAATATGGCATTGAAGAGTAACTCGTAACTGTTTGAAAACTGGTATCTAGAGACTGATAATGATAACCAACCCGACAGCTTTTATTAAGAGTATCACTAATCAAACACACCAATGGATGCAAACCCCAATTTGGAACTGTGTATGCAGTTCCCATAAGTGCATGCATACATGTACTGATTGTAATTAAAATTTTGCTCCAATTTCTATCTTAACTTGGGTAAAAAAACACTTAATACTATATGTTAATCCATAAGATTATCTTGACTATAAAAAGCTATGGCAAGACGTTTCAAATAAAAGGAATTAAGATGCACCAATTATAATGATAGGAAGCAAATTGAAGACAAATCAACATTAAAAAATCATGATATTTATGGCTCTTTCTTCCTTGTAGATAATATAATATCAATACTTTAAAACCAGCTCGTATAAGAACGTAGATTTTTGATATAATATTACATTTTGGGTACGCAACATAAACAAGAAGAAGAAGATGTATAAAATAATAAAATTAAAATAGCAAATGAGGAAATGGCACAGTCCAGGGTTATGCATTTGCAGTTTGCTACGTTCCTAGTAATTCTTCTTACCCTTTACTTCTGTAGTCGTGGACATGAAGACTCCAATGGTCTACAATGAAACCTATCTCAAGGTAGGTTTAATAAGACTCCAACCAAGGTTTGTAAAGTTTTTAGATAAATGTTAATTATACCACTTGAACACTTACGACGAGTAGGTAGATGACTCGTAACTGGAACTTGGAAATTATTGGTTCTCGTAGATAAAATAACACTCACTGGAAAGGTCAACACTAAGGTGGCCCAAATCTAGGTTTGACAGAAGAGCGGCTTAAACCTATTTCACTTCTTCCTAGACGTGCAGTTATCACCTGAGATGGCCAATTCAGGTTTTACAGAAGAGCGGCTTGAACCTAAAGGCTTGAATCTATATCACTTCTTCCTAAATTGAAACTTTCATCACATTAGGCCAACCTAGGTTTTACAGAAGAGCGGCTTAGACCTGTTTCACTTCTTCCTAGGTTGGAACCGTTCCTATTTGTCCAATCTAGGTTTTACAGAAGATCGGCTTGAACGTATATCACTTCTTCCTAGACTGACACAGACCTCCTTTTCAAGTCAAAATGCGTCGTATTTATACTCAAGTTTCCAGCCTCGAACACCGGCCTTTAATTAATTTCCTGATAAAATATTCTGAATTATAACAGATAGATATTCGAAAAATGCATAGTTTAATATATTAGACCATAAGTGCCCTGATTTATGCGTTCACGTTTGCGTCTCAAACTGAACCATACAACATGTAAATTTTATAAACATTATCACGAAATCAAGGTGACACTATACCTTTCTTCCTTTACTTAAGTACATGCAAAGTTACTAATTGTGCAAGATTGTAACAAGTTGTAGCATCCAAAATATGATAATTACACTGCAAGCTGAAACTGAAAATTTGAACCCTAGGTACAAAAATATATCATTACGGACGTTTGATAGGAATTCACATATTTATGTTAAATGGAGAATAAAGAACTGAACTGATTTATGTTTTCTATAAAATTTGTGCTAGTATTCTTTAATCAATGATTAGTGTAGTTTTGCACTTTCTTCCTTTTTTGTTTTGTATTATTGAAATTGTAATTTTTAATTGTTTATAATATATGTAAGCCTATTGTAATTGGAGCGAAAGCTCTGTTATAGGTGAAATAAATAAATAAATAAACATATTACAATGCTTCACCTCTACGGGTCTTCTTTTATAGTTTTTGTTTCTAAATCGATTTTATACATAGATAGTGTAGTCCGGATTGGACATACAGTAGTCTTAAGTGGGATCCGAAATACTGTGTACCTCCACCGGGTATCGAACCCGAAACTCCTTTAATACAAGGTGATGACGTTACCACTACGCCAGCTGGGAAGCCCACTTCACCTTTCTGGCACAAAAATTAGAAGACATCATCAACGTTATCATCTGAAGCGTAAAATATATTCACAAATTTATTTATAAGATAGATTTTGAACTAGAAATCTGATTATGTGCAAATTTTAGTTCGCTTTCTTTTATGCAGCTTAATCTTGAGGATAAAAGTTGTTTATGATCATAATAAATATATGAGAAAAGAACCATCCCATCATTCATGGCTTAACAGGGAATCGAATTTAAGCCCTCTACAACAGGGTAACTCGCAAATCGAGCACATTCTGGCAATGTCTTAAAACCACAATACATCGCTACAAGTTGATTGAAGGTAGTAATGATGCTTTATAATGCAAATATTTAATCTGTCTGTAAACACAGCGCATTCGTGTTTTTAAAAATATTTTTTATTGAGTGGACGTTCAATCTCGGTGTTTGGGCAATTGATTCTAATATAATAATCTGAGGAGCAGATATTTTACATTTTTATTTTTATTTAAATTTTATTTTAAATCTCATATGATTGATTGGTTTTTAAATTATGAACACAACACACGAGCTATTTATGAATGTTACACATTTCTGGGATAGGCTCCTTAACTAAAATAAAATTGAGTACGGCTCCTAACAAGAAAATAATAAGTCAGTTCGAAATCTCCTCACTCAATTTCTGAAAGCCGACATCCGTAGTGGTGGAGTGGACAGCACAGCGTGCAATGACGCCAGCAGTGGTACCGGGTTCGAATCCCGGTATAGGCATTAGTGGTCTTCCTGAGTGTCCCTTCATCAATCTCATCATATGATCACTCATCCTCATCTTCACAATTAACCAAAAGTGGCAGAAGTGAAGCAAAATAAACCAAATCAATCAATTTCTATTTCAATTTCAAGTAATATTGCTATATACTCGTTACCAACAACTAAAACTATAACTAGTATATGGAGATTTTTAATTTCTCCGAGAATAAAAAAAATGCATACACTAGTTAAAATCTGAGATTGTAAAGGGGCACTGAGCCCACGTAAGGATAAACACCGGACGATACAGTGTGTTTTAAAAGTCCTTCAGGATTTTAAAAGCTATAACTTTATAGTAATAGGTTTATTACAACGAAATATTGTATTGTGAAATGAGCATGGTAATAAAAATCATGATTTTTATTTAAAAAAATCATTTTTGATGATTTTTTATTTAAATATATTTTTATATATATATATCGATTTTTTTTAAAAAAAACTCTCTAAATTGCTGGTATGGCATTTGGCATCATACATATAGATATATGTTTTTTATAGAAAATCCTTTTCTAGAAAACGGACTTGTAAAATATTTGAAAATATTGATTAAAGCAAAAAAAAAAAAAATATATGTAAATGTAGATTCTTCGGTTTCTGATACTGTACATATGAACCTGTTGTGGAAATGTTTGTTGAGTGTGTTAATGAAACTATAATACATATTTTCAGTAATTTTATTTCCACTAAATAAAACATTCTGGATGTACTCTACAATTGTAACAAAATATTTTGTTTAAATTCTTTGTAGCTGAATTTCTGTATTTTTTAATTAATAGATAGAGTTTGCAAACTATAATCTGTCATATTTAGTTACAGTTTAATGATAATGACATTATTTACGGTTTAACATTATTAGTATTCTGTACGTTTTTCTCCAAAAATATGTCCTATTTTTGCCTATAAAAAATATTGAATTTTAAATCAAGAGAAATTTAAGTGTGTTTACAGTTTGCACATTACATTTCCTTTTGTATGAGCTTCACTCCATCAGTACATATATTTCGTTTCGTTTCTTTTTGTTTCTTTGAGCCTAATAAAAACTATTAAATGATTACGAAGTTAAAGTATTTTCAATAAAAGTGATTCTGTTATCTACAAAATCCTTACGTACGTAACTCTATAAATTATTTATTTAAAGTTTTTTTTTTTTTTTTAAAAAAAAAAAAAGTCACCTGATTTAAATCAACCCACCTTGGAAATTAGGAAGAAATTTTGTGGATTAATGTTAACCCGATTAAATGGTGATGGTGCCCTTCAGTAACTCATTCTTTTCTCTGATGAGGCCACGGTCCACGTTTCGGGAAAAGTGAATAGACACAATTGCCGAATTTTGTTTTTTTTGGGGGGGGGTTAGAATGGATTGGCAGCAGAGGACCCACACCTTGGCCCACAAGGTCACCAGACCTTACGCCTTGCGATTATTGGCTGTGGGGGCATGTCAAGACCCAGGTGTATCCACAGAAACCGACAGATCTTGACGACCTGATACGTAATGTGATTCACCACATTCCGGACGAGCACCGTCTGAATGCAATTTTCGGATTCAAACCAAGATTGCAAGAGTCTTTGTACGTGAATGGTGCCCAGCTGGAGATCTGACGATGATCAAACATTAATTTTAAAGTGTCTTCTGTGTGACAAACAATATTCGTTGCAATAAACATATTACTTTAAAAGTTATAGGTTTTTACAATCCTGCAGGAACTTTAAGACACACCGCACGACCAGTGCTTCGTTGGCCTGCAAGACTGAAGTTAATGAGGTATAGTAAATGGAAATAAGGTTGACTTTCGTGTGCCTTGTCAGAAGGTCACTTCTTACAAACCCAGGAAGGCTCATATATTTTGTGTAACGAACTATTAACAAGACATGAAAAGGAATCCGGCGTTCTTGCATTCCAAAGATTGGACAAGTATTTTGTGAAAGGTGTCTCGCATAATGCAATGTGCTCCTTTTTGGGATATAAATAATGCTAGTTAAAGAAATAATGACAGAGGATTATGAATGGACATTACTAATGTCCATACGACACTAGAGGAAATTTATGAAGTAGCTCCTTACACCATTATTCAATTTAGAAGACAAATTGTACTAATGCCCCACCGTTTATGCAAGGTGTAAAGTTTTACGGTGAAAATCTGTGAGGACTTCTCCACCCAACCCGTTTGAATAGGAATCCTTACGTAAAAGCTTAGTTTGCATGCGCTATATGGTGACACACAATGGAAAAGTGTGAGAAAACGAAGAAGACGAAAATATATGCATGAAGATTCCGTGACTTAGAAGAATTAGAGCATTAGCAACAATATATCCCTCGCAGTCGGGTTAGGGGTTACGGAAAGAAATTAGCAGATCTACATCTTGCACGCCTCTGTGAATACGCATGAGTTGAGCAAAACAAACGAGGTATTTTCTTCGAGCTATTAATTGTTACGTCGTGTTTGTAATATTACACAGGTGTTAAGGTGTAACATAAACATGAAACCGGCGCGGGAGTTAACGGGAGAGAAGCGAGCAAGGTGTAAACGAGGTTTGAAATTTACATAGGAAAAGCAAACATTCTTCTTTAAGTGCAGGTGCCTCGCTATGGTTTGAATTTCAAACACTCGCTTCAATCATTAAGAGAACCTTATTTATTAGTCAAGAAATGGATTGTGTACACACTTACTTATTAGCTTGTGTTAAAACATTCATACATACGATTAACCTGTCTACTCGGTAAACAAACTCTGTCAACTGAAGACATATCTCGCCAAATTTTATGGTGGTATATAAAGTTGTCAACATTATAATTTTGTTATTTACATTCGTCGTCATAGATTTATTAGATAAGGCACTATAAAAACATGAGACAAATGTATAAACATAAACCACAAGGAACATGTCAAAAATACTATATGTAAAATTTTTACAAAATGTTTTTAACTTCGTTTTAATTTTGTTAACTACAAAGATGTTTAATATTTTAAACTCTGCTACGAAAAGTACTCGTAAATCAATTGTCCATACCATTCACTTGTAAGCTCTGGTGCAGGATCAATATAAATACTTACTTGAAAAATATATGGAGGTTTCGTTGCACATGTTAACGAATTTTCGCCAACTTACAAACGTGAGAACGAGGGGTGGGGGCTGGGTAATCGCTTCTTTACCTCGTGGTGACGAAACGACGGTAAGAGGTGAATTTAACCATTGAAAAGAATTCCAAATCTATGCGCTAGTGTTGCAATATGCAGATAGGAAAAAAATGTCAGAAACTGAACACACGAAATCGAGTAAAGGAATACGCATTTCCTGATGTAAGTGCTCTCTTCTTTATAAGCAATATACTCATGTACAATTTATGGCTTGAGATAAAATGAATATACTGACGGATAGCGGCTATTAATTATACATAACGTGCACTAAAAGCTATTGCCCGAGCAATAAGATTATTTTCTGTTTCAATATGTTACAATATAAACACAAAAGTGTAATTAAAATAATACACAGTACAATTTAAATTGATGCAGTTTAATAAATCACTCAGAGTTTCTTGAGCAGCGGTATATTATTTTGACGGCGCTAGTGGCTGCTGCATCTCCTTTTCCACAGGCTATGTTAAACATTCTCACCTAGAGATTGATCTTATTCTGTTTTTTAAGATCTACATATTGCAGCACTGTCATTCTGTCGCTTCATGTGGCTTCACATTCAAGCGATGCATTCACTTTAACGCTAACACGTCATTGCACACAAAAACACGTGTAGCGTAGCCTTGGATACGGGCAAGGGTTGCAAAGAGATGTGTATGGGGATGTAGATTGAGTGTGCACCAGATTCTGTTCCCAAAATGCTCAAATGCCCATGCACTGACTGGAAGAGTCCAGTGGCAAAATAGGGATGGAACGGATACGGCAAACTGCTGAAACATGGTAACGTCAACTGCGAAATACGTAAGAGCCATCACAACACAACAAAGCGAACGATAACAAACAACAAATCAGAAAGCATACAATACTTATCTCAATCCTACAACGTTGTTTCTGTCCACCTCGGTTTCGGGTTTAGATTCGTCCTTTCCACTAGTCACTTCTTGCCCGGCCGAAAATAGTTTAATTTATTGGCCTTACTGCCATAGACGTGCGCTGACTCATTATTTGGGGTGTATTATGGGGGAGTTTCAATTGCCTACATAGTTAGGCAATGCTAGCCTAATTGTCGTAACTTCATGTTTCTTTTCCACAGAAACTACAATTATATGATTTTAACATTATAGTTTCTTAGTATTAGTTATTACTTTAGCACAAGTTTTCCTGTCATTGTAATGATATATATATATATATATATATATATATATATATATATATATATATATATATATATATATATATATATATATATATATAATTTAAATAAGAAAGTAAACAATTGAAAATCAATATTGGTACAGACTAACCAGCTCGAACGAATGTAATACAAAAAAAGGCCACATCTCTACAGGTAATATCACCTGAATCCCTCTCATTAAATTAATCTGTAAGTTCAGTTTTTTTTCACGTTTTCTAATGAGCTTTACTTCACAAAATATAATATTGTACCTAGTCACGTGGTAATTAATACTATGTGCAATTTTTTGAAGTGAATAACATCTTCTTTGTTCGTGATAACTGATTATTATAGTTAACAATCTCAAATAAAACGAAAAGGCTTACTTTTTAAACATCCATACTATTTTGATTATTTTAATGATAGTTTCCGCACCTTATATATCTTTGAATACACATTAGGGGGTGCTCAGTCACCTCTGGCACACTCTGTGCGCACACTTATGCTTACTGCATATGTTCAAACGGTAATTTTTTATATCAATTTCACACAAGCCGACTCAGTGGCTGAGCACATTAAGTGGTCCATTTTCAATCTCCCCACCGACGTTCTCGTGTTCGAGTCTCTGCCCGGCGATGGGTGCTCTTTGCGAGTTTTCCTTGGCCAATTTCAGGTAATTAACAGTACAGTGTTTTAACGAATGTTCTTAGATCTTTAGAAGCACGGGCCATTTACACTATCTCTAAGAAAGTTTCTAGTGTCTCCTTAACATTTTAACGTGTTGGATATGTCCTGTGCACGTCCCTTTACAAAATTCACTTTAACAGAACTTTTCTCAATAGGCTATTTACACCAATTTCTTAACTTTCAAGTAAAGATTTTAGATAAATGGATTTTCCTGTTATAATACTTTGAAAGGTCCAAAATCGTCATACGTACCGACGAACCCCCAAAATTTAACTAATTCATTCTTTCATAGTCATAATTAGCCAAAAGTTGCAGAAATGTGACGCCAAATAGCAAAACTACGAACGAATAATATGGACAAATTGTCCACGTACAGCTACGTCTGTGCAACATAATTTATAAGATCAACACCTTTTTCGTTAACTTATCATGATTAAAGCGAAGTGTCAGTTAACCTGAAGGGTATACTGTTAGGAAGAATTCACACCGAAGTGACAAGCGACGGGCGACACATGTCGCTTGAAAATTTCACAAATCGAACGCAGGCTTGCGCGGCCTGTCATGCCGCTACGGTGTGAAACAGTGCTGCTGATTGGCTCGTTCCTAAGCGACGTGTGTTGCGTGTCGCTTGTAGCTTCGGTCTGAAATCTAGTTTCCAAAGCGGTATCTTCTAAACATCACAGCACAAAACTTATTTAGCGAAACAAGGCTGGTGGCTTACATAGGAATGTAGGCCTTGGCTGCACGAATGAACCGTTATACACATTAAAATAATTTGAGAAACGACAGTCTAGTAAAATATTATCGGAATAATGTCCTCTTCAACTTGATGAAGTTCCCTGAATGCACGTTGGGTCGACTTCATTCAGCAATAAGTCAGCATGGAATTTTATAGCAATACTTAAGAGAACAAAATAATTCTACACCCTGATTCTAAGTTACATCATTGGCATGTATCCTCCTATCCAAACAACAAAGGAAGGAAGTCTGTTATTCTGCAGTAAAGTAAACCAACAAAGAAACATGACGAGGCAAGTGAAAGAGGCGTGAGAATTTTCTGCAGTGTGTTCTCAAGTGCAGTTCTCCACGTAATCACAATAGTTTTTGTTTGTTTGTCAAAGTATAGAATGTACTATATGCATAGGAGGATATAGAATTTTGTTTAGTCATCCGTTTTGGGAGGGGCCAATAACTATATGGACACTGATAATAAAGTAATGGTAACACAACAGTAATGGAACGATGAATGCAAATGCCATAAAGTAAAATAGGTCCACACATAAATACAAAGAAAAGTAGAATCTTTACATTATAAAGATTTGTCATAAAATGGGGCTGGGGCTCTATTTAACCTTGATATATCTTGCTTTCTCTTTTTCCTTCTTCTATCTTCTTCTTTCCATATTTCTTTTCCTGTTCATTCTTCTTTTCTTTCCGCCATCTTTCTCTATTTCTTTCCTTCTCAAATTATCTTTCCTTCCTTTTTCTATCTCTTCGTTCATATTTCTCTCTATTTCCTTCATTCTACATTTCTATCCTTCGTTCTATCTCTTTCCTTCCTTTTTATATTTCCCTTTCCTACTTTTTTAAATTTATCTTTCCTTTCTTCTTTATCTTCGTTCGTTCCTTCTTTCTCTTTCCTTACTTTTTATATTTCCCTTTCCTACCTTTTTAATTTATCTTTCCTTTCTTCTTTATCTTTCTTCCTTCCTTGTTTATCTTTCCTTCCTTTTTATATTTCCCTTTCCTAAGTTTTTATTTATCTTTCCTTTCTTCTTTATCTTTCTTCCTTCCTTGTTTATCTTTCCTTCCTTTTTATATTTCTCTTTCCTACCTTTTTATTTATCTTTCCTTTCTTCTTTATCTTTCTTCCTTCCTTGTTTATCATTCCTTCCTTTTTATATTTTCCTTTCCTACCTTTTTATTTATCTTTCCTTTCTTCTTTATCTTTCTTCCTTCCTTGTTTATTTTCCTTCCTTTTTATATTTCCCTTTCCTACCTTCTTATTTATCTTTCCTTTCTTCTTTATCTTTCTTCCTTCCTTTTTATATTTCCCTTTACTTCCTTTTTATGTTTCCCTTTCCTTCCAGTTTATATATTCCCTTTACTTCCCTTTTTATTTATTTGCTTTCTTCTTTGTCTTCCTTCTTTCTCTTTCCATTCTTTTTAATTATCGTTTTCCTTCTTCCTTTATTCCGAAAATATTTAGCATTGCAATTTCTATTACATGGTTCACAAATAATAAAAAGCAGTGGAAAGAAAAATATTTGTGTGTGCTAGGAAACTGCTATGATCTCTCACCATTGAGTACCAGGTGGACAACACGTTATACAGAATAAACGATAAAATCAAGTTACATATGGTTCAAAGTGACTAACAGGGAGGGTGACGGAGATAAATACAGAGGAAGGATGACAGAAAGAAGGAAGGTAGGAAAGGAAGAAGAAGGAAAAGAGAAATAAAATGAAGGAAAAAGAGTAGAAAGGAAAGAAAAGAAAACGAATGAAGGAAAGAAATAAAAAGAAGAAAATAGAGGGAAAGAAGAAAGGACAAAGAGAAAATGAAAGAAAAGATAAAGAAAAAGGAAGGAAAAAATAGAAAAATGAAAAAGAATTTAAGATGGAAAGAAAAGAAGGAAGAAAAATAAATAAAGAAGAAAGGAAAGAGAGCTAGCAAGAAAAGCAGAGTAAGCAAGAAAGAAGAAACAAAGAGGAGAAGCCATTAAGGCCACAGTAGAGCCCATCTGAACAAAATTATCTGGCAACGCCATTGGACACCATAACAAGGATGGATTCTGCAAGTTGGCACGTGAAATAGTAGATATGTAAATAATCTGCAACGTGGATCAGAATGCAATTACGAGGAACCATCCGTGTAATGGTTGCAGCAAATACAATACAGTCACCAACACTGTTTCTACACCCACAAGACAGTGATAGGGACAGAGATAGCATTTTATCTGCATGTAGAATGCATCCTGGCGTATTATGCAGGTTTAATTTCAACAACACTCCCATACAATCGCCAGTAAACATCAGTGATAAGAGTTGAAATATGAGCGTCGACCAGAAAGAAGAAGGTAGCCCTTCTAAACCTGAAGGAAAAGATGATGTCTGCGGATAACCATAGAGCTCGTATATAAAAGTAAATTGTGGATTCAGACTGCACCACTCGAGATCTGTTCTTTTGGAAAATATTCGTTAAAGTTCATTTAATTCCGTACGTTCATTAACCCTTCGAGTACCAGGACTGGGTCATTTTTTTTTGGAATTTCACTATTTTAAAGAGCCTTAGTGGCATATTATTATAGGTATTCCTCATTCAACATGCGTTTTTACTTTTGCACATCATTTCACTAAAATTGGTACCAGGTGGTTATAATTAAAGTGACGGTGTTCAGAGTGGTACAGCACGGGCTGTAATGAGAGTAGCAGTCTGAAACTTCGTAGATATGATAATGAAGCAATGCGCTCGCGAATTATGCAAAAAAAAAAAAAAAAAAAAAAGTTCCAATTCTCGCCACCAGGGTAAAAAATGGCGCTGTAAGCAGTCAAAACTTGGTATAGTTACAGGAAAAACACTATAAATCGCAGAAAACAATACTCTTTGTAATAAAATATCGCTACAATTTCACTATTCGAATTACATGAACATTACCAAAGGAAAAAGCAACAAGCGTCACCAACAACAACCAGGGAGCTCACACAATGGTTAGGCAATATCACCGACTTTGACGTCAGAGTTACGGAAAATTCCACGTTTTGACTGCTTACAGCGCCATTTTTTACCCTAGTGGCGAGAATTGGAACTTTTTTTTTTTTTTTTTTTTTTTTTTTTTTTTTTTTTTTTTTTTTTTTTTTGCATAATTCGCGAGCGCATTGCTTCATTATCATATCTACGAAGTTTCAGACTGCTACTCTCATTACAGCCCGTGCTGTACCACTCTGAACACCGTCACTTTAATTATAACCACCTTGTATATAAAATACCAATAAATAAGTTTGTATGCAAAGCACACTATATCAGCGAACCGCTCTGCAAGGACTGTCAAGTGTAATCAGAAAGGAATATGTGATGCCAGTTTCTTCTAAAAGATACATCATATTTGTATGTTTATATTTTTAACTTTGAATTAATCAAGTATTGTTTGAAAGAAAACTGCTATTAATAGAGTACATTAAAAATTGTGTCCACACTAAATGTGTATGTGCTTATTTACTTTCATATAGACAATACATATTATTGTATTTTATGTATATAACATGTATTGTAATACATGATACAATAAGGCACATTGTCCTGTTATGTACATCCCAATTATAACTCACTGCATCCATCTATTGTAAATGTATCTTTTAAAAAGTAGTGCCTGGGTCAAAATGACCCAGTCTTGGTACTTTACGTAACATTTTTACCTTGGTGCTCTAAGGGTTAAAACTATAAGCATGAATGAACATATCCTTTTCTTATTTCACAGTTCTCAACCTTAGAAGAGGAGAGCTACATCCCAGAATTGAGATTGAAGCGTAATGAAGACACAATTCAACTCACTCTATCAAGAAGGAAGAGTAGCAGAATCAGTAACTTGGGAAGGAAATCCCAATATCAAGAATTGGAAGTGTCTGAAGAATCCAGTGAAGTGAAATTTTATGAAATGGGCCCTACAGCATTAAACAATGGAAATTCTATGTAAAATCACTACGAGGGACCTTACCAGAAGACTCAACAACGTAACTCTGGCTGGTGATGGCAGACATAATAACCAAGGAACCGTCATGGACTAAAAGACGGTCCGCAATTGGCCTTAGTGGACCTCAATGGATAGTGTATTCGTGGAAGACTGTATGAGTATCTCTAAGTGTAGATTTAAAAGTAAAGTGTGATATGTGGATACTGAGTGTGATCACTCCAAGAAGCCCGGTAAAGGACCATGGACTAGCGAAACTTCGTCCACGGATCTGTCATGAACTTTACATTTATCCATTGGATGACGTCCAGGAACCTCTAGATGCGGAAGACTAAATCCAAGCCGAAGAAAGGAGATTGAAGAAGAAGCCATCATCCGGTCTAGTAACTCCCCTCACTTTGGGAGGCTAAAGGATCTAAGGATCCACAGTATTAATCTTAATTATGTATCGATGTTCTGTGCTTGGTATACTGTATTATATTTCTTATATAATCATCATATTATTTATTCTATTTTATATCATATCAGATTCTATTATATGTTGCTAAGCAAGGACAAGGGATTCTAAATTGTGATTGTGATGTCTTAAATACTTTTACTAGAGCAAACATCATAGGAATAGGTCTAAGGACCATGACTGAACAAGTCAATCATTTCTGACATATCACTCTCATTATTATTTTCTATATTATTTATATATGTTGTTTGAATCTATTCATAGTATTTATTCTTACATTCTTTCTTATCTTTGTTCTGACACAAATACTATACATAGAGAAAACATCCAAACAGTGAACACACCTTGGTTTTTCACGATAGGCACCAAGGTTAATTACCTCCTCACCACCACCTGTATCCTCCGTTCATCCTTTCCTTTGGGACACTACCGCTCCTGGTAAGATTATAGCTAGATTAGCAATCGACGCCAAGTACGCCAGGAGAGAGGGTGATACGTGTGAGTGGCGAGAGGAGGCTGGAGGACCTCGTCCCTCAGTGTCCCTATTAAAAAAAAAAATCAATCAATGGAAAACAAATAAGAGGCACACAAAAAGTGATAATTCACTAGGGTGTCCCAATTTCGAATATTGGGTTGAAAATCATTTTCACATGGTAAATATACCATCAAAACAATAGAAAACAAATTAATGTAAATTTTGCTTTATGCATTAGTCTATCTTAAATCTACTAGTATCCTTTCGAAAAGATAAATTAATTGACAGTACTAACAGAGACGACACTATGAATCATGTATAGATATTATCCATTACATATTAATTGATATATTAAAGGGTTTGTAAAAAGAAGTAGGTATAATATGTATTATTGTGTTTGATAAGAGAAGACTGCAGAAAACGAATGTAAGATGATGTAATAAATATTCATGTAGATATAAAATAGGATATAACTATTGGTCTCAGAATTCTTCGGTCTTCAATCAAATTCACGAAAACTTTAAAACACATATTAACTCTCAAACCTCTTAGAGTTTTTTTAAATGTGGGTGTTTACTGATGAATATGTGACTCGAAGCAACTTTGATCTTTAGGACATTTAGTTGTCACACCTAATGTAAAACGTGACCTGTTCATTAGGTGCAAGTTTTCGCTCAGGGCGTATGCAAGAGAAGAATTATACAAGGTATTAAGAATACCCAAAACGTCATTTCCTAACAATCAACTCCACTTCCGAAGCAAAGTTCATTGTAGGCTACAAAGCAGGGCGGGATTGTGTTCCAGGAAAGAGAAGGAAGAGAGTTGAAGCGAATTCGAGTTTTTGTTCTAAGTTCACTTTATGCACAGATAGGCTAATTGTGTCTGGGCTTACGGTTTAAAGTGAGATCTGAACTCCACCGGGTATCGAACTCGGAACCACTTGATTACAAGGCGACAACATTACCAATACGCCATCCAGAGGCTCTTTTCAAATTCGAGATGCACTATTAACAGCTTCCTAATTCCTCCTTCGGCATACTCTGTTCAGGCTACTTAGTACGTACTGATGAAACAGAAGTTTCTTACAACTGGTGGTGATCATAAAGTTTGCATGAACTTACAATTTCTACCGCTACTCACCTAAGGGCTCTGATATCAGACTGGTCTGCTTCTACCAAGACACTTCTAAAGCAGGTGAACTTTATGCTTGAGAAGCCTGTGATTTAAGTCTTTGGGTTTTTAAACCTTTGTGTCGTTGAGGATGCAATGCATTTCAACACAACTGAAATGAAAAATCTGCAGATTAAGTTCCTTTACGTCTTCAGAATGATGACGTATTTGTGAGCACGAAAGTGTCGAGTCTGGAAGAATCGTAGCGGGCTATAGTATTTAATACATTTAATAGGTTATCTCACTTCTCTATTTCTTAAGTTTCGATTGATGATTGATTGATTTGGTGTTTTAAGTCCACTTTATGCACAGCAAGGCTAATCGGGACTGGACCTACAGTTTAAAGTGAGACCCGAACCACTATGTGCCTCCACCGGGTATCGAACCCGGGACACCTTGATCACAAGGCAACGACGCTACAGCTGCTCCATCTGGGAAGAATTAATATTTCATCGAGGACGATATATATGAATGATGGGATGAATTAGACAAGAATGAACATAATGGACCAGTCGGATTCGAACCCAAAACTCTTGCAGTTAAAGTTCACTATAGGAATGTATACACCAGGCGTTTTGCTATCGCTTCTCACCTAATTTGGCATAGTACTGCATGTCGCCACAGGCACAGCACACAGCGGGGTACCACAGGCACAGCACACAGCGGGGTACTACGTGAACTCTGGCTCACGAGGGAGAACACCAGACTAACAATGAGAAGGGTTAAATATTGAGCAACTCTGATAATAGCAGGAGAACCCTTTCGGCGCGGAGAACGTATACAGGGTGACTGGTAATTAGATGTATTCCCTGAAAGGGGTTAAAGTAGAGACAATTTGCAATAAATTTGACCATATGATACCCCGTCCGAAAATTAGTAGTTTTCGAGATAATCGAATTTCAATTGTTTTTTTTTAAAAAAATGACAATTTTCCACATAAAAAGATGAATTGAGAAAACACTGCTCATTGTATGGAACTTATTTCAGAGTTTTCTGATAGCTAACAAACAAGTGGTTCGTTGAAAAAAAAGTTTTTCCCAAATAACAATCACATGTAAGTAACGGGTGGGTCTAAACTTACAAGTGATGATAAAAAATGCACTCTTAGTTTACTTGGCAACGTATTAATAACTAAAATGGTATGACACGAAGCGTACAAATTACTTAAATTACTTTCTTGTGGCATTTGCTATCCAACACGCTACAAATGTTGCTAACATTCACATTTGTGTACAAGAAATAATACTTCATTCATCTTCATGTGAATGGAATCAATGAACAATACAATTAAAGAACATTACACGTCTGGCTCAAAGTGGGCACCTCCGTTACGAATGCAGGCACGCAGGTTTTTACGGACATTTGGTCTCTTAACTCGTGATGTGATGGTGTCCTTGATGTGTTGACCAGCTGTTCAGATTCTCTCCCTGAGCTCTTCTTGCGAGTTTACCGGTGTCTTGTCATGTGGCTCCAAATGTAAAAGTGGCAAGGCATCAAATCGATCGGGGGATCGAGCTGAACAGTCATCATACTGATAAATCATGTCACGTCTTGTAGCTATAGGCACATCCTCCAACAACATTGCCATCCTGTTCCTCAAAAAATGTTCATAAGTGATGCCATTTAAGATTTGGGGCAGGAAAAATGGCTCGATCAAATGATTGTTGATTACGCCCAACTATACTTCTGCCTGGGCGTGCGACATTGGCTGGATGAAAATTACCCAAAGAAATGGATTGGCCGAGGCGGCCCGATTCCCTGACCGGCTCGATCCCCCGATTTGAAGCCTTTCGACTTTTACATTTGGAGCCACATGACAAGACACCGGTAAACTCGCAAGAAGAGCTCAGGGAGAGAATCTGAACAGCTGGTCAACACATCAAGGACACCATCACATCACGAGTTAAGAGACCAAATGTCCGTAAAAACCTGCGTGCCTGCATTCGTAACGGAGGTGCCCACTTTGAGCCAGACGTGTAATGTTCTTTAATTGTATTGTTCATTGATTCCATTCACATGAAGATGAATGAAGTATTATTTCTTGTACACAAATGTGAATGTTAGCAACATTTGTAGCGTGTTGGATAGCAGATGCCACAAGAAAGTAATTTAAGTAATTTGTACACTTCGTGTCATACCATTTTTGTTATTAATACGTTGCCAAGTAAACTAAGAGTGCATTTTTTTATCATCACTTGTAAGTTTAGACCCACCCGTTACTTACATGTGATTGTTATTTGGGAAAAACTTTTTTTTCAACGAACCACTTGTTTGTTAGCTATCAGAAAACTCTGAAATAAGTTCCATACAATGAGCAGTGTTTTCTCAATTCATCTTTTTATGTGGAAAATTGTCATTTTTTTAAAAAAAACAATTGAAATTCGATTATCTCGAAAACTACTAATTTTCGGACGGGGTATCATATGGTCAAATTTATTGCAAATTGTCTCTACTTTAACCCCTTTCAGGGAATACATCTAATTACCAGTCACCCTGTATATATGTTCTCCCCTTTTTCGCTCAAATCGCGGATAACGTATATATACGTTTTTGGTTTTTAAGTGCTTATGAAAATTCTTGCTTGTTTCTATGTGCTTCGGCGATTGCTTCACTGCAAAGGCTGGGTATTTTAGTACATAACTTAACCGGTAGGTGCAGCCCAAGTGTGGTTTCTTTGTTTTTCTTTCATGTTTACGAGTGACGCCTGTTCTGTGCTTTTTGTTGAGTTCGCACAATGATGTCCAAGGTTGTTCCCGGCGGATATATGTGTAAAAAATGTAATGTGATCGATACAAGCAAAGTTATTCTGCAAAAGAGACATATAGCGTGATTTTCATTAAAAAAAAACAGCTAAAACTAATCAGCCGTAAGTTGTATGCCACCTAATGGCGCCCAACAAGGGCTGAACCCATTCACATATACACCACCGTTCACAATATACATCAAACATCTAGACACATGAGACATCAGAAACTTCATACACTATGGTACCACTATTTACAAACATAATATTTTAACAATTTACACTATTTACATCTCTCCTTCTGAAATTTCATAAATAATTTACCTAAGTACTAGTTCCTTTGTGCCTCATAGGATGCTTTGAAGACTATCACACGAAAGTTATAAAGACTCTAAAAACTATAAGGTAGCATTTGTTTGGATGGCATAGTTAACTACACTCCTCATTTTTTCATACCACATTTGGGGTAGAATCAACAAATCAAAGGATGTTGTCTTACCTTATTGTTTATTCTAGATGAACACTACAGCTACACTACAAACACTGAGTAATACCGAAGGAGACCGCTCCCGTCGTTGTCTCCGCGATGCCTCGAGTCTCTCTATTCTCTTTTCGTCCCCTGTCTTTCACCCCTGCTTCCAGGGGTCACTTCCAGACCTCGCGTCTGGTAAGGCGGAAGGAGTTCCTTCTCCCCCTGTTAGCTGGCAGTAAAAGTCAGCGGCTTTCGCTACACCACAGTGGCTGTCGCTACACCAGCCACCCACGGAGAAAAAGGGTTACACCTTGTGTGGGAGGCGAAATGTTACGCGTCGACCAGAACGGGTGACGTAGTCACCTTTTGGTGACGGACTCTCTTGACGTTGCGCCGATGGTGGTTGGTTGGTGGGGGGGGTGCGTTGGTGTCTCTGAGTAATCCTTGGTTGGTGGGACGTCCTCCGTCCAGGTTTGACCCGGTCAATGCTGACGCGGGTCTCACGACCGTTGAGACGCAGGGTGAAGGTCTTGCTTAGGACTTGGTGTGGTCCGGAATACGGTGGTTGGAGGCTGCCTCGTACGGAGTCGTCACGGAGAAAGACGTGGGTGCAGGTTGACAGGTCCTTGAAGACGAAGGTGCTGGATTGATTGTGACGGGAACCGGATTGTGGTCGCAGGCGAGCCATGTGTTGCCGAAGTCTGGAAACCAGGTCTGAAGGGTCTTCCATCCGGGTGGCTGTTGGTGGCACGATGAGCTCTCCTGGGAGTCGGAGAGGTTCGCCGTACACCAGTTCGGCAGGCGATGCTGCGAGGTCATCTTTGATGGCTGCGCGAATTCCAAGGAGCACGAGGGGCAGGGCTTCTATCCAGGTGGAACCAGGGTGGTACATGAGTGCTGACTTGAGGTGGCGGTGAAAACGCTCGACCATGCCGTTGGCGCATGGGTTGTAGCTGGTGGTGCGATGGCGCTCGGAGCCGATGGTCCGTCCTAGTTCGTGGAAGAGTTCTGATTCAAATTGCCGCCCTTGATCTGTTGTGATGCGGGCGGGGGAACCGAAACGCGAGATCCAGCACGATGTGAAGGCCGTCGCGACGTCCGCCGCGGTGATGCGTTCCAAGGGGTAGGCTTCGGGCCAACGGGTGAAACGGTCCACGGCTGTCAGGCAGTACTTATAGGGTCCCGCCGATGGGAGAGGCCCGATCAGATCGATGTGCACGTGCTGAAACCTTGCAGACGGAGGAACGAAATTGCCCAATGGTGCGTGCACGTGTCGGGAAACTTTGGTGCGCTGGCAGTCTTGGCACGATCGGGCCCAAGCGCGACAGTCTTGCTGGACTCTGGGCCAGACGAAACGCGACGCGATTAGGCGCGCGGATGCTCGGGTACCGGGATGACTGAGGCCGTGCAAGGCATCAAAAATGCGGCGGCGGTGCGCGGCGGGTACATACGGCCGGGGTTTCGCGGTGGATGTGTCGCAGTAGAGCTTGACTTCGGTGCCAGGTATGTCCATGAGCTGGAGGTGGAGATCGCAATCGCCGTTCAGGAGCTCACGGAGCTCATCGTCCTCTTCTTGGGCGGAGGCGAGGGAGCGCAGATTGGGGGAGGGAGTGTTCCCGCAAACTGCGTCCACCCGCGATAGCGCGTCCGCCACCACGTTAGAGGTGCCTTCAATGTAGCGGATGTCCGTGGTGAACTGAGCGATGAAGGAAAGTTGGTTGAGTTGCACAGGAGGTAGTTTGTCACGCCGCTGCTGGAAGGCGTAGGTGATGGGCTTGTGATCCACGTATATGGTGCAGTGTTGCGCTTCCAGGATGTGACGAAAGTGCTGAACGGCTGCGTAGACTGCGAGAAGTTCGCGGTAGTACGGTGGCCACTCGGTCTGCTTGGTGGTGAGTTTCCGGGAGAAAAAGGCGAGGGGTTGCCACGAGCCGTTGGCGAACTGTTGCAGGCATGCACCGACGGAGGTGGCGGAGGCATCGGTGAAAAGTCCCAGCGGGGCTTCGGAATGCGGAAGGGCCAGGAGCGTGGCGTTGGCAAGGCTGGTCTTGCAGGCCTCGAAAGCTTGTTCTAGGTCCGGCGTCCATGGGAATGGCTGGGATCCTCGGAGGGTGGTGACGGCAGCATGCAGAGGAGCTTGGTGTTCGGCAGAGGATGGCAGGAAACGACGGTAGAAGTTGATCATGCCGAGGAAGCGACGCACGCCGCGAGCCGTGGCTGGTCGTTTGAAGTCCTGTAGGTATGCGATGCGGTCGGGAAGCGGTCGTGTGCCGGCGGCGAAGACTTCGTACCCAAGGAACGTGACGGAGGGGGTCCCAATCACACACTTCTGGGTGTTAATCAGGATGCCGTGGTCCGAGAGACGTCCGAAGAGGGCGCGGAGGTGTTCGCGGTGTTCCTCGTGGTTGCGTGATGAGACGATTTTGGGGTAGAATCACCAAATCAAAGGATGTTGTCTTACCTTATTGTTTATTCTAGATGAACACTACAGCTACACTACAAACACTGAGTAATACCGAAGGAGACCGCTCCCGTCGTTGTCTCCGCGATGTCTTGAGTCTCTCTATGCTCTTTTCGTCCCCTGTCTTTCACCCCTGCTTCCAGGGGTCACTTCCAGACCTCGCGTCTGGTAAGGCGGAAGGAGTTCCTTCTCCCCCTGTTAGGTGGCAGCAAAAGTCAGCGGCTTTCGCTACACCACAGTGGCTGTCGCTACACACATATTTGTTTTTGTGATGAGCTGATTTTTACATTTCTTACTCACATTGTAATTTGGTTTGCAACACTGACTAAATTATAAAATTATACCACATAAAAATATAAAAATTACCTTAATTGGATGAATATGTATCATTGGTTGAATATTTTTAGAAAATAAATGATAATGAAAATTTTTAAAAAAATTTAATATTATGTGATTGAAACACTGATGCTACATACTCTTTTGTAAGTTATTTTGTAAACTTTAGTATTTTGTATTCAAACACAAAATTGAGGGTCTGAAGATATATTTGTATGCCAATGTCAAATTTATTTCTTGTATGCTTCATGCCATCTTTCTTTTCCCAGATGAATGGTAAATTTTCTATTTCTCGTGATGTTGAAACCGCTTTACGTGTCCGATGTCAATGTAATCGCACTTAACAAAAAAAATTAATTGAAAAATAATAAATAAAAATGTTACCTTACTGTAATGAATATCCATAATCCACTGGATAATTGGAAAAGTAAAGAGATATGTAGGAACAAAAAAAAATGAGATTTTGAAATATATTTTGGGATGGCAACACTGACGTTTGATGAAATATACATAACGTTTCTGTATTATATCTTCTATCACTTAGTATTTTGAATTAGTGTGCAAAATGTCATGTCTATGTAGCAAATAGTAACATAGCAATTAATTTTCACAAAAGGGTAAAAAATCATACGTTGGCTGTGAACTTTTAAATTATATCCATACGCGCCGAAAGGGTTAAATGGAAGGCTTTCATACAACAAGCAAGGGGAGAGGAAATGGACACGTGGGCAAATGAAGTTAAAGGCAAACTATTCGAGATCGGGTTGGGATGGATATGGGTTCGTTAAACAGCGACTAGGTAGATAGGGAAGAAATAATGGTGGGAAGTGCAACAGAAATATCACTAGACGTCCAGGCAAGGGATATTCGGGAATGGGGACAAGCTAATTATATGAAGAAAGTAAGCAAGGAAGTAAGATAGGGAGTAGTATGGCTGAGATTGGGGGTAGAGACACAGTGCGGTGAGAGAGAGGGAGGGACATATGAATGTATAATATGTAAGGGGATTGACGGGCCGGAGCACCTGTTTGCATGTCCGGGAACACGCGCCCACCAGGACAAATGGTTGGAGGGTTTGGAAAAGGATGGAGCATTCAAATTAGTTGTGTAACCGAGTACAGCAAGTGTGGAAAATATGGAGAAATGGGAGTGTTTTTGGCGAGAGTGAAGGAAAAGAGAAGTGAGGCGAGGAGGAAGGAAGAAAGACTGGAAGAAGAACGAGTGCAGTGAATGATCTGTTGGGGTAAGAGAAAGAATGTGTATATAGGGTACAAACTAAGAGACAGCATAAAAGAGAAAATTCAATGTAACAAAATATTGTAGAAAAATTCCAATATTATGTAGTGCGTACATCCTATGGCTCGCATATGAAAGGGAATAAATCTTAAATCTAAATCCATATGGAATCTTTTGAGCGTTCGCAACTATCTGGTCACATAGGGAAAGATGCAGCAGCAATAGAAGAATGCAAAAAACCAGGAAACAGAAATATCTGATGGTAACGTGCTGGACGACCGTGAGATATCTTATCCATCGCTGTTGTCTCCGGGATTGCAAACAATGTCACAGTTTCCCTGAAACAAAACAAAGCAATGTTCGCTTGGATGTGTACCCCTGTGAGACAAACTGACATTTAGTTCACTACTGGTTTCCACTGTGAATGAGGAAGAGAAAGGCCCCGAACCCTTCAATTTGCTCCTTCTCCTACAATTTAAGCCCTGCACGTCACGTAGAACGAGACAAAAAGACAAGCGCAAGGAAAAAAGTCAAGGATAGTCCGTTGCTTAATTCCGCAATGGTAGATACCATCGTTTTAATGAGAACCATGCACAGCGAGCATGAGTAACAACACTCCGAATGTTGATAGATTTGTTACTGAAGAATGTATCAATCAGATTGGTATTTACCAGACACTTCGTCTTATGGCATTGAAATAGAAACAGCTTGTGATAAAAATTTGCAGAATACCAGTACGGCCAAATAGAGCCGGTCATAGGGAGGGGCACCTTGGGCACTCAACCGAAACCCCGCGTCAGATAAAAATTATTGTTGCACTGTATATCACGAGTTTATAGGATGCTGATGCATCCAATTAACTGATTTTTGCTGACTTTTGGATCATTTTGAAAATATTTTAATATATCCAAACTACTGAAATCGTCCATATCCTAAAAAAGTATTACCTACAGAAAATCGTGTTCAAATATTTAAATAAAAAATATTAATATGCACTGTTCGTTTAATGATAGAATGAAAGCATCGTGTGAAAATACAGGGTGACAATTAATGAACTATATGAAATAAAACGGAAATTAGTGACAAACCACGTAGTACACAAACTGTATTGCACATGTAAACGGCACTACAGACATTCGGATTTAGGTTATGACATGTTCGATATGTCTGCCATCTCTGGCGATGATGTGGGGCAGACGAACAGCAAAATTCTGCCTGACCCGCTGAAGTGTCGAAACATCGATGACCTCCTGAATGGCAGTTTTCAGCTCGGCAATGGTTTTGGGGTTATTTCTGTACACCTTATCCTTAACATAGCCCCTTTCCAGTGGCCTCTGGGTACCCCAGAGCCAGAATGCGGTCCCCAAAATACTCCTCCAGGACATTTTCACTTGCAAATGGCCGACATCAACAGGTTGCGTGCGCATACGTATACGAATTCCCAACATGCCCTGTGGCCAGCCACGCAGTTTGAACGTCATCACGCGAACCGTTTAGAAATTATGACGGTTTTATTTCATATAGTTCATTAATTGTCACCCTGTACTATTTTATACGTATGAAAAAATGTAAATTCAGTACGGCGTACTGCGGAAGAACCGGATTTGATTCCCGGGGTGGGTGATCTAAGATCGGAATTTTTCCGTCTTTGTCCCCGCATAGAGCGGCTCTGGGGCTCACCCACCCTCAAATGACTGGGTATTTGGAGGCAACCCTGGTGGGGTAATTATTCTTGCAATACAAGTAACGCTATCAACAGTTACTTTACAACACTTAAATTGTTAACTTTAAAATTTGCAATGTGGGGAAGAACTAAATTTGGCAACCCTGTTTCCAACTATGTGTCTTCCTTGGATGCTCAGGTGAAAGAATATTTGTGGAATCGCCTTTTGCAAGTAGGATAGGCTTTGTTGCATGCTAAATTCAGAGCATTCGCGCTTTATTGCAATTCCCCAAGGTTTACCTTTGATAATTTTGTTCATCAGGAACGTGGAGCTAGACAAAGCCATAGAATCTAGACAAGTCACTCCTCTGCTGGTTCATTCAGTACGAGTATTCAAAATTAACGTTGCTTGCGAAAGCATGTAGCCAATTACATTTGGCATTAGAACCACTGGGAGCAATGTCAAAGAAAATTAATACGCGTGTTTTAGAGGACCGGTGTGGGGGTACCTCGAGGGAGATACAACGAGCGAATAACAATATTTCTCAACGTGTAGGAAGCCCGACGCTTCATGTGGGATGGCGTCTGCAAGTGCCTTGCATGATTGGGAACTCGTGACTCCGCTCTTTCTATTTCCTTAGTGAAAGTCGATGGGTTGCACATCGGTACAGCTGCCACTGTGTCAAGAACTGGGGAAGGCATTAGCTGTTATCTGGTGCGTGGTTACCGGAAATTTACGATTTGCCTTCGGGTGACCCACCCACCCCCAGAGACCTGTATACCGAAACCTAATTATATGAGGCTCCAGGCTCCTTGCAAAAAGTAAGAAGCACCTCTTCTGCCTGTTACTCTCGATCAGAAGATCCTTTTTTGTTTCCTTTTCTTGTTCTTCATGCTGCGCTTCCTGGAGTGTTGTATAATTTCATGACTTGTAAATCTGCAAAAGGTATTCCTGATCCTTGGCATTTGTGACAATTCTGGTATCAGATAGCTATGGCTTATCCTCGTAGGTACTAAATATTGTAACGCCCTATACTCTAACCACGGGATCTGTGGAGCATAACGGCAGAGGAGACTGAATCGAAGCAGTACACGCTGCTGCGGAGCCGTCTGGCGTCACTACTTGCTCAGAGACTTGTTTTCGTTGGCCTGCTCCAGAGTTAGCTGGGACAGAGTATAAGCACCAACATTTTATCCCAATTAGCCTAATGTGCATAAAGTGGACTTAAAACAGAAACAGGAACCAACATTTTATGTGCGTTATTCGATCTTCTTTCTCAAGCCATGGTTTATGATATTTACATCACACACATTTTGAAATGAGGAAACAAAGAATACTTATTGAAAAAATTATATAGGTTATATTTGAGATTCGAAGTTGGTATTTCTGATTTAAAAACTGTTAGCATATCTAAGAATATTTCAGTTACACCTTAGTTTCTGAAGAACATCTTTAAAAATGTACTAGTCGGGAACAGAAAATTCCAGTATTGTGTTACCAGAACATAAGCCTGCAAGTAAATAAGAAAAAAGGTTAATAACAATAATTATACCAAGTTGAATGGTGACATCTATTTTCACGTGGTGCACCCCCTCTCCCCTCCCCAAAGGAAGTATCTAGGGTTCGCTTCATCACTTGCAAATCTTCAATGGAAACAAGGGTAGAGTAACAGCTTGTATATTTTTCATCTTTCCTTACCTCTGCCAAGTGTAAATTTCTCCATCACATATTTTGACTTTATTATACCTAAAAAAAGAAGAAGCTTCGTATGGCGCCCTAGACTTCAGGGGGGACTGTCTAAAGAGGAATTTTGAAATAATGCAATATCATGAGTCGAAAACAGGTAAGCTTTTCACGAACTCCATGGATACAGATACCGCGTAGTGCTAATGGTTTCCCTAGTTCCAATTGTCCAGTCTCTATCAGCCTCTGTGAATAAAGTGAATTTTAATGTACAACCAGCGGCAAATATGATTGCAAAATTGTCCATCACTTTTATTGTTCCTTATCTTTTACGTCCCATGTTTGTTCAAGAAATGACATTGCACTGATAGTAGAACAGAACTTGTCCTCTGCTTAGTTGGTTTTTCTTGTTAAAATTTTTCTGTCACACATTGCATAAAACGGTGTGAATGGACGTATTGGAGAACTATACTTTGTACTTTATGACCTTATTAAATTATAATTATTATTTTTATCATAAAATAATGCCACTATTAGTATTACATGTACTTTTTGTGTCTATATTATTTTCACTTCTTATCTATTCTGTAATTTATATTTATGTATTATCATTTTTCATGTATTTCTTTTATTTTATTCTTTTTAATATTATCATTATTTTTACCATACAAATATCACTATTAGTATTACTGTAACTTTATTTGTGTTTGTATTATTGACAGTTTTGAATTTATTCTACATGTATATTTTTTTAATGTATTTTCATTTTTCATGTATTTTTTTAGTTCACTTTCTCATGGACAAGAGGCCGAAACAGGTCTTGTTTAATAAATACCTATTACTATTATTATTATTTCCGTCGGGTGCTCACGTCGTATTTCTGCTGAAGAAAGGAACAACTGAATTACATAGCTTTAAAAGCCTTTTAGAGTGGTCTTCCATGTCATACTAGTGAGAATAGCCACAATACCATAAAATTGCTCAAAGTTTAAAACTTTCGATGTAGGTATAAACACTACGAATGAAGTTGAAGTACCAGATACTGTTATCTTGGCTGTGGTGTATTAACATTGTTAATCAGTAATGTCACAGTTTCTCTTAAGTAGTTTTCCTTGATTTACTTATAATAGTTAATGAATTTATGGTAGATATATTATGTGCACCGTTTAAGAAAATGTACTCGGACGACTTTTCATTAAATCAAGATATAAGACCAGAATTGATGCAGTAGAAGTTGAAAAACTATAAAGCAAAGGAAAATATTTCGAAAAAAAACATAAGTATACCTTGTGTGCACGGCCGTCGGGAAGAGATTCGTACCGATCAGTCTACCGCCCTCTCACAACCTGGAAATTGATGTCGTTGATTTCAAGTTGCAAAAAAGCAGCAAGGTTGTTAATTTCATAACTGAACTAAAGGACAGTTATAATTAAAGTTAAAGATGTGTCTGAACAAAAATATAGAGTGTAGAGAACAGGAACCCAGTTTACATTTTCATAATCTATCATTTAATAATGACTTGATGATTTTCAAAATTACAAAAAATAAATTTTTACACACTACATACATTTTATGATTAAAATTTCCATAACTCTGAGCGTGTTATGTAAAAGTTAATGACAAAATAGAATAACTATTCATTTCAGTACACTATCTGCATAAAATGTACAAAACATAATGTTGATATTGATTCATCTGGTAATAGTAGAAAAATATCCCCAATAATAGTAGTGAATTTGAAACGAAACTGATTTATTTTAATTTGTTGATAACATATATTATTTTATAATAAGTTATTGTTATTATAATTCCTACCTGCTGATATATTGTCAATGGCCTGAACCCTCTACCCCTTAAAAAAAAATCTGGCGACGCCCTTTCTGGGGGGGGGTTAATAATAGGCTACATGTGTCCACACAGAATACACGCTTATGGTGTGTGTTAAAAGTGAGTTAAGAAAAGGGCCCTCGAATTTCACATCCTATCATTGTGGCTTGTCAAAATGCTCCGAACATTGAAAAATTGTAGACCACGCGCGCCAAGGAAGAAAATTTTGTGGCCAGAATGGATAAGACTGGCGGGCAAAACCTGGAGGGGGAAATTTCGCAGCGACAGTCTCTGGAACCGCAAGTTATTTTTCCTGGGTGTGAATAAGAAATTTCGCAGACAGAAATACTTCTCTTGAGAACGCTTATTTGAATCAGGAAGCTTTTCCTTACGTGCGGAACGCCATCGAAGCAAAAGTACCCACTTGTCCAGCAACGGAACACAAAGGCAGCTTGAGTCTTGCAGACAAAAGATCTGTCCGAAGAGAGCATGCTTCAACGACATAACAACGCACGGAATGCTGGGAACAATGGCGGATTTCGAGGCAGCAACGGGCTAGTCCTCACAAGTGCGAGTACCTAAATATTTCCTAGTGTCGAGGATGTGACCTATTTATTTACATAACGTCTGTCCTGGTTAGTAATGTTTGCATTGGATAGTATGTTGAGTGAATTTCCAATCAAGAATCCACTCTGTGTAAGTTGCAAATCAAAGATCGTAAGCTAATAAGATTTCTCCATTGTTGTTTTAAATGTATTCTCTTCCTTGTACCACCAAACACTATCGTTTTGTATGCGACATGTCAGAATATACGAACTCGATGGAGATGTGTTATTATATTGAAATGTTACAGTTTGTGGAATGCTTGATCGTCACTCACCACTTTCGAAGCTAAGTTAGTGGCAACTCTAACTTCTATAAGTCAAGATTATCACTTATATGTACAAAATGTAGCTTAATTGGAAGTATTAGCAGAGTTGCAATCATGAAATTAGGTTCTTAACATCAAATTGCATACCTTTTCCCTCGTTACAATAATCTTGGTACTTTAAAATCGGCAGAGAAGTCCTGTGCGATTTGTTCAACAGCTATCCAACTGATTATGTCTAGACATTTTTGCAACCTTTTGAAATTCGTTCTATTCTTTGGTAGACAATTGGGATGTATGAAGAAAAGATGAACTGGATGATAAGCAATAATATACCTGCACCAGGACTTTGGCTCAAAATTAAAGCTCCTTTGTTTTTGTTTTTCAAATGGATGAAGCTTTTACCACAAATGTCAGCAGGGAAACGTTTCACTGATGAAGTATTACTCCCAAAACCTGTTTCATTCCACAACCCATAAGAAGAAAGCTTCTGTTATCACCGATACTTAAAATGCAATATATCCTTCCAAACGTTCCGTCTTCACGAATGACCTTTCCGTACCAACAACGATCACTCCAGTCTTTGATTTTCTGGGTTTACGCTTTCCACTTCCTCAGCTACTTAATTCTCTAATTCGATATGGCATTAGACGCACTGTTAAACGATTTTTCGCAGCGGGATCTGTGACATTTTATCATGCTCTTTAACAGGCCATTAGATTCAAAGAGGTCTCTAAATTGAGAAAATCACTTTGTTTTTTTTGCATGAAGACATCCGCCAGGAGTTATGCACCGGGAAAGCTCATAAAGAACATGCAAGCGCTGAGATCGTCATAAAACCATCTACACGAAGGCTCGTAACTACCGAATATCTCAACCGTCTTCTTTCTTCTCCGTTGACGTAGGAATCGCCAACGACAGGGAAAATCCACAATGTGGACATCGCATAAAAACTGAATGCGCTTGGCCTTCGCCTAATGTAGAAGGCACCCGAAAGATAACATCAAAGGCATGGAGCGAATGTCCATTTTGTTCTCACTGTATGTCTGCCGAGAGCTTCCGTTGGGCAAGTCTCAAGGCAATAAAAGAAATTCACAAAGGGTGGCTTAAGGGAAAGTATTGGATTTCGTCAGGTGGCAGTTGACAAGAAGATATTCTTGTTATCACTTTTCGTTATGTCTCCCAGCTTAACAAACAAATCAAATCGCTTTCGAGACCAAATTTCAACTAGGTAATCAAAAGGAACCAAATGAGTTTCTCTACCTAAATCGATATTGACACTTGAACAATCAATTTACGCAAATTTCTTCTAGTAAGTCAAACAGAACAGGATCAAATTTCGTTAAAAGTTGTCCACATTTTGGTAAAATTAATGGATGGAAGATTTGATTTGTTTTTCTTTGCGTGTCTGACAGTTTTGGCTAATTGCGAAGATGAGGATGGATGGGGATAAGATGAAACAGATGAAGGAATAATCCCACACACACACACACATATGGACAGCACACAAAGCAAGTCCCACGGAGGATTATAATGGCCATGGGATCCAGACGCCAGAGCCTCGCTAGTCTCCGAAATGCAGTCCAGGGTGTACTAAGTTGAAAATAGGTTGACAATTGGATGTCTTATAAAAGGGTCACCTCTTTGGTCAAACAGAATAGCGTATTCCACTCAAACTTCGTCTAACTTTTCGAATACTGAAAAAAACTGAACTTCCACAATGAGATTTCTGTATATTATTAGAACAGACAAAGGTTGAAATTGTCATTCTACTGCTCATCTATCTTGTTGATCTTTTAAATAAGCAAATACATATTGTGACATATATTCCATTCCTTCGCACTAATTGCAATAGTTCACATTCTTAGAAATTGAAAATTTGGTGACCGAGCGCGTTGAGTGGGTAACATTCGATTTCGCTTTCGAATTTCCGGGATGTATAGAGTGTTGTTTATAGAAGGCATTCAAGGGTCAACCTCACTTTCACGTACTACACCCTGCACTGTATTCTTGCAGGGTAACGAGGCTCTGCCGTCTGGACTCACAGCTAGTATAATACTGTGGTACTTGTATTCCTTGGATTGTCCCATCACCTCATCACACCATTCATCCTCATCCTTGCGATTAGCCAAAAGTGGCAGAAAAGAAAATAACATAACTGAATCAATCAAAGCCGCTGACGTTCCTCGGTTCAAATCCAGGCCTTGATTTAGGGTTTTCTTTGTGAATGTCCTATCATAAACTTCATGATATAGTCACTTACCTCAACGTCGCGATTAGCCAAATAGGGAGAAAAGCAACGCTAAATAACAAACGTACACAATGAATATGCTGATTTGCAAGTCTGCCAGATGGACGCTCAGTACATGGAGTTTGATTTCAAGGAATAATTTGCGATTTGTTGCACCCTAATTCGACGATGCTTGAAGCACTCGAATTCCTGTGTGTTGGTATCGCTGAATGAGAAGACAAATCTTACTATTCCTGTTTCATAATACAGTTTTCGCCACTTCCTCGTTTGATATTGCGAATCTGCTCGCATTCCCGAATCGTCAAAGCGAAATGACACGTATAAACGTGTGGAAAATCGCACCGATTCTAATACGGCGGGATTTCCTGCTCGGGAACGTGCCGGACCACAAACGACACAGACTAATAACGGTTCCTTGGTGTCTCGCAATTCGTTTTCGTGCGAAAAAAAGCAGAAAAGTGACCAGTTTTTCTATTGCATAAGCATGTAACCGAACAATAGGAAAAAGGGGGAACAATATCCAGTGAACGGCCCACGTGCCATCCAATTTTTGTAGTTCCCCGTTTTGCACCAGCACGCCCGTAGGAACGAGCAGTCTCATTTGGCTGTCATTGATGAGGATATCGAAGCCATGCGAATTTGTGACACGACTGGCATGCAGGGGCATTCCTTTTACATCATTTTGCAAAACGAACCTTGCATTTTTCTCATCTCGTTATATCGTCGGGAGGATAATTTCGTGCTTTCTAACTGGCTGTGCTGGAATTTGGATTTAAAAAAAACGTTACAAGTTGTTGCTGATTTAATACTGCATTGGAATTGAAGGTGTGCTCCACCACAGATATACAAGGTGTCTCATAAGTTATAGCGCAAACTGACACAGGTGAAAGTACACGATAATAGAAGCAAAAAAGTCTCAGTAAATATGGGTCTGCAAACGAGTCGTTTTCGAGACAATCGCGAATATGTGATTACAAGCCGCCACTGACTTCATTGTTTGTAAACGTCGTCCTAGTAGGTAAAATGCTAAAAATGTGTGCGAATGGGGGGTTATAAGCCGTCACTGACTGTATTTTGTAAACACCGAGTGCTTTACTCCTTGCGCGTTCCGAGGTTTGCCCCTTGCTTACAAAACAGAACATTTCCGAGAGGTGGCGTTGTAATCAAACAGGCTGGATACAATCAGTACACAGTTGGAGTAGAATGTTCTATAAAAGCAATGAGATCTTCAATTACTTTTCTTACTGTATTATTAGCATTTTACCAACTAGGACGACGTTTACAAACAATGAAGTCAGTGGCGGCTTGTAACCACACATTCGCGATTATCTCGAAAACGGCTCGTTTGCAGACCCATGTTTACTGAGACTCTTTTGCTTCTATTATCATGTACTTTCACCTGTGTCAGTTTACGCTATTACTTTTGAGACACCCTGTGTGTGTGTGTGTGTGTGTGTGTGTGTGTGTGTGTGTGTGTGTGTGTGTGTGTGTGTGTGTATATATATATATATATATATATATATATATATATATAGTGCATTCCATGAGAAATGTCGCCTGAGTCTAAATTTTCAAAATTAAATGCAATGCTGTAACTTTATCCTATCTTATGAGTGAACAATTTAAATTTGTATTTTGGATAAAAATTCAAGTATTACAATTAAGATAGAAAGTAGAAGGTATTTTGCATATTATTAACTTTTATTTTATTTTTTTGATTTACTTGTGTTTGGTATTGTGTTCCACCCGTGACACCAAAATAACAATTAATTTCTCCTTTAACTGTTACATTTTCCCCTCAATTCCACTAGAATATTCAAAGGTCAGTTACCTTCTCTCTTTTTCTAAAATAATTTTATTATTTTTATTTTTGGTTATTCACAGAAATTAAAATAAATTTAATATTAAATGTAGAGGCAGTGTTTCATCAGTCCCACCAGTGACACAAAATTGTTCCCCTTTAGCTACAAATCTGAGAAAGTATTTTGAGGTAATTATGATTAATAAACAGTGTTGAGTTTCTTATTATATTGCACAGAAACTGTGAAAAAAATGTTACTTAACTTTCCATAGAATAGTTACTTTAATATAAAAAATGTAGTCGGCGTGTCCCACCCATGACAATCGAATGCACCATGTATAATACGTTTATCTGTGGTTCCAATCTACTCTTCATCTAAGAAATGGCGTTTTCAGTTTTATTTAAATAAACTCCTCAGAAGGGCTCTATTTGGAGTGAGATGGACATATCTCAGCTTCTAATTCTTAGCGGTTAGGTAAAGTCGCGATTAGGCATACATCTACCACTGCGGTAACAATAGTAATGTTAAATTGTGCGTTATCATGGCAAGCTAACTCCCCCATGATTTGAATCAGGTATTCGTGTTTCACAAAACATTATCACTAGGGCTCGGATAATTATGCATCTTGCATATTGCATATGCAATTGCATATTTAAGGATTTTTAACTGAAAATGATTATTTCATATGCAGGCGCATATTTGTATGAAAATAAGTTGATTTGTGCATATTTTTGTACCCACAACCAACACCGAGCATATACTGTATTTATTTTTTATTTTCTTTATCTTTTCTCTGTGTTCCTTCATTCCTTTTTCCTGGATTGTATGAAATGTGGCAAGTACGTCATTCTCACCTCAACAATCGACTAAACTTGATGTATCTGACTTTGTTGCCCTAAAATACAGTCTACTTGTATCTGGCGAAGTTGAACTTGTGTGTTTTCTGAATATAAGACTGTTCTAGCTGAAAACACAAGGAGTTTCAAGTTCGCAAATGCAATCATGATCTGGATCTGTAATGTATTGTGTTTCATTTAACGCAGAACCATATTAATTGAAAAAAATCTGTGTAGCGAGTGAGCATTCAGAATAATGCATACTCATTGCCTGGCATGTAATCTTTCATAGTTTGTAATATATACAGCATTTATAAATTAAACGGGTTTTTAAAGTGCATATTTAAGTGCATATTTTACACTTTTTTAGTGCATATTTGCATGCATATTTTGCGTTTTTTTTAGTGCATAACTATCCGAGCCCTAATTATCACTAAACTCAAAGGAGGATTAAAACATGTGAAAACAATCCCCCCCTTTCATCAAAACTATGAATTACTTTAATGTTTATCTTTATTGAAATGACATAATATTGTAACATCTTTTTTATGACATACAATTTTTATTTTGAACTCTGTATTAACTAGTTCAAACTTGCATTTAAACTGAATTTCCGAAAATAATGATGAAAATTTCGAATTCAAAATTAAGTTTTCACTTTGGTCTGGTAGTTTTACTCATGCTAACAGGCCGATTTATTTCGTACTTGATAAATCGCATGAAGGATTTACATATATCGTTTAGAAGGAAAGAACTTCTCTCTTCATTATATGCATGGTGAGATGTTGCAAGTTTCTTTGGAAAACGTTTTGATCTCCTATTCAATGACTTACAACACCATGCACCGCGAGAAGTATAAATCGTGTGAATGAATGCATGAATGAATAAGTTGAAATTTTTGGGTGTCTCGGCACATAAGGTCATTGCGAACCCTTCACAGTATAGGAGGAACAATCTCTACCTGAAAGTTAACAAGGGTAACACCATTAAGGGCCGGTTTTTCAATGTCCAGTTATTCTTTCTGTTAACTATCTGCCAGTTGGAGATAATCGCCACTCTTAACCAGGACCGGGTTTTTCAATGTGAAAGTAACTGGCAGTTAGCAAATCGTAACTTTGTACCTCAAAATGGTATGTTGGTAATGCTGAAGCGCGGAAAAATAGGGAATCGATCTGCGCGCCATATATTAGTATAGTTTCAAACCGCGTTGGTTGGCACACAGCCTGGCGTTTAAATATAGAACTACAGGCGCGCCCCGCTCGAAAACACGTTATAGCATAGCAAACAAATGGAACAATGGCTGTGTATCCATTCTGTATGCTTACGAAATAAATTAACGAAAGCAAGCACTAGAGATTTGGCTTTCTTCGAATAAATGTAAATTCAATTTCATATTGGGGAAATGCTGTTATGAGGCGCAACGCAGATACTTTCTTGTAGAAGAACTCGAAAGTCGAAATATTAATAATACCTGTCTGTTGCTATAAACACTATTAAGATGTACACATTGGACATTTGACTGCATGCTTTGTACTACCTCTGCATGCATGTTTGTGGAGCGAAAAAAGAACACATTACTGAGCATGCTTTGTATGGGTTCTAAAAATATGATGGTACGGGTAAAAATAATTTTAAAATTTACTGTAATCGTATTTCTCCGAGAAGATAATTCAATAAAGCATGAATTGAAGGCAACACACGTAATAAATAATTGACAAGAAGAAAAAAAAAAAGATCCGTGACCAGGACTCGAACTCGTATTACAAAACACAACACGCTCTGAAAGGTGGTGCCGCTAACCACTGTACCAAATTACCGTTTGGAGATTGCCCGCCTGGTAAACCGGATATCCTGGTCACAAATTCTCCAACACAACCTTGCCAAGCGAATTCCAGCAACTACGATGCTTAATTTCCATATTTGCATGGACATCGGTAAGCTCTGCCAAACAAAACAAGTCTTCTTCTGTACCAATTTAACAGTTTTATGAATCATATCTTCTGTAATGTGGCTGTGCATGAGGCAGCCATGTTGCTTCGCAACTTCCAGTTAGGCTGGTAACTGCAAGAATAAGTACCAGTAAAGATAATCGACACCAGAGTTCCAGTTACGAGCTAACTGTACATTGAAAAACCTAAATTTTCACTAACTTCCAGTTACGTGCTAACATGGACCTTAACTGGACATTGAAAAACCGGCCCTAAGCCTTGTTTCCATGATTATGAAAAAATATAAATATGCTGACCGTACTTGATACAGAGTCTGATGAAGACCTTGCTAGAAGGTTGAAACGTTACGTTTAGTTTATGTTTTTAATAAAATAAATTACTGCCTTGGTCAGCATATTTATATTTTTTCATTAACAAGGGTGTGTAAAAAGCACCTTCAAGTGTGTTGTAAAGGGACCTGCATAGGGCATACCTCGTATAATATTGAAAAGGTAAGGATACATTGCAAACTTTTCAATACAATGTAAAAGACTTCTCAGAAAGCTTTAAACGCTTTCAACATTTCAAAACATGGATAATAAGAAGTCGGGAATATGAAAAGTTAGTCTGAAGGCATTAAAAATGGCACATTCATTAACGGTGTTCCGAGCACTTAAAACATTGATATACACAGTAGTGTCTCCAGCCCTTGCAGCAAAGGACGATGTGTGAGATGTCATTGTCCAATGTGAAGCCGAGGACTATGATTTTTATGTGGGCCTCAAAAAGCAGATACGTATGTGTCTTTTTTACATGTACGACATGAGCATACGGGATGAGAATGCAAGGGAGTTTTATCTGCTTAGCCTAAAATTATATATTTCACACATATAATTTCATTTCAGTTACAGCAATTTGCGTTTATTATTATAATAGACTGATGATTACACATACGACTTGTACAGCTTGCTGTAGGAATAATATAATTTCAAAGTTGTTGGAAAATACTTGGTATCCTCGCTGGTAAAATCATTCGGACGCTCATGTGCATTGTACAAATAAAAGTAATACGACATCTCGTTAGCGGATTGAGGAAACGTTCTCTCCACCCCTTAAAGTATTATGAAAACTAACAATATTGGTGGGCGGGTCGGTGGGTGTGTTCGTGCGCTCGCACACACAGACACGTATCTCCTGAGATTTCGGCCAGTGTATGGGGCCGGTGGCCACACATCATCGTGAGAAACTAGGTTTCGTCGTGATGACCACACGTCACCGCGTAACTGGTCGGATGATGATCTCCCACCTCGGCAGGTTGGAGAGAGACCAGCAGTCGGTAAGTTGGCCCCGGCTCTCACGGGCTGTTGCAGATCGGGATATAGGACGAATACATAAAACATTATATTCGTCCTTACAGTACTGTTGTGCCATCCAAGAAAGATTTTACACCAGGAGTTTTTAATTTGAGTTTTGCTTTAAGGTCACTTTATGCGCAGATAGCCTTATCGGTACTAGACATACAGTTTGAAATGGTATCCAAACCACTGTGTACCTCGAACCCAGGACCCCTTAACCACAAAGAGACAACGACCAGGAATTTGGCATAGGATATTAGGCAGAGCAAAGATAAACGAATCCACGCAACATTAAGAAGCTTTCTGCAACGACATTGAAGGGATTTAGATGGGAGGAGGCAATTTGCAATGACAATGGCAAGAGCGCCTGACAAATTTGGAAGTGATGACGCGCCGCCAACATGCTTTCCAGCGAAGATTGACCTTTCAAGTGCAAAATGGTTGCTAATTTTCTCCCTCCAACACACACAAATGCAAACACCTCTCAGTGTGCAGAAGGCGGGTGAAGATGAGTGATTGGGGCCCGTCCGCGGCCAGTTTCTTCTTCGGCAAGAGTGTTACAAGGTCGCAAAATTAATGCCATCATTCATCAAGACACTAAGGAATCCTTCCCTTCATTCTTTGGTAAATGGAAACCGTGACACCAATGCATATGTTAATGAGTATTAAAAGGCACAAATACTCAGGATATAAACACAATAACAATTAGGCACTACTTCGACGTGAGTCATCCCAGGTCAAGCTAATATCCGTTCAATCGTACTCGAATGCGTGATAACTCCTTGCAGATCTGAAAAAGTCAGTTTATCACAGGGATCCCGGGTTCGAATCCCGGCGTGAACGTGGGTGTTCTTTGTGAGTGTCTCTTCATCAATTTCATCATCACTCATCCTCATCTTCGCAATTAGCCAAAAGTGAGAGAAAAGTGAAGTAAAATAAACCAAACCAAAAAAACTCTGTTTCTCAGGCAGATTTCTGAAAGTGTATCCCAATTCTGATGGAAGACGTCAAGCCACCAATAGCTTGAAGTTTCCGAAAGGTACACCGACAAGAAATCTCATAGAGTTATGTGTTGTCTAATTTTGATCTTACGTGTTACATATCCCTATGTGATTCCTAAGTCCGTAAAACATTTTGGAAATTTACTACTGGTAAACAATGCAAATGACAGTAGTGATTCTGATGTGGATAGTAGTTACTCGAAATAGTACAGAAATGTATATTAGAATTTGAAATTTAATATGAAAGACGAATCATACGTAGTATCAGTATTATTGCTTCGTAAAAAATTTCCTCGGGTAGTTAGGTAGAAATTCGTATTTCACTGCATAAAGGTGCTAAATTCGTAATATTCACATCACACAATAAACAAAATTACTTCTATTATTTATTACTTCTGTAACATTACGACAAATTAGTGCCCTTATGGCACAAGACTGTCAATTTGCTGGTGTTCATTATCTTGTTATCTTGAATGGTAATGTATTATTCTTAAACGCGTCATCTCCCGACAATAAAACACTTAAATTGTGAAAATTACAAGGGACGTGAGCAGATACTATACCAATTATGACGTTTGACTTTCGGTATCTCTTCTGTTGTTGACAATCATTTTATAAATCCTAGTTTTAAAGCACTGATTGTTCATTTATCGTCTTTCGCCATATTTCCTCACGTTAAAATTGAATTAAAAGTGTAATTTAATATAGTAACAGCATGTCCAGTACCTAATTCGCCATGTATCTGTATTTAACAGGTACAGTAAAACATCGTTAATCCGGACCCCGATAAACCGGACTTCGCTTAATTCGGACAGGCAAAAGGCAAAAAAAAAAAAGAGCAGAATGCAAGGTTTTAAATGTGGCTAGAAGTCAACAATCGCATTCCATATTGCTCCGTAACATTTTACTGTACTGTATAGTGTTTTTAGGCCTATGCCCTTTAAATACACCATAATAAAAGTGTTTTGTTGCTATAAACGGAATTTTAATGCACTTTCTACTGTTCTTTTAGGTTATTTCAGTTAATCCGGACTTTCGTTAAACCGGTCAACTTATCCCCCCCATTAGTCCGGATTAACGAGGTGTTACTGTATATTACCTATCTAAATATCCAAATGCATAAAAAATATTTCTAGGCTCTTCCTGTATCGTGTTTTTCATTCTATTTTAATTGCTTTACTTGCCTTTCCTACAGCGTGCGTTAATTGCGAAGATGAGGATAAATGATGAACCGATGAAGTTCATCAATCATCAATAATAAACGCATGCCTTACCCAGGGTTCGAATCTGGATCTCTTACTTCGCCACTTTATATCCGATTAGCGCACTATCAGTTACAGATGTGGTCAAGGTCTTGTTATCAGTATTGTATTGGTACTGGTAGAATATTGATATCAACCAATATATAAACTGGGCTTCTTATAAGTACAAGAGTTGGATGATACATTTTAAGTTACACCTGTTAAATACTGCTGACTATGAATCATTCTTGTTCTTCGGACATTTTTATCGTAGGAAGAACTATTAATTAGAGCTGAGACACTTTGAAACGATACTGACATTCTCACTGATTACCACCGATACCGATGCTTAAAACAATTAAAAGTTGTTCAAAATATTATACCCTATCCCAGTTAACTGTGAAGCAAGGCCGCGCATAGCGGAAGAGAATCGAAGGAAATCGAGTGGCCAGAGCGAAGCAGTAGACGCTGATGGGAAGGCTGGTAACTTCAGTCGCTTTCCTCCACTCCACGCAATTCCGTTCCTCTTACGTGTTCATTGGTGGATCCGTCACTACTTGCGCAGAGACTTGTTTTCGTTTGCCTGCTCCACAGTTAGCTGGGACAGAGTATAGCGGGTGAGTGTTCCACTCCAACAACAAGCATCAATTCACCAAAGTTTTGCTCTAAAATATTCAAGAACTACACCAGAGTATAATAATACCTGCTATTTTATTAGAAAATACAGATTTTCATGTAATATTAGTTTAAAAAAAAACAATGAACACTTCGAATTTTGCATAACTTCCAGGATAAGTATATTCCGCGAAAATGTATCGTTGTGTGTGTGTGTGTGTGTGTGTGTGTGTGTGTACACACATACATATATACACATTATACCTCGGTATCGGCTCAGTACAATACCCACATTTTACATTTGAGGGTATTGCTTCTCCTTAAAAATCATTTCTTACGTTACAAGTTGCATGTAGCACGATATAGGCAAATAGGTATTGCGTTTACTGTAATCCCCAACAGGGATGAGAATAATGCGTGCTTCTAACTGTTCCCTTCTATACTTTTTTTTAAGTAGGGTACTTTCTAGCAACACGCTACAAAACACACAGATGTACTGAAGCTGTTTTGTCCATGAAAGGAAGTTTGTAACAATTACAGACGTTACAGTCTCTTTTGTGAAGGTGTTAGATAACGCTTGCTCACTCGAAGCGCAATGAACTTTCCTGGCTGCCTAAGAACCTTGAGATTACATAAAACGCGTCAAGGATATACTTATGGAAATCACTAAGAACCTGTTATCTCTCTTCAGTAGGCAAGGGAGTAAGATGTTTTGCCGCTAAGATGTACTCCTTTTGGTATCTACACGGGGAAGGTGCTCTTTGCAGGTCCGCTGTGCGAAGATTTAAGGCAACTATGGTGTAAAAGATATGATTGGGTAAAACATACATTTGTTACATATTATTCTCAATTTTCAATAATTATTTCTGAAAATATATATTTTGTTGATACAAATTCTACACTAACGACATTACTAAAGTTATTATTATTATTATTATTTTAGGTAAGGTAAAGGTAAAGTTCCCCGTGCATATAGTACCGTGCCATGAAGGCGCATTTAGGGAGCGCGGAGGTAGGGCCCAATACATTCTCGATCTCGGCCACCTTTATCCCCCAGGGTTGCCCCCAGGTACCCATTGCTTTCAGTCTGGATGAGCCCCAGAGCTTCATGCAAGGACAAGGCCGGAAATATTCCGACCTTAGATCATGAACGCCGGGAATCGAGCCTGGGTCTCCCGCATGGCAATCAGTCTCCCTATCGACTATAGGCTATAGGATAAAAGTACCCCAAGATAAGTAAATATTGTTGAATAACTCAAATCTTTCATATCATTTCAGTATATACTTCCCGTACGGTTCCGTACACATTTGAGCTACAGCCAATCTCTTACCAATCAATTTCTAGGAATTGTTATGGCGGCCGCAGTATATAACGACAATATAATAATTTGCTATGTTATTGATGTAATATTTCAACCCGACAATGCTCCATCTCATTTCAACTGCAATTTCCTGCTTTAGACGATAGATTAGACAGAGAAGGCAGTGGCGTAAATAACACCCACGCAACCCACGCTGTGCGGGGGGTTGGGCGCACGTGCTTCACAAAAGTTTCCTTTCGGCGTTAAAATATATTTTAAGCCAAACATGTCCCTACAACTGAAAACAGAAAATGTTAATCATTAGAAAAGTAGAAAGTGGATTACTAGATTAGAAGAAAACCTCCATTAGCTGAATAGTTCAAGTCATTGATTACGCCGCCGAAGGGTAGACGACAGGCAAGAAAATGCGCTAGCAAAGCGTTCACACCTTCCCGCCCCTACTTACCGCCCGCGTTTTAGCAGGGTTTGGTGAAACCACAGATAAGTATAGAAAGTGTGGGGCGTTACCCCCACACCCCCTATACGCCTTCATGGCACGGTGCTATGCACAGGGGAGCACTTTACCTTTACCTTTTTTTTATATATATATCTGTGGTGAAACTGTGCTGCTCTCGGAGCAACACTGGAATAAACGCCAGAAGAATGAGAGGGTGAAAATAACTACGACACGAATAACAACGAAACGCAATAAAAGAAATGGCACGCTGGTGGATTTTCATGTATAATTACAATATAAAATATATTTTCTTTGTTGTCTTAACCTTTCGTACCAGTTTTTGCATTTATTCAAATTAAGTGTATGTATTTTCATATTTGTATATACATAATATAAATGTAGGCGTGAATTAATATTTTAGAAAGGAATGGTTTTTTTTTATAGAAGGGACGCACAAATCAAAGTTGCGGGGGGGGGGGGTCAGAGTGTGTTAGTTAAGCTACGTTTCCATTCTGACAAGTTCCAGACTCATGACGCGCAACATGCGCCGGCGCATGTTGTGCGTTATTTAGTACACTGATTCCAATTCAAAACTACTTCAGCAAAATACGCCCGCAACAACACTGAAGTGCAGGACCGCAATGTAGCGTTGTGCAGTGCTTTAGAGTAGTTCAGTGTTCCTTCTCTTGCATTGTAATAATTTGGTGGTAATTTAACTTGTGTAAAGATGGACAATACAATGGTTCGAACTAGTGACATTCAACGAACTATATAGCTCATTGTTGACATTCCACAACACTGACTCCTGTTCAATTTGTTCTATAAGTTTTACTACTTTATCTTTCGACCCTCCATATTGTCTACAAAACAAACACTCACGTACACCCAACGGCGAAAGAAACAGTAGGCGAATTGTCCACCACCATTTTCGTTCGGTCTGAATTACACAATGTGATGACAATGAATTGAAATAATGACTTCAATAAGCAAAGAACAATGCCTGCTTCGAACCAACATAGTTTAATTCCTTAAAACAACACACGATGTAGAATAAAAAAGTAATGAAAATAGCGGTGGACAATTTGCCTACCATTATCTTTGCCGTTGACTGTACAACGAGACAACCAACTACAACAACTACACTCAAATAACAGGACGTTGTGTCGTGACGCCGCTTCAGTCCGAACAGCGAGCACGTGGTTGTAGTCGCGTCGTCTGTTTCTACTCTAGTGCGCATGCCCGTGCCCCAGGAACTTGTTGCAGGCTGTTTCCATTGTCCGCGGCGCATGTTGTGCGTCAAAATCGTTTTGGGGCAATTTTGTCCCCGGCACTTGCGCCGCAGCATGTTGTAGACAGTTTCCATTTCAACAAATGCTTGGCACATGCTGCGTCGCATGCCGCGCGTCATGTTGCGCGACAAATTTGTGGTGATGGAAACGGGGCTTTACGCTACTGAGAGAGAGAGTTCATAAGAACTTCGTGAAACAAGAAAGTATCCAAGTTATGCTTGAGACTTGCAAATATCGGAAATATCCTACATGCTAGTAAATTTGTTTGTTTCTTTGACGCGAATAGGCTAATCTGGAATGGACCTACAGTTTAAAGTGTGATTCGAACCACTGGACAACGTGCCTCTACCGTGTATAGAACCTGGAACTCCTTGAGTTCAAGGCGAAGGTGTTACAACTACGCCTTATGTGCTAGTAAATACGAATAACGCATGGATAAGTGCAGAGCTACGCCGGATATTCCCACTGAAATCTATTAAAATGGATAGATTCCTGATGAGTTGTTCAGTCAAGAATAAAAATCTGAATTATTAAATCTCTAATGAAGCAGAATATTTATTCATTGTTGGACACATCTACATAAGTAATAAATATTTGAAACTTTATGGATAATACGTTGGTAATATGTGGGGATAAAAGGTCCATTTTATCCTGCAAATGTAAACCGATAAAGTCTTATATGTTTTTACCGTGGACAGGCGGAAGATAAGCTGCATCAAAATTGGCACCCTCTTGAACATGCACCCTAAAACATGTTCACAAATAAAAAATTACCCACTTAGCTAACATCTGCAGTAATGTAATATCAAGGTAAGTTTGTCTATCTGTATGTGCCCACATTTAACTTAATTTAGTTCAAATATCATTGTTGAAAATGATCTACATTAATATGGCGTTTAAAGTTGACTTAAAAACATGAGGCAATATTAATTACGCTGAAATTACAACAGATTTTGCGACATGCAGTTGTGAGAGATTGTAGGAAAATATACAAACTGACAGAAGTTTTTAATAAACCGAAAGTCATGAAACTTCTATCCATATCATAGAACATACATATGTGTCTTGAACAGAACCTTCAATTATTTTTTAAAAATGTTACAGATGTTACTACGTGACCACAAGTAACTGAATAATTCTATATCTTTACTAATTATTGAATTTGGAGAAGATATGAATAAAATACAAGATAAAAAAGTGTTAAATATACATACCATCATAAATAGATTTCTTCTTCATAAATTTCTGGGATAATTACAAACCATTTCTTATTTTTTAAGGGTGCAATCCATAGCAACTTTTAATGATTGTTATAACAACAATCCTCTATTTGGGAGGTAATGCAAATTTCACAAAATATTCTGGAAATACTGGATGTAAGTTTCATTTAATATTTGATTTCTTCTATCAGCCAAGGAGATATATTCATAATATCCAATGACATTCGGTATCCTTCAATAGGAAATTTATGGAATATTCTAATTTTGTTAATATTAATTTATGGCATTAAATCGAACATGGCTTATTAAATTAATTCTGACCTTTTCAACATCCCTTATCCACATCCTTGCATGTTAAATAGTATATCCGGGAAGCTTTTGGATAACATTCACAATTTCTTCTTGGATTCTGTTTCCTGAAGGCTACATGATTCACGCTAACTTTGAGCTGTGAGGGCCCATTTCGTTATTTCTCGTTGCTCATTTTTCTTGTGGCTTGCGGGTCTTAGTCTTATATCATCGCCGTGCGTTCCTCGCACGCAGAAGCGCTTGGAATATGTTAATGGATGCAAGAAACAACGTCATATCTTATCCAATATCAGCTGGAGTTCAGCCACCTGGCGTCTGGTAGAAGAACCATCTGCACCATATTCGGCAGGGAGATGCATCAAACCCTGCAAAAATCCAGCACCAAAATTGATAGCTACCATGTCTTGACACCGATTCCTTGTGGAGCTTCTCTAATGATGAGTTCCGATGGTTCGAGCCACACAAACAGCTAATTGCAATCTTGCTTGCCCGTTGGAAACCGCTGTCGTTCCCCAACGTGCAAAAAACCTACATTACCAAGATGGCTGTGCGATATGGAGATGTCACATTACGCGGCATGGCGTTATTTATTACGTCAAAATCACCCACTGAAGTCTGTAATCAGTGACTCGTTTTTCCTGTATTTACAGTACTGCTGATGGGGCAGAAAATTTCCACGTCAAATGAGGAATGCTACCGAAGGGTGTTTGCTTGGAAACGTGACAAGGAACGGAATGCAGAAGTTCTACCCCGAGCTGGACTGACGTAGTTGTCGTTGGAGAGATTTGGAAAATCTGTTTGCCTGCAGTTAGTTTACAAGGAGTGTTAACTGCCTCATTATGTAATAAATCAGTAGAAGCTATGATTTAGGTACCATAACTTGTTTCCTTGTCCATATTTTACACGTTCACATGTCCCAATACAAGTAACCAATGTACCCACCGATTGTATCACGGGATCCAATCGTACAATGTGAAGATTCCAAGATCAAAAATTTCATAAACACAGCTTTCTTTTTTTGTGATTCATATTTAATAAGCATTTGCGCTGGTCGTAGATATTTTTAAACGAATGGCTATGAATATACAGGGTGGCTCAATAAGTCACTTAACACCCTCAGTACAAGGCCACTGCGGCATGGAATGTGAAAATGGCGATGACCAATCATTGCCTGGCCAAGGGGGAACCACATTGACGCCACCCACACGGTCGGCAGCCATCTTGAATTCAACTTCAGAATTTTAAATGGGAAGGGGGTCGTGCGATATATCAAAATGGGCTAGAATTTCACGAGAAATGCAATGGTGAAGGTTTTTTCGACGTATCTTTAACCAGTAAAAAGTTATGACTGAATTCTTGTACCAATTTGCTCCTTTTCGAGGTGTTAGAAAAATGCCTTAAAATTTGTTTAGCGCATCGGTAATGCATCGAGATCAAAGTGATGTCCAGGGAGAGAAGTTCGCATGCCATTGCACACGATTTTAATCGGATACATCCACGAAGAGCTGCGCATTATGAATGGTTGTCGCGAACAATTTACAGTGTGACGCTTCCATTGAATTAAAAGTCCTTCACAGTGACAAGGCTAATGTTTATGTTCAGAAGGAAGTTCATAAACAGAATGTGCGACCCTTGTCATCTGATAACTAACTTTTAACAAAAACAGGTTCATAACGTTCCCATAAGTGTTCTGGTGTTCTTCCCTATTGAACAATCTCTGTAAAAAGTACCTTCTTCCATAAGCAAGGATGAAAAAACCTGTTTATTTAACAAATCCAAGTAGCCCTAAGCATTTAAGGTTCCGTTGATGGAAAATTGACTAACCAATCGTGTTCCACACAGCACGCCACACCATTAACTTACCAACACTAACCATTTAGCTTTGATCTGTCGAAAATGGGTTATCAGATAAAAAGCATCGAAGTGGAGTTTCCTACAGACTAGAAACTTAAATTAATAAATTTAACATTCAGTACCATTGGCGTAAGCACTGAGAGAGCTGATGAGGCTACAGCCCTTCCAGAAATTTTGATAAAAATAAAAAAATTCTAATGAAAGTAGTGAATAACGTGGGAAAATCTACAGTGTAAAATGCAAAGCTGGCTTTTGTGTTTCAACAACTTTTTTAAACGAAGGCTAAAAATGGTAATTATGAAATATTTTATTGTGTCGAACGCAACTATGTACAGTACTATGCAACTTTACAAGTCCAGCCCCCTCCGAAAGAAGATCATGTGCACGCTAGTCTTCAGCACGATGCCACAGTTTGACAAGATTCCAAAACTTTTAACATATTCATTACATCAGTCCACCACTATATCATAAACAACCAAAAACTATATATGTCTCAACGGGGAAACTTCTTCAAATTGTGACATATTATTTTGCTGTACATAAACTGTGAGAAGGAATTTGGGATAATGGGCTTGAACATGTTTTCTGCAAATTAATCAGGAAAAGAATTTCTTTGATGACACAACATTTATATAACCGGATTTGTAGGATTTATGATGGAAGATAAGGTACGTGAATTGTAATGCCAACCGACTACTGCGAAGGTTACCCAAGAGCAATTTATAACCCAGGGGTTGTCCTTATGTTTGTTCACAACATATGTCCACAAGAACAAACAAGGAAAGTGCATTTCAAGAGTTCGTGTAATGTAAATGTTCAAATGAATTATATTGTTTGCATCTACTAGCCCAACCGAAACAAGTATTCCAGTAGCTTATGACCCACACAAACCTTCAGATGGCCACGAAAGTCTTCAAAACAGAACAGCAAAGGAATGCCGCTGGTTTGCTCAAGTAAGAGCATTAGTCATAGGTCATTTACAAACCATACCATGTGTCGCCACAATGAAAGGTGGCTGAATGCTGTACTAATCTAATCTTAGACATCCTCACTCAGTTGAGCTAACTGTTGAACTGTTGGATGGTCATATCTACTGTTAACTTGTTCATATTCTCATTTTTACCGTTGCAAGAACAGAAAAGAAAGCTTCACATGTGTACATGCAAATTTCACATTGTAGATTACATGTTAATATTTCTCGAACGGTTATGAAGAAATGCACAAGTCAGTTATGATTTACCTTATATCTTTTAAGAAAGAGGTTGTTACGCGTAACATGACCATATACAACTTGAAGCATGATCATGACATTTACATGGATGGGGAAAGAGCGTATGCCTGGTTGACTATCAATTTCTTTTCATGTTAGCAACAGTTTACTGTCATCTTGCTCAAATTCTGCGGGGTGAGTAATCTCCTTGTAGAAAGAGGTAGATGACGATCAATACCTTTGGAATTTTGAGAAGTCGTCAGAAGAGAAAATTTCCAAATAAATGAAATAAGTAATTCAGCATGTTGGACGGTAGATGTACACAGAATACAAGAGAAATATAAAACTAACTGTTGTAAGACATAAAATGCCTCCTTTTCAAGTCAAAGAAGGTGTAATAGCATCTTCAGACATGTGTAGGCGAACAGACTATTCCTCATATTTCACCAACAAGTGGGTCGACCTCCGTGGTGGAGTGGTTAGTACGGCGTGCTACTACGTCAGGGGTTCGAATCCCGGCCTGGGCATGAGTGTTTACTTATTTATTTATTTATTTATTTATTTATTGCGTCTTGTTTATCATGGCGAAGTTAAGGCTTTGTAGCCTTTTCTACCACTTAACCAGTTCTTTGTGAGTGTCCCTTTATCAGCTTCATCACTCATCCTGAACGTCACGATTAGCTAAAAGTGGAAGAAAAGCGACGTAAAAAAGAGATTCAATAAATAAATAAATCCATTACAAGTGGATGTCGTAATTTAATTTTTTCATTTTCATTATTTAGCGTCGCTTTCCTGCCCGCGACGATAAGAATAGGTGATAGATGTATGGAATTGATGAAGGTACACTAATAGAGAATAGAGACCATCAATGCCCAGGCCGAAACTCGAACGCAGGAGCTTCGGTCGACAACTTAACGCACTCGGCCACCGAGTTGGCTTATATTATTCTTAGCATTGATATTCTACTGCAAAAAATCTGGATTATATTAATTGCACGGTCTGATATTTCGGATATCCATTAGTTTGTTTGTGCGCGATTACGAAAAATAAAAATGGGACGTTAAGTATAAATATAAGATAAGCTTAATTACAGAATAAGTAAATAAATATGAAATGATTCATAGATGACAACAGTCGTCTCTATCAAGGATGAATGTCCATAAATGCCTCTCGTTTTAGTATACAAACCGGAAACCCAATTTTCACAAAATAGACGGTAAGCTCATTCTATACATGTGTATAACTCGTCCACACATAAAATATAATCGTGATATAGAAAAATATTATCGGCACTTCAGCGGAGGTCGCTTTATAATCGATGTTGATCGGGACTAAAATATGTTCAATGAATTCATCTGATGGTCGAGCATCAGATCCAGGGAACAACTAGTTGGAATGTAAATGCATTTAATGTAACTACCCACCTACTCTGTAGTTCATAACGAGCTAGGAACAGGAGGTTGAATATCCCGGATAATGCGCTAGTGGAGATTGTGAGGTTAGCTAAGCGTTAATCTGAAGCCAATGAAGTACGCACTTCATTGCCTCTTGGTCAATGTAACACATCTGGTTAAATCTGTGTCTCCTTTCGCTCCCGTTTCGAAATTCGAGATTTATGTAAAATCGAGGCCAGAACTTGTGTCTGAGACTCGGGTAAACTCTAATGTCTGGCCTTTGAAAACCAAAATTATTTTACTGTGCTTCTTATTCAGACATTGGGCTTGCCAGGAGGATATTATTATATAATACATTTTGTTTATCGTAATTGCAAAGTTAATCCTATACAGCTTTGTTGCGTATACACAGGATAGAATTTCGTTTTATGGTGTTCGTAGCGTCCAAACGGGGCGTCAACCAGAGGAACGCTATTAATAAAAGTTGCCCTAACATTTATTCTGTGACATACAGCATACGTTGGTTGTATTATACCGGGTGTCCAAAGTAAAACCGGCATATCTCGAGATTCTAGACGAGATCCAAGACCGAGACTTGCTCTTCGAGACCGAGATGATAGAATTTATAGATTTAGATTATACGAGAGCGAGACAGGCATTTATTTAAAAAAAAGAGTCAGATTTCGTTACATACGAGACGAGTCGAGACTTTCATCTGAAAATCGTACTCTCTCATATATCATAGATAGAGGAATGTAAGGAAAGTATTGAAATGTCTTAAGATATTAACACCAAAGAACTACCGAAGGGATTTAGATGAAAGATACGAACAATTCTCAGTGCTGGGAACATCTAAGTCCATTTCAAATATTAGCTAACACTGAATCAAACTCAAAAAATACTAATCGACTTTTCTAACAATATTAACTGTAGTCGAAGGAAATCAGCTATAGCGAAAAGTGAAAGAAAAATTAATACAATTATAAACGTATGCAAAGACTAAGAAACTCGAAAGCCTTTGTACTCACTTTGTTTGGAAACGAGGCACAGTCACATCCTGTCCCAGTATTTGTCATGTACGCAAACAACAATAAAGAGTGTATATGTTTTATTCATTCTTGGGGTAAAAGAGTACTCACTCCACAGAAATATAAAAACTGCTTACAATTGTTTTGTTCTGTTTGTTATGATTTTCATGACACAAGCACAAATGCAAAAATGTAGGTTATAAAAGAGGAGAGTGCATATTGTGCAACTAGTTCTGTCTTATTCTTCACTTGATTTTCTCCATTCACGCGTTGAATTTTAAGCGGCACATTAAGACACTGTAAAAACAATATTCAACGCATCAAGGTTTTCCTCATGCAAATATTGTTTATTTGTGTTAAGGGTTGGAAACAAGTAAAATTAAAATAAGCTTCTTCAGCGCAATGAACACAAAAGTTGAGCAATTCAAGCGTCACGAAGAAATGTGATTTCAATGTTTAACTTCTCCTCTGCAAGTGTTGTTCTACTATAATTAAAAAGGACAAACAATGTTTGAATAGAATTAAGTGTTTACAACAGAAAGTGAAATTAGGAAACAACGAACTTCTTGTCTTGTTTTAAAATCCTGTGCTCTTAAAAACATTACATTGTATGTAAAGGGTACCATCATTAAGTTTCACAAGAAACAACTGATTGTGTATGAGCGCTTCGTGCATAGATTCTAACATACAACTTAATTTACCTCACTTTATAAAAATAGCATAATTGTTGAAACATCACAACTACCTCCATTGCATCTAGACGAGTTAATTTCCCTTCGTATTTCATATCTGAAAAACAAACAGAAGGATTACATAAGCCATGATATTGCACATTAATAAAAATATACCACGATATAAATTAAATTAATTTACATTTGTAATTTGCAAAAAATTTTGGTGGATAACTAGAAAATCCGTTCACTCTGTGAAAGGTTAGAATATCCTTCGAGTATATGTCTTTTTCTTCTAATCAACACTCAATAACAAATTGATACCTAATGATATCTTAGAAATAACTAAAGAAATAAACAGAAAATCAGGTGGACACAAATATATTTCCCCATTGATCAGTCCATTGTTTATGATATATGATGATTACTCCGAAAGTAGCACAGGTATACTACTGTTCATACAAATTGGCATATTCTATAAGTTGGACAGGTGAAAGTATGTGCCACATTATCTGAACAGGGCTGTACAAAGAAATAGTTTCGTGAAAGTAAGGAATACGCGGTGCTGGTATAATTGGGTATTTATTACAGTGAGAGTAAAGAACTTAAAATAATTGGCATTATAGGGACTTATCCCAAACCAACAGAAGTTAAAATACATTTTGTGGGTCAAAATCCAAATAAATAAATAAATACATTTAATAAAACAGTTACATCAACCGGCTATTTAGGAAATTATAAATGCAGCAAAGATAAGATTTTGTATGTTGTTAATTATGCTAATTTAATATGATATAAATTATTCTCATTAGTAGATAATTTGTTGAGAATATATAACCACTGTACTGTGCCCATGAAGTATATGGGGATTACATAGTAAATCAATATCCAGCTTTTCTTTAGTTCATAACAGGTGGCAGACAAGGGATTCATATACAGGGTTATTACAAATGATTGGAACGGTTTCATGAGTTTGCTGTAGCTATGATAATTTGACATATTGCCATGAAATTTTACAGTAATGTAGAAAAACTCAAAAAGTTTTCTTCTCTTGCACGCGTGTTTCGGATTTCTGTCGGGAGAGCGCAGCACTGAGCAGTGAGTAAAGATGGCGACAGGCGCTGAGAAAGCTTATGCTGTGCTGGAATTTCATGCATATCAGTCGGTCAAAACAGTGCAACGACGCTTTAGAACAAAGTTCAAGAAAGATGCACCGAGTGCCAACTCCATTCGTCGATGGTTTACAACTACGGGATGCCTCCTCTGTAAGGGGAAATCAATGGCTCGGCCTCCAGTGACTGAATAAACTGTTGAGCGCGTGCGAGCTCACCCGACTTTACACCGTGCGATTTTTTTGTGTGGGGATATGTGAAAGACTCCGTTTTTGTGCCTCCCTTACCAGCAGACCTCAGACAACTGAAAGATCGCATCAACAATGCTTTTGGACTGATTGATAGGAGCATGTTACATCGAGTGTGGGACGAACTTGATTATAGACTCGGTACCTGCAGAATCAGTAACGGGAGACATATCGAGCACTTGTAATGTAGTCCAAGAAGTCCTAGCAGAACGTTTCGAGTTTTTCTACATTGCTGTAAAATGTCATGGCAATATGTCAAACATTATAGCTACAGCAAACTCATGAAACCGCTCCAATCATTTGTAATAACCTTGTATTTCCTGAACTTCAGAGTTTCAATTCGAAAAATCTTAGGATCTATTAGGTAAGGGAGATAAAGGATACAAAAGTAATGTAGGTCTATATTGGAAATAATTCACGAAACGTAGTTCCTGCCATGGCGTTACAAGCTTCTTCGGACACTCAAAGCATTAAAAAATGTGTTTTGCAAAGATTGCTTTCTCGAATAACGTGTTTGCTGTTTTCCGAAAAGATGACCCAACAGAAGAAGAAGCTATGCAGCCCATTTCTCTCCTCCTTAGTCCAGATGCAATTTTTTATCTTCCACGTGCCTTCTGCAAAATAGACGCATAAAGCTTTCCTCGTAATAGCTGCCGACGGAATTCCTTGACCCCGATTTTTCTTCTTCTTGGTGATTTTCTTACTCCTCCCAAAGGAGCGCTTGTTCGCCGACTCTTCTCTTTCTTTTTCTAAAGGACAAAAAAGGTCTTCAAAATTACTTGTTCGGAAAGGTTTCGCCTCAACGTCCTTGCATTTATATCGCGGTAAAGTAATTACCCTCAGGCAACCATTGTCGTTATAGTAGGTGACATAACCGACACGGAAGGGGCGCTTCTGTGCGAGACTTGGGAGACCGGGAGATCATCGCCATGTTTTTTGCTTGTGAGCCATAACTTATAGTGGTTGTTTGTTTTGCCCTGCGTCTATTAGATAACCAGGTAATGTTCATTTTTCTGTTGTATAGCGGAGCGAATTTGTAATTCCTTTCGTACCTCGCGTTGTAGAGATATCCTCCTTGCAGACATTAACAGCTTCAATTTTTAACGTTTGATCTTCCAGCTGAATGTTGCCATTAGAGTCGTATACATGACATCGTACAGTCACGGACACTTATGGGTTGGAACAAACCAGTTTGCTTTCAATGGGTTCGTTACAACTTACAAGTGTCCGTGACTGTACCAGACAAGCTTTTGCGACGTGTATAGAAGATGTTCGTTGAGGTGTCTCGAAAAACGATGCTTTTTATCATGTGTGTATGCAACCACGCGCAACAAATTCACGATTGTCAATGGCAATTAGCCGACCTCCGTGGCGGAGTGGTTAGCACAACACGCTACGACGCCAGCGAATTCGGGATCCAATCCCGACATGGGTGTTCCTTTGTGAGTCCCTTCATTAATTTGATCTTCCCTCACAGCGCTCGAAATGGGAATTTTCACGAAACGGAACGGTTTACTTCCGTTAACATTCTGCTGTATGTTTTTTGTCTCCGATAACGACGGTGACCGGATGGAACTGCAATGCCACGGTCGGTATTCAAATCAAGCGAATGGCATTTACTTCCTTTCTGTCGGTGTCGTATTTACTACCATACAGATGGGCTGTGTCATTAATATATGCAAAGTACTCCCTTTTAACAGTGAATACTTCTGTACAAAAAAATAAATGTATTTCTTAACGCAAAAGCTTCAAGTACACGTGCTGCATTGGAAACGTGAGATAAAATGGGTCAGCCCAGCAACTTCTCCCTGTCGGAATCTCAAGGTATTGTTTCCATGGTACCTAACACTTTTCTTCTACGATGTGGCTTTATTAAATAACGTGGGTGCGCACGCAAAAACTTGGAAGTATGAGGAACAAGTGAAAGACTGTCGGCTTTGAACCTTCTCGAATGGAACAAGACTGGACTCATCTCCCTGAACCTCTTAGTTTGACTTTGACCACTGTTTGAGTGCGTTCGCGTCGCAGCTCATTAATCTGAGAATCCTTGTGAAATCAACAAAGACGTTCTTACCTTATGGTGACATGGAGGGAAATTTGAAATTTGCAAATATGTCTGTGTGGGTGAATATGGTCCGGCAATAAACTATTTCAAATGTTTCACATCTTTTTTGTAGAAGAGGTGTGATAAAACACCTGCAAACTTTCAAACTCTAGAGCTTAGAAGAAGCACATAACGCTACTTCGGTGTGAAAGTTCCCTAATATAATATCGGCTAACTTATGCTCGGGAAAATCTTCTCTGTAAATATTGAAAGTAGCGAATATTACATCAGCAATCCCTATTTGGCAGGGCCGCGTGACGATTACTTGCACCATAAGACACGCGATATATTCTCACCAATTTGTACCTTTCACCACAACAACCACGAATCTCACAACCTGCTCTGAACAATGTCTTAGTCGCAAACACTTAGTTAACAATTAGCCGCTAGTGCTTTAGAAATCACCAAAGAATTTTCAATCAAAACATAACTAACCCTGGAAGAAAATCAAAAGACTTAACAGTAATTCAAAAGATAACGTTCTCAATTCTACAGCATTCGGAAATCAGCAAATAGAAATATTCTTTAATAATATAATTTGCATTGCAAATTCCATATTATCAAATAACCTATACTGCTGACGTGTTGGCTAACATAAATAGTATTTTTGCATAAATCGTCTACGAATGACTATTATTACATACATAACAGGGAGGCCTGCAATGCTTAAATGAATCTAAGTAATGATACATCATATTTTTTAATTTTCATCGATTGATTTTTGTTATTTACTTTTAGCTAATCGCGACGATGAGGATGAGATGATATGGTGAATTTGACACTAAGAAAGAACACCCATGACACGGTCGATAGTTCTGTATTTTAAAAAAACGTAAGTTTATAAATAATAAATTATTATTGTTATTTATAAATTAGTAATTTCACAAAATCATTGTCATGGATTTCAATCCTAGCAAGAACGGTGGTTCTTTCAGGTGAAAATCACCAATTTCACATCCTTCCTAAGAATACAGAACGATCTATCAAGATTTGTGCAGTGTAAAGTACATAGAAATACAAACGTCACTGTGACCAAGTTAAAGAGTGCCGACATATGCATTCTTTGACATTGTTACATTGTCACACCTAATACATAACCGCTACCTCAGCAAGTTTTTTGTCGTGAGTGCAATGTCGAGAACCCTAAGAACTGGCATCCTTAGTTGGAGGTTCTGACAGACACACATGGCAACCGGTATGTGACAACAATGATGGATGATTGCTTCGTGTGTGGTTGGCCAGGGAGGTCTGTTGTGCACAACGTCAGCTCTTCCCTAACAACAGTGTTAAATACCGGAAGACTTTGGTATGACAAAATGCAAAGGCTTACTTCTCTGCTACTGTAGTGGTTGTTGAATGTAGAAGAAAGATTTAGTTTTGAAAAAATATCTGGGTTTCGTAAGTCAATTTTTTTAAAATTAACTGAGTTATAGTTTGATGAAACTCGGTTCAAAATGTAACTACAGCTATTCACAACTAAGTTAATTCTACCGTTTCTTTTAGAAACAAATTACACACAATCAATTGTAATAAAATAAATATATGAAGAGTTATGTGTGTCTTGGCAGAGTGGTTCGCACATCGCGCTACGACGCCAGGGGTCCCGGGTTCGAATCCCGGCCTGGGCATGGATATTTGTAAGTGTCCATTCATCAATTTCATCATAACTCATCCCCATCTTCGAAATTAGCCAAAAGTGCCATAAAAGCGAAGTAAAATGAACCAAATCAATCAATCAATTATGTGTGTTTTATTTCTGTTTCTGATACAGTAACTGACACTTCTTGGTTTAAACGAACCAATTGGCTTTCAACAGAATCATTACATCCCAGAAGTGTCCGAGACTTTACATAATATAAGTCCTCATATGTTTATATTATTACAACAAATAAATATGAGTTTAAGTTTTGTTATTTAGCGTCGCTTTTCTGCCTGTTTTGACTAATCGCGAAGATGAGAATTAATGATGATATGATGAAATTGATGAATGAACACTAACACAGAACACCCATCCTAAGCCCGGGATTCGAATCCGGACGCCCTGGCATCGTAGCGAGCTTTACTACCCACTCCGCCACTAACTAATTGAAAAAGGAGTCAGTTTTGCTTGCATGAATTCATAAAATAGTTTGTATGCTGGCAAACGGAGGAGGCATCAACTTCACTTGCACCAGTTTCTTCCTCTTCCATTCCAAGCTCAACAAGATCCACTTCTTCGATATTGACATCTTTCAACTCAACTACCAAGTTCCAAATGAGTACCCAAAACACTTAAGTCTTAGAAAGCAAAATGACGTATTGCAATAAAGCGTGAAATTGCTATCTTAGCTTCCTTGCTATAGCGAATCCACGTAAATCCGTACACCATAACATCCAGAGAAGACACATAGGTGGAAACAAGCTTGCCAAATGTCGCTATCCTAGCTTTCTTGCCTTTGGCGAATCCACGTCAATCCGTACACCTTAACATCCAGAGAAGACACATAGATGGAAACAAGCTTGCCAAATGTTGCTAGGCTAGCTTCTTTGCCTTTAGCGAAACCATGTAAATCCGTACACCTTGACATCCAGAGAAGACACATAGATGGAAACAAGCTTGCCAAATGTTGCTAGCCTAGCTTCTTTGCCTTTAGGGAATCCACGTAAATCCGTACACCTTAACATCCAGAGAAGACACATAAATGGAAACAAGCTTGCCAAATGTTGCTAGCCTAGCTTCTTTGCCTTTAGCAAATCCACGTAAATCCGTACACCTTAACATCCAGAGAAGACACATAGATGGAAACAAGCTTGCCAAATGTCGCTAGCCTAGCTTCTTTGCCTTTAGCGAATCCACGTAAATCCGTACACCTTAGCATCCAGAGAAGACACATAGATGGAAACAGGTTTGCCAAATGTTGCTCTTCCCTCAGGTTACTAATTTACAAGTTATATTTAAATTTCATAAAGCAACTGTTGATAACGTTGCTTCTATTGCAAAAAAGTAACTGTCACAGTTGCAGATAGTTACATTTAAAAGTAGCTATTTGCAGTTAGAATTCCTCAAAGAAAGTATCATATTGCTCTCAAAAACTGGAACAAATTCTGCAAAAGAGAAGTTATGCTGATGTAACTTTATATTTAGAGACGATGACTCTTGCTGCTGATAAAGGTTGTCCCACTAGCTTTCGAACCCGAAAAAAACGTTAAAATTTCCGAACAAACATACATAGGAAAATGAAATTCACAATACACGTACCTTGTTTCATGCTGAACACGAGGATCGGTTGAACATAAACGCACGCGTCAAAACAAAGACGGTAGGTGGCGCCGGGGGAAGTGGTGCGTGTGGGATAGTGTGATGCGCGAGTCCCTGCATCGCGAAGATGGATCGGTACACCGTACCAGAACGCGTGTTCATTGTAAATAAATATTGGATATCGGGATCGTATCAGACCGTTCAACGTGAATTTGGACGCCGTAAAGGACCATTGAAGGTGGGAGTTTGGTGTGCAATTTCCCGACAGCGTATCATTGGACCCATCTTCTTTGAAGATACCGTAAACACACAAGTTTACTTACACATCTTCAGTGCATTTGTGAATCAGCTGGATGATGAATAACTGCGTCGCGGTTATTTCCAACAAGATGGAGCGACATGCCATACTTCCAACGTCTCCATGGCAGAAATTGAGTCCTTTATTGGTGACAGAATCATTTTCAAACGATTGTGGCCGCCAAGATCCCCAGATATGACACCTTCGGATTTCTTTTTATGGGTTTCCTTAAAGGTTGTGTCTACAGAAACAAACCACGATCACTGCAACAGTTGCGAAACAACATCGAGAATGCGATTCACGAGATCACACCGGAGATTCTACATCGGACTTTTCACCATATGGAACGCCGTGTATAAACATGTCTGGACGTCCAGGGAAGACACTTGCAGCACCTGCTGTGACGATCATGTATTCAGCATGAAACAAGGTACGTATATTGTGAATTTCATTTTCCTATGTGTGTTTGTTCGGAAATCATAACGTTTTTTTCGGGTTCGAAAGCTAGTGGGACACCCTGTATTTGCAATCTAGGAAATCCTTCCCTCTTAAAAAGGGAGATCTAGTGAAGGAAAGTAACAAGTTACTTCGAAAGAGTTCATGGAAAAGTAAGTAGCCAAGAAAATGAATCTGATTTTGGACAGAAATGAAGGGTTTAGTAAGCTATGTTCAATTCTTGATGTTTCGTGTGAAGAAACTTTTTCTACTGGAGAACTACCAAGTGATTTGCAAGCTGATGTCATAGTTTACTTCAAGTATGCTTTTCTCTAGTGTCGGTAGAGGTGGAAAGAAACTTTTGATGTTCAAGTTTTTGTTAGGAAACAATTGGCGGTCGCTTTGCTTTGACAACCTACTGATATTGTTAGTAGGGCATTGCAATGCAGGACTGATAAAATCAATACATAAGTTTGTTGTAAAATAGCATTTAAAACATATAGAATACTTTTTGTGGTTTCTAGGGTATTACTGTATTTTTATAGAACTTTTTCTGGTATTTTATTGTGCATTACAATCCTAACTCTACTCATTACGAACAAAAAAACTGGCCATGGGAACCAAACCGATGATATCTTGCTTGAAAGACATTGGCCTTACAATGCATATAGACTCACAGTTTCTATTCCTTACTACACATTTCTTGTCATACTGAATTAAACAACTGTTAACGCCATGTAGACTACCCGCATCGTGTAGTCACGTTCAACGTCTGGTTATTGACGTCCACGCCAGCATTACATAATGCATCCAATGCATTCGTCGTGGCTACCCTCGCAAAGAATTGACGCAGCATGAATAAATATCGAAAGTGCATCAATCTCCATCTGTATGTGCCGAATGCATGCACCAGTTGCATAAACGCAGATACAAAGGGTGGGAAATGGTAATTGGAGACGAGGCGCATACACACTCACACGCTAAATGTGTGATACAAAGCATGGTTGCCCGAAAATCTCCCATCCTCTGTGAAAAAGAACCGCCATTTCCGTTTCTGCCTCTTATTAGAGCCAGAACACCCATTCCTTGCGGGAGGTCACGCTCCGTAGGGAAGAGGTCGAAGAGAAAATGACGATATCCCAGCGCCATCTTTTCACTTAGCGTGGTTTATCGTGCAAATCGGAACGGAGCAAATTGCCTCCCCCCGCGGTCATCTTCTCCAGCCGAGAGTTCCGTGAGGAGGCAAGGACCACGTGACTTGATTTTGCTCTAATAGCATCGCGATCGAGATAAGATATGCTGCAAGTATGGGAAAATGTTTCAAGTTTTCCGCTTTGGAGCGACATTTCGTGTTGCAGCGCTAAATCCTAATATATCACGCCTGCATTGTTTTCAAATAGAAACTGCAGCCCCTATTTCTGCACATCATCCGTGGCGGGGTAGTTAAAACAGCGCGCTACGACTCCAAAGGTCCCGGGATCGAATCCCTGCCTAGCCATGGGTGTTATTTGTATGTTCCATAGTCAATTTCATCATCATCACTTATTCTCTTCGTCACGATTAGCCAAAGATGGCAGAAAAGGACGTGAAAAAGCCTAATTTACTCAATCAACCACATGAATTACTCTCTGCGATTAGGTAATCATGCTGTGCCTAGATACCACTTTTCAGTGACTGATTTGGTTTATTTTACTTCGCCTGTCTGCCACTTATGGCTAATCTCGAAGATAAGGATGAGTGATGATTTGATGAAACTGATGAAGGGATACTCACAAAGAAATACTCATGCCCATGTCGGTATTCGAAACAGGAACAATGATGATGTGGGATATTACTGACGTCACTCTACCAAGTCGAGGCTTCAGGGCTAAAAGAGTGATCCATGCAGTTGTGAAGTAATAGCAGGGGTTCCCAAACGTTTTCGTTTCACGGCACCCTTAGTGTTTCAAGACATTTCCGCGGCGCCCCAATCAGAATGTAGTCCTATCTAACACTTGCATCGCTCAGTTAGCGACGTTAGGTTGCTTGCCTGAAGTTAAGAAATAAACACACATTTCAAATTCAGAAACATTTTGTGTGTAAAAAGTACTAAATAAGCACATACTTGGAACAATTATATAATTTCACTGAAAATATTGGACCAGCGTCGCAGACTTTGGGAGCCACTGTGTGAGAAAATTGCTGGGTCATTCTCCCTGTGCAAGTACATTTCTGCTATTCTGGTCCTATTTAGTTGATTTGGTAATTTAAGTCTACTTTATGCACAGTAAGGCTAATCTGGACTGGACCTACAGTTTAAAGTGGGATCCGAACCACTATGCGCCTCCACCGGGTGCCGAACCCGAGACCCTTTGCTTACTAGGCGACGACGCTACCACTGCGCCATCGGGGTGGCCACTCCAGTCCTATTTAAAACTATAGGAACAGTTCTGATGAACCTATTTGTGCACAAAGTGGGCTCATTTTTTGCAAAACTATTGCTATGGTACATGCTTCTCAGTTGATTTTTCTGTTATATAGTGAAAGTGCTGATGGATGATGAAGTGGATGAACCCATTAGACTACAGTCCAGTTCACATTTCGAGAATAACCGGTCTGATAAAGTAGTTACCGCGAAGTGCTATAAACACCAATATCTTGATGAAGCATGGACGTATCATTGTACTTACACTAATTAGTCTCTTCATTTATCCTCATATTCGTGATTAAGCTAAGAGGTAGACATGTGACGTAGCTGAACCAAGATGAAAATAATTCGAGACTGTGTGAATTTCTACTTACTGTGTGTATGGCATGATGTTTAAGACCATCAAAGTAGAGTCTAATTATTTCCATATTAACTCGCTGATAAGGGACAGAAAAAAAGTTGGTCAAATGAAGGACGTAGATTTTTAATGCACCATTAAATAAGATTTCAATCAAGTTTCTCAAATTCCTACTAATAAGAATGGGTTTGCAGATGACTGCAACATTCATTTTTCAGAATTATTGTCCCTGGTGTTAGATTTATTTCAATTCTTTGTTTAAAATGTAACGTTCTAGTCAGAAATCAATAAATGAATGAAATTATATGAGTTAGTTCTTCATAAATATTTCAACACACAATTTAATTGATTCACACTTAAATATCAATGTGTGTGTATGTTTAAAACAGATATGACTTCTTCTTTTAGCAAGAATTAATAAAATATATAATCTAGTTGCTATGTGAAATTAGATTCTCTTCATTCTTAAAACTTATATTCAATAGAAACGTAATGGGATTCAAAATTTAAAATTCAAAACGTTCTCTTAAATATCAATAAATGCAATAGTTAAAATCATGATATGTTAGCATCGGTTACAGATGGTATCCTTCCTTCTTGCCGATATGTTAATTAATTTAAATTTATACATGCAGTCATGTCAAGATAAATGTATATTGTTGCCCCTGTTATACAGTAAAAGTACGTTTATTTGAAAATGGAATTCATATACTGCATAATTATAAACCAAAATATTTCATGGGCCGCTTGTACAACTGACGGTATTCGTTCTGCTGTAATGTTCTATTAAATATTAAATAAATGATCCAGTTACAATTAGCAAATTTGTATTAACAGGAACTTAGGAAATATCTATACGTAGATTATGCCGATAGTTATATTCAAGTCTCATATCAAAGTCTTACAATGCTACACTAACCTTAATTAAATTGCCATACTCCCAATAATGTTTCCATATGCTTGCATATCTTGTCACTTTTAATTTAATTCAGAACAACTCGTAAATAGGTAACGAAATTTCATTTGCACGTGCAAATTGTTGTGATAATTACAACAATACATTATTACTTAACTTCTCTATTGTTGTTATACTTGTTGCTTGTCTTCATTACCTCTATACTAATTGTGGAAAAGAAATAGTGTTATTAGACAAATCGGAATTGAGGTCATGGAATTGTATTCTTCAAGTCATCAAATAAACCATCTACTGTAACCCTTTTTTCCTTTTTAGAGTAAAAATTTTCCGTTCAAAATCCGGTCTCTATTAATAATGAAAAACGTAACTTCCTGAAGAAAGCGAACGATCAGTGTGTTGGAACATATATAATAATACTAGATCTCTGCACCTTTGGCTAGAAATCGCTAAGAAACAAGTGGTACGACGTGTCTCTAAGTAAACAGTAACATATCGTAAGTTATATTTAAAAAGAATTACAAATTAAGATTTTTATTTTGAGCAAAATTAAATCATATCAGAATTTCAGGTAAAAATTTTATCTTTACCTAGTTATCAACTCAATAATCATATTCACTTTAAGTGTAATAAAATAAAATACTAGGAATCAAAACAAATGAACAACGTATTAAAAAAAAAATAGAATTACATTAGCATTACATTCAAGCTTGTGTATCACATACTTTTAAATATATTGATATCATAAAGTAAGATTTTGCATTTTAGATTTCACCCTTTTACATTTTTTTATGATCTTTTCCAATTAAACGAGATACCATGTCGCTTTGTGTTCACATGTGAAATCATCCAGTTTGCGAAAATTTGATCGATATAACCAGTATCCATTATTCGATATTGTTGAACAAAATTACCACATGTAATATCAAAGTTCAGTGGATTCGTCAAATTTAAAATAAAAGATTATTGTCCACTTTATTGACTTATATCTTGCATATTTTTGGCAATTCAAGAATACTTATCTGAATGTTCCTTAGGAAGATAAGATGGCGGACCATCTTCGTCTTTCCGACACATCACTATTATTATGTCCTTTGGACTTTAACGGCTTATCATGGCCTTTCTGAAGATCGAAACACAAGTACGATTCTTTTTTTCACAGGTCTATCACGTTTTACGGATACATCTTGTTTTTGTAAGAAAAATAGACCCAATTTAAGTCTCTGTAAAAATTAACGACTCCATCCTCTGAGTCCGCGATCTTTTAGATGATGCAGTCTATCAAAACTCACACTGTTACAACTATATGAACAGAATATCAACTTGTTAATATTTTTTAAGTAATACTTATACAATTGTACAGTGTTAATACATGAAAATGATTGTAAAATAAAGTTGGTACAATAAAACAGATATTACAATACTCTATTACGTGTTTTTGTATTTACTTTTAATTATTACAGGCAAATAAAGGTTTTATAATATTTGTGGGAAAAAGGTTTTTTACGCACATCTTAGATTTTTCCCTCTATGAGAGTTGGTAATGTTTTACAACTTTATAACTTTAGGATTACTGTTCAAGACGCTTATTGTAATAAATCTTAATTTTATAGTCGAAATTCCACCAAAACATATTCCAATATTATTGGTAATCCGTATGAAATGCATGTTCGTACCCATATACTTATGAATGATCCAGTAAAACCTAGTGAAATCAAACTTATGTGCGTTTTTGCATTAATTGGCAATCTACGGTAAGTACATTCCTGATCCATCATAGACCAAATTACTTCGCTGAGTTATTAAAGTATTTTTAAATGCTCGAAGTTTAGATATGTACTTCAATTAAAACAAAGCCAAAGTGATGTAAATTTAATTTTGGGCAAATATAAACCTCCAAATACGAACTCAAATCGTAGATTTCAACTGATTGCATCATTTTATTTTTATTTTTATAATGGTACTCTTTATGGTACCGTTATAGTGGTGTGAGCCAAAAAAATGAGAACTACGATGACGTCTCAACCATTACCTTCTCAATCTGAAAGCCTCATGGCTTGCTCCTGTCACGTGACTAAGCGTCATCAACTGGAGGCGAGATAGCCGCCATGTCTGATGTGCTTCTTCGGAATCAATGTTGGACCTTTTTAGTGAATATGGAATTGTAATGCAAATTTAGGAACTGTAATCGAGTTTATATGACCTGTAAATATGCTTAAATGTGCAAGAGGTATGGTGTATAAGTGTTGTGTGCTCAATTGCAGAGGCAATTATGATGAAAAAGGTAAGAGTAACGTTCACATTTCTTCAAGATGTTGCTGAAAATGAGAAATGTTTAGGGCAATTCCATGTGATTCGGTCCCTACGAAAAGATACAAGTTAAGTAACAAAGGTTTTATACTCATAAATAAATAAGAATAATAGTTCATGATGTAAACATTTCATGTGTACGGAATAGGAATCTAATATACTCTTAAAAGTGATCATGTTTTATCTCTTGTCAACATTTTTTTTAGAATTATCAGATAATTTACCCTGAATTATAAACGTTAAGATTATTGTTTATGATTGCAAATTAATTTGTTTCAAGATTTAGCCAACGTTTAAAATATTACGTTCGTGTCTACTAAAGCAATTTGTTAGTGAAAATTTTATGCAAGCATTCGATAAAATGTTCATATTATTTACACAAATTTTCAGTTTCAAAATGTGCTTAATGAAAGAAAGCTATACAACGGGGTAAAGTTGATACATGTGTACATTTACATTCTTATTTTATCCCGCTTTATGGTTATTTATGCTAATCGGAAGATATGTTGTACATTGAAATACAAGGGTGCGATGTGTAACAAGAACTTCCATGAAATATTCATGTGATAAACTATCCAAGAATATATTATGTTTCAAATACAAATGTTTTCACACAGAAAGCATTTTGTTACCTAGCTTTGTTAATAAGAACTACAAATGTATTAAACTTTATAAAACTGTTTCATATTAACTGCTTTTTATTTTTTGTCTTTGTGAAGCTTAAATGTTCGTAACTTTGATTATTATATCAGTGATAATGTTTATTGTTTCATAATTTATTAACATTCTTCACGTTGTTATTAACAGATAAAACAGTGTAAGGAAATATTCCAAATGTTTATATCCCAAGTGAACGCTAAGATCAAAATATTAATCTGCCTTTTTTCAATGAAACTCTGAAGTTATTGTCACAGATCTTACTAACGACAATGAAAAGATTCAATTTGTTTATTATCTTTTGTTCAATAAAGTCAATAGGATCGAAATTACAATATGACAAATGATTTAGATTTAGTCTTTATTCACAGAAATGTAACATTGCCCTTGTACCAATTTGTTTCGCTTTTGCTGCAAGGATATAGAAATTAAGCTTTTGTATTGAGATTGTATAGCTAAGCAGAATATCTGCACTATCTGGTTGATTAATTTTGGGTAAAGTTAAAGACAGTTTAATCAATTAGGTAACTTCGAAAGTTTACGGTCAACCTAACATGTTTTTTTTTATTTAATCAATTTATTTTACATACAAAAGTTCATACAAAAGCGGTTCCGACTTTTAGTGTAGCTGATAAATATTCCCGATAATATTTTTCAAAGATATAGGCCTACAATGTTTAAATTTTTCCGCCAGGAAGTTTCTAACGGTTATCAACTCTTTCTTTGTGCTATGGTAGGTATTTTTGTGGTGGCCTGAATGAAACTTTTGGTGTAAATATTCAATATTATACATTTTTTTTCTATATTCGTCGGGAGGGTAAATGTCAAACTTTAACTTCATAAAAGAAATAAATATACCTTAATTATCTACGGTAAAATTACGACAAGGGGTTTACAGCGTTAAGACGATCGCCTCCAGATGATGACGTCTTGACTGAGCGCTGTGGCCTGAATCTCAAGATGGTCTTGTCTCAACACGGTCGGAACAGGATGCATGCAAGTAGGGGTACTGGGGCTTTTTCGGACACTGTATATTTAATTATTATTGAGAAGCACAAGTTGAATAGCATCATTTGTAAAAGACAGGAACGAGAGATTGCTGACAGACATCTAGAAAGACTTACTCACTCTGAAAATAGTGTCTTTAGAACAGAAGAAACGTACGAGTTCGTTCATTTTCACTTCACAGTTTTCAGTGGTAACGATGCTATAAATTTGTCACTCCAAATATAGAAACGAGAGATGTTTAAACAAATGCACCTCTTGTTTCACTGTGTTGACATGCTGAGTGTGCAAAGGGCTTCTCCAAACCTTCCACCATCCATCATTTTTATTCGAAGTGACAGCCGTAGATTTATCTTGACATGTCTGCATGGATAAATTAATTAACATATCGGCAAGAAGGAAGAATACCATCTGTAACCGATGCTAATATCTTCATCTCCAATGACGGGATAAATCTTTGAGGTATCTGGTGATGCAATATTAGGAGAAGAAATGTGAACGGGTGGAGGTAAATATACATCTTCATTACATATTCAAGCTTCATGCCAAACGTGGAAGAGGACAATGATATAAATGGGGGAATGGGAGGGGAGAAGTCCCCAGCGGTCTCCGGACAAGTCCAGTCAAGGCAACAGTGGACATCTTCATGTCACGACAAATGTCTGCAATTTTCATGAGCTCTGTCCGACCACTGGTGCTAAAAATTTAGAAAGTACTGCAGCCTGGTTCCCCACAAGGTATAAACAGCAAATGGTAGAAAAGATAATCATTTGGTTTGGAGTGAAATTACGTGATATAAATTCAAATGTTTTCTCCGTGGGGAGGAGAAACTAGTAAAAATCCAGGGGTCCAAAGGTCAAAGTGTTCCGTCGCTACCTGAAGAAGACCACCTGACGATAAAGGAACATTCTCCTGTCATCGTAATGCGGACGACGGATACAAAAAAAAGTCAATTTACAAGGTGGATGATGGCAAGTTAAAAGCGCCTCTAAACTTTATTTTAAGGGCGAAATAGACTCTAAAACTTTAGTCTGATACTTTTATTTTTCTTATACCAGTTCCATGTGCTTTGGTGTTTATTCTTATACTGCAGGAGGCCTTAGAAAGAGCGTTTCGCGGTCTAACAGCAGACGTCGCTCGCACACTATTGCCGATATTCTCGTGTCGTCTGCTCCTCAGCCGAACAAACAGGCCGAGGTAGCAAGAGGCAGAGGTCACTCACCCTTCCAGAAGGGTGCAGCGAGCTAGCTGTGGCAACCGGGCTTGCTCATTCGCGGACCTGATTGGTTCTCGCAGACACACCTCCATATTGTCGTCTTCTGTAAGCCCGCGAAGCGATCTTTCTAAGGCCTCATGGAGTATAGTTCGCTCTTTCGAACTCGATTCTTACTCTCGTAGTTGGATACATTTCGTAACCATAGTCTTAGACTATAGGCATAAAGTCGGAGAGTTATTCTTAAGTTCGTGTATTCCCAATAATTTTACATCCACTTGTGACGTTCCTTTTGGGTGAGCGCTACTGGATTACTACGTCACGGTAGATACCCAATCTCTCTTTGCGACGGAGTTATGAGACTCTCCTGTACGTTATTATCTACACTGAGCATTCTCAGGACGTCTAATTAGAAAAACAAGTAGCTTCTTGCCATTGTACAAGTTTAATCAAATCTTTTAACTTTAAACATTCACTGGAAAATAACACCACTATAGCTACAATACAATCACATTACAATAAGCTGCGGCTTTTTGTTTTATAACAGCGTTTTTAACAAAAATCACGTCATCTCCGGACTCGAGCAACGTTAAATACAACCCCGGTCGGTAGCTAAGGAGTGCTTCAATTGTTCTTTTCCTTGCTCGTGACGTATTGTGGGAACCAATCTTCAAATCTCACATATGTGAAGTGTGTACTGCTCTGCTTAAAGGAAGATTCATGAATTAAAAAGTTCGTTCCGTGTTCATTGTTCGTAACGAACATTGTAATCGAAGTTGAAATATGACAAATGTTCCTTCCCATGATTAATTTGCTTCGTATTTGATACTGAAAATTGTGAATATTTGTAGTGATGTATTTTGTGTGAACGTGTCGTATTTGACAGCAGGTATGGATTAATCAACCACAGACGGAAGAAAAATGCACAATGCCTGATCTGTCGTGCACTCTACTTCATAAAAAATTCACACTTTTGTTGTTTCTAACACCAGACAATTAGGAAATGTAGGAACACGCTCTTGCATTGAAGCATGTATTTTACATGTATGTGAACCTATCAACAAGATGTGAAAGAACAGTGTTGCAATATGCATATTTAAAGAACAACGAACACAAACACTCGAAACAACTAAGGAATAGACAAACAGAAAAGAATTTATGCACATACCTAATGCTAATATAAAGTAGTAATATTTTTACCAGACCTGCTACATTTTTACAGATTCAGAATGGAATTAATGTTGCTGTATTATAAATATACTGACAAATGGATTATTATAGCGTGAATGACAGATATTCAAAGTCATTTGAAAAATAAAAATGTTCCTCGTTTGGGTCGGGTGATTGTGTTATTCCCTGTCTGATCTGTTACTCAAATCTTTGAAGATTTATATTTTGTAACATTAGATTTCAATGTATTCTTAGCTCTTGAAGATGGAAATGTTAGTTAATTAAATAATTTTGGGCTTGTACAAAACAAAATGTCTTATTTAGGTATAATATTATTTGTTCATCTATTGCATTGAAGCAGTTGTGCAATCAAGAGGTATTAAAACTATCCTGAAATTTATTATTGGGCGTGATTTGCTCGGAAGCTAATATACAGTAGTAGATTTTAAGACGTTAATATAAAGTGATGTATTGTATTCGAATGAAAAGTTTCGGTGGCTTAGATATGTTATTACTTTAAATCAAGGTGTTCTGAATTCGATTCAGAGGTTCATATCCTAATTTAAACTATAGGTCGAATATCGAATAAAAAGACGAACTTAAAAGGGGAAGAAGGTTATTCAAAATTACGTACAACTGTGAAGTGAATAAGTTTATCTAAAATTTATTTCATACACTATGATCTTGTTAATTTGCGAATAGACGCATCATACATAACACAAAGAAAACACTTCAATTACTGATTTTTTTTCAGATATTTCTATGATCTTCCACAGAATACATTATTTCTGACTTGGAATAAAGGAAACGCCAATTGTGAATGTCGACATGAAAGACATGTGCCATTATGGTTTGGCTGCGTCTTTGGCCCCCGCCAACAAAGCATCCTTTGAAATTTCTTTACTATCGAAGACCTAAAAAATTCGGTAAAAAAATCAGCTTAGAATTCCTTCTAGAATATTCAGGCGAATCTTCGTGTGGTTTGATTTCCCTGGTGTCTAGAGGCTTACATAGCCACGAAACTATTGCAAATATCTAGACAACAACAAAAGTAAACCACACGAGGACTCACGCGAATGCTCTGGAAGGAATTCCAAGCAAATATAATTTCTCAGATTTTCGGATATCATAGCGCTTCATAAATGTAAAGGAAACTTGGGTCTATACCCATACGATCCGTCCTGAAAGTCAGACTCAAATATCGGTTCAATTATAGCTTTAGTGCACTTTGCACTATTCTATCCCGGGTATGTTCAACGTTCTGAGTCGGCTTTGTTGGCGTCGGCAAATGGTCCATCTTAGTCTTAAGTACTTCTCTAAATTATCACCCATTTTTTCCATAACTTAGTTATGAACTTTGCCAAGAGATGTCCGAAAAAAAAATCTATACGTACACCTATATAGACCTATGGAGATTTTTTTGGAATTGGATATTCTGAGGAGATGAGAGTAATCTCTTTTTTAACTCAGTCCCGCCTCGAATTTTGAGACGAGTTGCGTCTTTTAAAACTTGAGACGACAATGAGTCCAAACATTTCGACACTTTTTGAGACGTGATCGACGAGAGCCACACTCTCCAAGAAAATGTAAGGATTAATAATTCAAATAATTAATATCCCTAATTCGTAGCTACGCGAAGTCAATGCTGTTCACATTTCCTGTAAACACACGTTTACAGACATAACGGAAGAGAAAGCGTTAGGTATACAAGTCTTATTTAAAGAAGGTGTTTATTGACCCTGCATTATATTTTAAAATAATCTTAAGAGCTAGAACCTTTACATTCCGCCATTGGTGTACGCAGAGGGTAAATTTTGAGAAAATCAAAATTGTTACGTGAAAGCAGTAAATAATTCGTATAAACCAATGATAAATGCAAACTCCTCTTAAAATGACACCAGATAACCATTCTTGTATTTGAATAACTCTTAAAATGAAACCCTGTTCCCTAAAATCGCACCTTTATAATTCCAACTCCTCGAAAAAAAATCCTGCCTATGCTAGTAGATTCCGCATGTAGTCTTCTGCATTGAAATATAAACCACACACATTTTGTATGTTTTACGACATTAAGATGTCGTATATTGACATCTTTACGCTTGCACGCACGAATCCTCTGGTCACAAAGCAACGAATCCTTTGGAAAATAGCCTGTCCCAGTGGCAGAGTGGTTAGCAAATCTTCGCAAATTATCCAAAAGTGGCACAAAAAGCGAAGTAAAATAAAGTAAATCAATCAATCAATCAAATCTTTGGAAAATAATTGTAAGAAATGTTTGTATCTTTGAACATACGACTGTCAGCAACAGAAGAAGCTAGTAGTAATATAACTTGACCATGTGCATGTTAACAAAACAGCTTAGTGTATTTATAAGCACAATACAACTTTTCCCATGTGTAACAACCGGTTATGATTTGTTGATATGGAATACTGCTTGAATGCTCAAAAAGTCACATCAAATTTCATAATGCAATCTGGCTACAGGTAAATCACAATTTTGAAAGTCTTATATATTCAGAGAAAACAGTTAAGCACTCTTTTATGATACAACAGAAATAAGTAAAAACATGAGTAATGTATTTTTCCACAGTTGAAAAATTGAGTTCTAAGGCCATTCCTTTTTAGAAACGAGGTATTAATTTCACAATTACGTAATATTATATATTTTTTTACGATTCAATAACTAATCATGTTATAAATTATTCATAAATTATCACGTAATTATTTCTACCAGTGTTCACTAAAATATACATATATTTATTTTTTTCGAATTAAGCGAATCATGCGATGTTTCATGTCAATATCATGTTACGCGATACAATTAAAGTGACGTAGATAATCAGAATCAGTAAAATACAAATATGAAAAGAAAACGTTTCCACTACTGGATTCGAACTTACAACCTTGAGATTATAAAGCAAAAACTATATCACTGTGCTAATTTGCCACAACAGGATATGTGTGTGTTATGAATGATATATATATTTTCTATTGTTTTTAGGTTTGAACTAGGAATCGAAATACACCTATTTAACAACTTACATTTGATTTTAATTACGAAACTTGCCTTTGCACGTTATTTTGTTTAATGTGTGATACTAATTGTGTAAAACTATTGCTCAAAACATTAATTCAGAACATCTATAATACTGAAGCGTGGCTTCGGATTGCGCATTAGATAGCTTGCATATCTATCTGAAAATAAGCAATTTGAACTCCCTTAAAGTGAAAACCTCTAAAGATGTTTAGTAATTACGAACCATAAATGAACCGTCACGTCAAGATATAAGCATTTCTGTGCTCCGTTTCAAGTTTTCACTTTGTGCTCTTTTTTGATATGTGGATAATGCAACACTTCTACGTGTACTTTCGGGGGTTAGATTCACTGGATCCCACGATTCGTCATCAGATCGCATGCATTTTGAGTAAACAAGCTTACGCCCTAACCTTATATAATTCTATTAACCTTGGTTAAATCATCTTACATTTCGTTGTCTTGGCCACGGATTCAATAAAAGATGGGACGGTCTAGTAACCGGAAATGGCTTCCGCTTCCGTTATCACTTTTAATCACGCATAAGTCCAGAAACTATAAATTTGATAACACAAACCACAATATTACAGCAAATAAATCAATCAAACAGATTTCTGTGAAAGTAAGAAATAAATTAAACATGCACACGGTAAAAATCAACAAGGCGTAGTACACTTGCACCAAGCACGTATCTACAAATAGAGTAAGGACGTGGCAAACGGACTTCCCCTAAGAAAAGTACGGATATTTTCACCTTGACGTCGGTAAAATTGAATCAGTTGGAGTTGTGAGTTAAAGCAGGACATGCGTGAGAAGGTGTAACCATCATCTGTTCAAACTTTGAAGAATAAACGCCAACCCAGCCTTAATATCTGACCAGGTAAGGAAAATGTTGAATGCAGAAACCCGAACAATATAAAAAAAGCGTTGCGAATATAAGCAGTGACGGCGCCAGCGAAGCCTGATACAAGTTGGGGGCTACAGACTTTATTTTCAAATTCTCGGGGGGCTAACATGGGCATAACTTAAGACTTAACTTTCTGGGCGGGGGCTGGGGGAAAAAATAGAAAAAAAAATCCATCGCATGAAAATAGTGTCCAGAGCTATTTTGCTAAATAAATAACTGTTTGAGAGAATAGACAGAGCACTCAACCTCTAGTTACCAATCCGATTACTGCAAACTAGAAGAAAATCCTTTCATACACAGCTCTTGAAGGGGTATTCACGTTGCAATAACACAAAGCTTAAAAAGTGAAAGGCAATTTTGATCGTTTCAACAATTGTAAGCAGCTGCTGACGGATTCTTATTTTGAGTCTCCTTTCTGTCTCCTAGTGAGGATTTTTTTCAGTCGAAATGCACTTTAATGTATTTTTGATGCACCAGAATGCATCTTTTTTGATGATGCACTTAAACGTTTGGTCTGAGCTCAGTGCATCCAAAAAGATGCAGGAAGGTGCATCAAGGAACATCAACCAATGCATTAAAGTGAATCTCGACTGAATAAAATCCTCACTTGAATCAAATTATGCACTTTGGTGTTTCTTTCACGACATACAATGCACCAAAATGCATCAAATGTGCATCTGATTCTTTGAAGAACCTACAAAAAATACACTTTAGTGCATCAATCGATACATTCTGCTGCATCAATCGATATGATGCATTTAGTTTTCTGTGTGTAGTGGGCGGCGAAAGTTTGTTGCTTTTCGTACTTCAGATAATCGGCACTTTCTGAATCGAAAAGGCTAACTCCAATTAACACATCACTTCCCTTAATAATGCTTTCCTTTAATTTAGAAATTAGGTGATCAAGAACTAGAAAATAGATACTAACTTTAATATCCTCTTCACATGTAGCTCTTTTGCTTTCATATGATGGAATCAAAATGGGCTACTTACTATGACAGTACTGCGAAAATTATTTTATAACCTCACAAATGATAATTAATTAATATGTAGGCCCAGGCTTAGGCCTACGAGCATAAAAATTGCCCCAGCGTGCTGATTTTTGCACAGTATTGCAATATTTTGTTGGTTGGATTTGTATTCACGTCCACTACATGCACAGACGCTAATCGGGACGAGATCCACAGCTTATAAGTGAAATCCGAACCACTTAATACAGGGCTCGAAATAGATCGGAGAGGACCGGAACGGCCTTCTGGTTTGTGAATATCTGGAACCTTCCCGTTCTCGTCAGAAATGGCAACGGACAATTTCGGTTACTTAATTTTTTTTACATAGTTTACTACATTTTTTATTTCAGTGTGTGTTTAACTATTATTGATTGTAATAGAGCGCGGCACTTCACTAATAATATCGCCGCTGTAGTAATGAGAGACAACAGAAAAAAGAAAGAAAAACTACAACAATTTAACGAGAGCAACGCGTTTCTTGAAAAATTCCATTTCGAGCCCTGACTTAATGAAATGTGCCTCTACCAGGGATCGAACCCGGGACCACTTAGTTACAGGGCAGCAACCTTACAGCTAGACTACCGTTATGGGGAGCTCAATTTTAATATTTGTAATTCTTAGCATTTAAAAACAGGTAGTTTTCTACTCCTTGATTCCTTAACGTCGTATTTCTCCGTCTCGGATATTTTCAACGATAAGGATATGTATAATTATGACACGAATGAGAGAAAAGTCCTAACTCATTTCTTCGAATGAGGAGCTAACAAACAGAAATGAAACTTGACGGTACTTTAAATGTTGAACGTCCTCCTAATTATAAAAAATCATTTCTCGTACCTGTTAGATCCATGCCTAAAAATAGTGATTCGATTTATTGGGGGCTAATAATTATACACAATTAGATGTATATGCGCATATTCTTCATCTCCGTTTGAAACTCAACCAAAGAACAATCTCACAGCCCCTGAATATCTACTAGGCGGGCTGTGATGTCAATTTAGTAGAAAGTTTGGTGACTCGTGATTGGCCAAATGGAAATTTTATAATGGAAAATATTATGTAAGTAAAACTTCTTGTTTGTTTTCTTATTTTCGGTTGAAATGAGTCTACCGTACTATAAAAATCTGGGGCGGCTACAAGGGGGGGGGGGGGAGGCCGTCGCTGAATTTAAATATTGGTAGGCATTTTTTGATTGACATACTAATATAAGTTTGCTTTACAAGGACTCCTGTAGACGACATGCAAAGAAATATCAATAAAATGGCATCTGGTGGCATTTTTGCTGACGCATGGAATCCTGCGGCCACTGTCGAATCGCTTCATTACCAGTGCGTAGTTAGAGATCGATTAGTTCCTTGAGCTCTACAGCCTAACTATTGCCTATTTTTGGTGGAGCAGGAAAAGGCTTTATAAGCTCTTGCCTTGACTCATCTCACCCAACAGGTCAATAGGTGCCGGAGCTTGCCTCGAGTTGATATTTTCCTGGAGATGAGGCCTGTTCGAAAGGTTTTATAAGCTATATATAAGTGCGGCCACTGTGGGTTGAAAGTGTGCGGGATGCATCTTTTTAATTCACAACGCCTGCCTAAGCATGTATTTGTTCCTGGAACTGTCCATGTATACATGTTCAAGATCAGATCAAGATCAATGGCATAAGCAAGCAATAACAAACCAACAAACAATGCCATTTCTCTGCTTGTTTTACCTTCTGTTCATTGTTTGATGCAAGCATATGTTTCAGAATCAAGTTGCCATTACAATTTCCACATTTTTATCTCAGTCTCTCGCATTTAAAAGTTCTACAAACTGAGAAACAGATACGGGCATTGCAGGAAGACACTTTTCGGTAATTAACTCTACTCTTCTAACTGGTTTCCTTGATTACGTAGTTAAACTGTCGAATCGAGAGGTTTTTGGGTCAATACCCGATGGAGACACACTGCGCAGTGGGTTCGGATCTCACTTTAAACTGTAGGTCCAGTCTTAACCTGAGCATAAAGTTGACTCCAAGGAACAGACGGGATGTAAGGTGTGACCACACACAAATACCAACCCCCCTTCCAAGTAGTAGGGTAGGTTCCTATAAGAGTACGCGGTCTTGAAAGAGTACGCAGTGCCAATTTCCAAATTTGGCAGCATTGTGGGATGGTAGCTTCTAGACGTTAGCAAGCAGCAGTACGAAAGGTTGTGTATGAGCATGATGGAAGTAACAAGCGGCTGGCAGGGACTGAGTAATTAGCAGGTAAGTACAGCGGCGTATACTCTGGGTCATCTAGGTAATCGGAGATGACCCGGCTATAATTTTTTAAAAAGTTGTTTTTCATTTCTTTGCAATATTCTTTCCAACCAACCATTCATTCATACATTTATTTCCTTCCAGAGCGCGAATGTTTTCAACCGTTTGCCGCGGAATGTCCGAGAGTCTTTCTCCAGCTGGTGGGCTCTTCTCGGCAGGGTGAGATTCCACCGACTCCCTTTAAATCCCTTGGCAGGGAGGAAGGGAAGAGGGAAAGGAAACACTGGAGAGAGTCGCCAGTTGCACTGTCCACCCCAGAGCCTTTGCCCTTCCCTCGGCTGGCGCCCTCTTCTGGCATGGTTATAGTAGCTGTATTATTTACGACAGAGAAATTCTTAGAGACGGGAATTCTGGGTTCACAAATTACGTACTGAAAAGGGAAGTAAGTAAAATATATCTGGAAGTGCGCGAGAAACAGGGACATCTGAACAACATTTGCGAACCAATTCTGTTATAATTATCATTTTACATTTGCTTCTGTCTTCCCGATCTCTGCTACTTGAACAGAATTTGTCAAAGGGGAAAAGCTTAAATATTGAAGATCAAGGTAATTAAATAAATTAAAATTTACATTAGATATTCAAGAAATTACACTGACCTCCGCAGCGGAGTGGTTAGCATTATTCCATACGACGCCAGAGCTCCAGGGTTCGAATACCGGCCTGGGCATAGGTGCTTTGTAAATGTCAATAATTTCGTATCACTCGTCGTGTTTAGGCAAAAGTGGCAGAAAGGCGACGTAAAATAACAATTTAATCAATCGATCAATGAAGTAATTAAACTATTCATATGCTTACTTCTTTCCATTTTTATATTTTAAAATGCATGATTACTTTCTCTTTGTAACCTTCAAAACCAGTGAGAGTACTTCTTTCAGATAGGTAAATGAATAATATTTGAAAGGGAAAGTTATCAGAAATATATATATATATATATATATATATATATATATATATATATATATATATATATTAGTTAATTCAAGTTGCTTTCATGCTCTTTAGATTAAAAGTGATCATAAAGATGAAAGATGTTTGAATGTTAAATATATAAAGAACAAACGCAATGATTCCAACTTGGAGAACCTCTCGCATCGCAGGGAATTTAAAGCTGGGAATGGGGAATTTTCAGCACCCATAGGAAATTTTATTCTAAGTCAAGCAGGAACACAACAGAAGATCGGCGCGAGGAATTGAATGGATGCGTGTAGATGGTGTTTTGGGTTGTGCTTGGTGTTCCTATTGGCGATTGGAAAATGTATTATTTGTTTAGGTATTAGTGGTTTAGTATTCCTGCTAGTGCTGTGTTTACTGAAGTTAAAAGCAATGGATATAATTGAGCATTTCCGTGTGAAAATATTTGGAACGAGATCTTTTCCGGAGAATTTGCAGATCGTTAATGCAGGTAGCCAGTATAGCATCTCTTGTACAGTCACGGACACTGAAGGGTTGTAATGAATACTTTGACTTTCAATGGCATCGTTACAACCCAGCAGTGTCCGTGACTGTACCACAGGTATTGAACTTATACTTCCGTGTATAAAAATAAAAATCGGCAATGCACGAGTAACTGGGTACTGGGGTAACTTCATTTTACACTCCGATTAATATTGAGGTTTTCTTATTTCACTAGCACATTCCTTTCATGTTGTATATATGTTACAGGTTGTTTTTATTAGGTTTATTATACTTTATTGTTGTATTATTTGAAATTCTAAACTTAGATCAACTGCAATCACAACAATTAATTGATAGTAGTCGCAACAATAAGGCAATATGTTCATAAGTTCTGTATGGATGCTGAGGTAAATTTACAGGGAAACTTCAGGAGTGGGTGGATGAAACAAGAATCGGAGATTATCCACTCGTTAAAACCAGCATACGCAACTGGGTAAGTACTTTAATGCCATTTCAGTGTAATATTACCTTTGTCTGTGATATAACGTCTGCCCAATAACGCTAAAAAGGGAAGACATTGAATGACCTGTATAGTAAATATCTGTGCACGCCTTGAGAATACATAGGTGTGGATTTCACATGTCTAGTCTGATTGATTCTGCCATCTGGTGACCAAACATTAAATGTGGCGTTGTTCTCAAAGAGTACGCATTGAATAGTACCCAAACAGTTCGCATGCGTACTCTTGAGGGACAGGGCAGTTCCTACGTAGTAAAATTCCTTGAATCTGTGATATTTTTAAAAAGATGTTTGGGGTCACAATTTCTCAAAAATTTTCTGTAAAATGTGAAGAATTTACATACAGGGTGGCTCAATAAGTCACTTAACACCCCCAGTACAACGCCACTGCGGCATGGGACGTGAAAATGGCGATGACCAATCGTTATCAGGCCAAGGGGGAACCACATTGACGTCACCCGCATGGTCGGCAGCCATCTTGATGTCCGCCATCTTGAATTCAACTTCAGAAATTTAAATGGGAAGGGGGTCGTGTGACATATCAAAATGGGCTAGAATTTCACCAGGAAAACAACTGTGACATTTGTTTTCACCTAACTTTAATTGTTGCAGAGTTAACAATACCACAAAGTTATGGCTCAATAAGTCACTTAACACACCCAGTACAAGGCCACTGCGGCATGGAACGTGAAAATGGCGATGACCAATCGTTATCAGGCCAAGGGGGAACCACATTGACGTCACCCGCATGGTCGGCAGCCATCTTGATGTCCGCCATCTTGAATTCAACTTCAGAAATTTAAATGGGAAGGGGTCGTGCGACATATCAAAATGGGCTAGAATTTCACCAGGAAAACAACTGTGACATTTGTTTTCACCTAACTTTAATTGTTGCAGAGTTAACAATACCACAAAGTTATGGCTCAATAAGTCACTTAACACCCCCAGTACAAGGCCACTGCGGCATGGAACGTGAAAATGGCGATGACCAATCGTTATCAGGCCAAGGGGGAACCACACTGACGTCACCCGCATGGTCGGCAGCCATCTTGATGTCCGCCATCTTGAATTCAACTTCATAAATTTAAATAGGAAGGGGGTCGTGCGACATATCAAAATGGGCTAGAATTTCACCAGGAAAACAACTGTGACATTTGTTTTCACCTAACTTTAAATTTAAGGGCGATTCCAGCATGGAAGTCCTTTTTGCTTAAATGTTTATTGTTCAAATTATCATTAGTATGTGATTATGTGGTATTTATTGTTAGACCAATCACTGAAAATGTCCAGATATTGACTTACCGGTATGTACATATCTTGTAGTATTGGTTGGCATGGGAATTACGATTGTGTTTTGTCTTTACATAAAAGTTTAAAAGAGTGATGATGTGAATTGATCGTGTCAAGAGTAGCATATTTCCTTTTTCACTGATCTGAACGAAAATGCCACTAACACGTGAGGAACGGATTGCCATCATATTGATGTCAGGGGAGAGAAGTACGCGTGACATTGCCGCAGACTTCTATAACCGCAATCCTGCAAGACAACCGGTGTCACATGTGGCCGTCAGCCAGTTGCTGGCAAAGTTCCAAAATACTGGATCTGTGGATGACAAGCCGCGACATGGACGTCCGAAAACAGCCACGGATGAGGGTACTGCTGTAGCGGTGTTGGCATCATTTGCAAAGTCCCCAACCCGTAGCACACGGAGACTGGCGCTGGAAAGCGGTGTCAGCAGGGGTTCAATTCAAAGGATTGTACGTGACCACCACTGGCATCCGTATAAGATACAGCTGCAGCAGCACCTTAGTGAGGACGATCCAGACAGGCGTTTGCAGTTTTGTGAGTGGGCTATAGCACAACTGCAACGTGACCCTGCCGTCGGTAGCAAGATTCTGTTCAGTGATGAGGCTAATTTTTATGTGTCGGGAGAGGTGAATAAGCAAAATCTGCTGTACTGGTCACCCGAAAATACACATTGAACAGATCCCAGCAAGGTGACGGGAGGCGGGTAGCTAATGGTGTGGTGTGGTACTTGGGGTTCCCGACTTGTTTGTCCATTTTTCATTGAGGGCAACTTAAATGCAGAGGGCTACTTGCTTCTGCTACGGGAGCAGATCTTACCATCCTTCTATTCACTTCTATTAAACAAGAGCATGGTAACATTATTTGTAATAGCAGTGTATAGTGGCTACATTGTTCTGCATATGGAATATATAAAAAATTAACAAATAAATGAATTGACACACGTTCAAAGGGATATTTTCATGTATAAGATTGTGAATTATGATACTCTAACGATAATTGTGTACTGCTTCAAAGACATTGACAAATATTAATGAAATAACTATTTATATTTTTGGCAATTCAGGACGTACTAATTTTACCCCTCTTCCCACTCGAGTTTAATGCAAGGATACCTCCGCAAATATCGAATGAAAAGTTCTCATCATGTGTAATTCTCCATTAAATGTTTTCGCCGAGTCGTACTACCTTCGTTTTCTTTGTTACAAACAAGTATTGTTTGCACATTACATGTAGGAGGAGAGTTGCATCTACATTTCACATTGGTCAGCTCCTTCTACTTACTTTCAGGAGCGAAAAGCTTGTAGGGTAGTGTTTACCGTTCAAGACTGTCAATCTGATGGTCGTAAGTTCAAACCCTTTCGGTGGCAGAAAATTTTCGTAAGTTTTAGACCTTTCCAATTGTGTTCAATGTCCACGCCGTGTGAAACGGAATGATTCAGTTTGGAATTAACGATGGGGGAGGGGAAATATTAAATTACCAAATCTCCATTTCAACGAACCGAGATGTGGACAAAAATTGGATAATTCTTATAAATTACATTCATATTTTTAGTGATATAATCGCAGGTAAAATCAAAGATCTTACATGGAAGATTTTATTTTGCTCTGAACTAAGCCAAAAGGCATTTTGAACCGATCTAATACATTCTCCAATACATTTCAAAATGTTATTGAATGTTTCATGTCGATAATTTGACCAATGCATCAATTCTTGACGCTGGGACGATATTTTCTGCAACTACCTCTTCTCTTCAGTCCCTTCTGTTCTTCTCTTCCCCTTATTCTCTCCCCTCCTTCTGCTCTGCTTTTATCTCATATCGCCTTCCCTACTTTTCTCTCATCTTATCTCCATCCCACTCATCTCCACTCCTCGTATCTCTTTTCCTGTCTTAGATTTCCTACTCCACTGCACTCTTCTCCTCTTCTTTTCGTTCTTCTCTCCTTTACTCTACTCTCCACTCCCCTCTTCTCCCATCTCGTTTTCCTCCTCTTTTCTCTTCTTTGCTCCATTTTCCTCATCTCTCCTATAATCTTCTTCCATTCTCCTCACTACATCTCCTCTCCTCGTCCATCCTCTCTTTCTTCTCTCCTCTACTTTTCCTCTTCTCCTTTCGCTTTCTCTTTCTCCTGTTCTTTGTCACCTCTCGTTTTCTCTCAGCTCTCTTCCTTTCTGGAGACTCATCAGCGATGAAAAACTAGAGAACCTATTTTTTTTCTTTGAGAAAGAATTTTGTCACTTGCGATATAATAGTATATTTTTAATAATTTTATACAATAATACTTGATTTTATTTCTTTCGCGTATTTTGTAAATATCTATTGTGCATGTGGCAACCCTGAAATTGAGCCTAACTCTACACGCAACCCACCAACGCCTTGTGTAAATTGGGTTGCCTAGTTTAAAATGTCGTTGTCCTAAAACTTTTGAGAGACACTGTACATACAGCAGAATTGACTGCAAAAATGTCATTCAATTATTACATTAGTTTGATTTATTTTATTTTCTGCCACTTTTGGTTAATCGTGACGATGAGAGAACTAATGAAGAGACACTCATAAAGAACACCCATAGCTAGGCTGGGATTCGAACTCGGGACTCCTGGGACGTAGCGCGCTGTGCTAACCACTTCGCCATCTTATAGCAAGTGCACCTGTGCCGTGGGTTGACCACCCGTGCACTACACTAAGAGGGTCCCAAGATATGATTAATAACAGAAGGAAATCGAATAGAATCGAACATAGAACACATAATCAAAGAATGAGATAAAGACGCAAACGCATTACATTTTCATAATTCGTCTTTCTAAATTATTCGCTCACTTTATCGCAAAATAATTGCTTATTATAAACGATGCGAGGAAGACGAAATGCGTCGAGGAATTCCTCATTGATGCCTGCTTGATTTGTGGCGCCATCAAGCATAAAACGGATGAACTACTTTCACAGTGAATACCGCTCATGATCCATTCCCTGCTGCCCTCTGTGGGGAATTTCGGTACTTGGTGTACACGAAGAAGCTGCAGGAATTGATTTCTAGGTAGAAATAATTACAGTAACATTTGCTCCGTTATGTTCAAACTTACAATAGTTCCAGAGATGAATTTCCAATGAAGCTACATTTCATAATTTGATTTCGTCGTAATTAGACTTATGGACGCACTTAGCGTGGGCAAGGCGGCATTTGCCCATCCCCTGGAAAATTAGTTGCCCAAAATTTAGTGTAATGACAAAAGTTCTTTTACCGCTTCAATGCTTCATTGATTTTGGCTGGTCTTTTGGATTGTTGTGCTTATGGCTCGAATTTAAAAAATAGTGCTTCTTGCCCCCACGCCTGGAAAAAAAAAAGTCTGTCATTATCTGTCTTGTGCATTGAGTGAAGTTAAAAATAAAACCAAGTATCATGAACTAGTATGGTTTAAATTTAAATTTCATTCACTTTATTCATGAATATTTTTCTCGGTCATTGTTAAAATGTAAAAGTACCCTTTTATGGACTACCTAATAAATGTACCTAATAAATGTACATAACATAAAATAACCCGTGGCTCTACAGCCCGAGAGGGGCCTTGGCCTATCTCCCGACTGCCAGTCTCCCTCCCACAATTCTACCTAGAGGTGTGGAGATCTTCAACCGGTAATGGGGTGACGTGGGGTCAGCACGTCGAACCTCCAGCCGTTATAGGAGATTTCCGAGACCGCGTTACGCTACTCCCTCGTAGCTCCCCAATTCCTCACGATGGTGGATTGCCACCGGTTCTATACACAGGTCTAAAACCCAGAGACTGAACCCAGGCGGACTCGAACTCATGCCGTCCTGCAGTCGGAGCCCAAAGCCCTTGGACCGCACGGCCACGGGGGAGGAGGAACTAATAAATGTACATTAAAATTTATAGCTGTAGCATTTTCATTATCTTATCTAACAAGGATAAGGCACGGGACTTCGTGTAGTGGTAGGGTACATATGAGTATTAATATGCCAAAGTACTAGGACATTATCCAGCGATTTACGAGAAAAAGCGCTGGAAAGTTTCGAAGTATTCCAAGTGCGTCTCAGGTGGCGAAGATATTGTCGAACTTCCAAGGGTCCCGGTGGCCCCGTGGTACCGTACGAATTTCAAGCGCGAAGGTTGTGGGTTCGATTAACTCTACATTTTTCTATTATCTCGAGCAGCTATTTATTGCATTTCATATATTGCGAAAATTCGTCGTTCATTTGATATGCGAATTGTCGACAAATTTTGTTTTCCATGCTTTTACGACCACTCTGGATCGAAGATAAAAATGTATTCTTGTGTTTCGTTTCTGGAAGGGTATGTTTTCTAGAAAAAGAGAACACATACCCTTCGCTATGCACATTATTTTGTCGAATCTAATTAAATATGTAAATGTATGTACAATGATGTAAAAATTGAAAAAAAAAGTATCGTGAAAAGATCATTCTCATAAATAAAATTGTAAAAACATTAAAGGGACATTTCCACCCAAAAATGTAATAAAATTTTGTTAAATTGTTCAATAAATTATTATAGAAAATGCAATAAATAGGTGCTAGAAATAATATAAAAAAATAGTCAATCCAATGATAATCGAATCCATAAACTTCATTGCGTGGAACTCGTATGCTAGCACGGGGACCCTTGGAAGTCCGACAATATCTTCGCCTCCTGACACGCACTTGGAAATCATCGAAACTTTGAAGAGCTTTTTCTCGTAAATCGCTGGCTAGTGCACGCTAGTATCTTGACATATCAATACCTATAGAGTACTCCATCACTACACAAAATCCCGTCCACAACTTAGTTTCCCAAGCCGTGCTCTCTCCATTTGAGATCTGAGCTGTCAGTTATAAGATCATTATTTTGCCACTGGCCTGTCGGTAAAAAGCTTATCATTGTATCACCTTAAAATTGAGTTCCAGCATTAAGTTATTGACGAATAATAATGGAAATATCTATGACAGTAAAAATAAGGTAATTTTCTATCGCAAGTTGGGAAGGGTTTAAGGAAAGTAGAACCTGGGAGAGAAAATCCAGGGAAGGAGGGGGGGTATTCTTGGCTTCCCTCCCGATCTACACTTCAGTTACAACACTGGCGTCAGTGACTGTACAGAGACACACACACACACAGGCCTAAAATTCTTGTAGAGACGAAGGAATTACAATAGCAAGGTGCAAAAATGATATGTCAACAAGAGTATATGAATTCAAATATATTGGATAGATTCATCAGCCTATATTCATTATCCGTTATGGGATCTGTTTTGTTTGGGGCTAGAAGTCGTCGATTGATGTAGCGTGCGTCCAAATGCCAGTCACTTTATTCATGAATATTAGTCTCTGTGGAATATTTCAATTCACTGATCGTGGTCTACAAAACTTCCTGACAAAGTGCCAATTGAAAGCATTTATACCATTCGAACGCATTCGCAAGACCAAAAAGTAACCCTAATCTAGAAAACTCAACACATCAGAGCCGTAAAGGAAGAGAAAAAGCTGGGACGTTGACGAAGGTTCCACTATTCACCCAGAGAGAGAGAGAAAGCAAAGTTCCTAATTATGAAATATGAAATACCAATCCTTCTTTCTTGCATATTCAGTGACGTACTGACAAAAGTATAAGTTACACTTTCATATATCTCTTGGGAGTATCCTCCTTTCAGTTACCTTAAAAACACAACAGGAACAAAAAGCAATTGAAATCACAAAAAATGTCGAAATTCTATCCTAATAAAAAGTGCTTCAAATATGAAATACCAAAGGAAACGAACAAAAAAGAGGTTATATAGAATGTTAGCAAAACTCCATAACCCTGGGGTAAATACAAGTAAACCTAGTAGAGGGTATCCCGTTTATGAATCTGCAAGACTATGTACAGAATTTAAGTGTGGTTGAAACATCCAAATTTTCGGAACCACTTCAATTGTACCATTGGCATTGGAGAAACTGTGGATGGAGTTATTTTCTTTGCCAGATGTAGTAGGTGTAGATAAAAAGGAAGCGATATATTGGTGGGCAGATGTTGGAGTTATACAAGCATCGGAGATAGATGGGACAGGGGCGAGAGGTGTTCTAGAGGTAGCAACCCCAAACTTTTGCTGCCCATAAGAAGATACTGCATCAATTGGATGTCTCTCCTGTTCCATATAAGAGAGATCATATCTTGCTATTCCATGTTACAAACCTATTCCATATTTAGGTATTAGACTATTAGAACCGTCACAAAATCGAATGTGAACGTGCGAGTCCCTCTTCCGGACCTGTATGTATGATGCGGTCGATCTTCGTTTCAGAGGGGATCAAATAAGGAAATACAAAAAGAACAATATAATGTTAAATCATTGATGTTGAGGATAGAGGGCAAATGGAAGCGGAGACGTGGTACGACCTCGGGCTGACACTAAATTTGATGACAATAGAAATCTGTACGACACCGACAAGAAAGTTGATTGATTGATTTGATGTTTTAAGTCCACTTTATGCCCAGAAAGGCTAATCGGGACTGGACCTACAGTTTAAAGTGGGATCCGAACCACTATGTACCTCCACCGAGGACAAGAAAGTCATTGTGTGACACGGTAGAGGTGAAATGGAACTGTGGTCATATCGTTCTACTAGAAAAATTCCGAAGAATATGGAATGTTTCAAAGAATTGCTGAGAAAGATCTAGACCCTTGAAACGGAAACATACAACGTTATATTTGATCCATCCTGACCAGTGGCGCCAACTTTTGAAAACCATAGGTGGGCTGAACTCAGAGATCTGTTCCATAAATATGTCTAGTCATAAGCTCCCATTAATCTCGCAATAGCAATATGACCACGGATAGTGCAAATAATATAGAACACTGACAAGAATCAAATTGAAGATCTAACAATTTATTCTGACAAGTAATTAAGCTGGGAGAATTCTTTGGTGTATAGTTATGAAACTCTTTATTTTGTTAAGCCCGGGGACTTTATTTATAAAATATAATAACCATACGAGGCAGATTCTTGGTTGGGCTCGAGCCCCACCGGCTCATATAAGTTAACGCCACTGACCCCCAAACCATCGATGTAAAGAAATGTTAAGAGACTAGCCTCACGCAAAAAATCTACCAGGAACAAGGATATTACGTATGATTTGGGACTAAAATTAAGTTGGTATGACAAACTGATGGATGTGATCAAAGACATACGAAAGCGGGGTGAAATTACAAGGAAATTCATAAAATAGTGTAAATGTGCTATATAGGTATACTTGTATATATAGGTACTTTCTAAAGAGGATTTTTCTGAAGGACATATTACATCAGTTGATGACCTGATACTTCACGAGGCGTCCACCACTCATGTTTTCCAAAACCGCCCATAAGGTCTCCATCAGAACTTCCGACCATAATTTGAGAGGCATCATGACAAGCAGCCGAACACTTCTCCTCCTTGGTAGGTTCCTTCTGCCTGCCTACACGCGACGTGAGTTCCTCATTCTTTCCAGCAGCGGCGCCTGTTAAGTAATTGCCCAGTTAGTGTCAGCGACTCCTTGTCAAGGCATCAATCTCTACAGAGTAAACATCGCATTGAAAATCCATACGAACATTGACGCCCAGTCTTTGTCTCGGGACGCCAATCTGTCCATGGCGTGGCAGCGAAGAGGAATTCGTAAGCAACTCAGTCTACCAGTAGGTTGGTCAACATGTTTCAAAAATTGATCGGGATGACTGGACAAGTTCATAATGGAAAGTGTGGCGTCATGCGTGGGCAAGAAGATAACGTAGCATAGTGATGTTCACTTTACTTAGTAGTTGTTTCAAGTTTAAATGGTCCGTGGATTATAGTCTCTTTCCTGTTCTGCATTAGTTAAGGTTAAACTGATCCATGGATTATAATCTCTTTCCTGTCGTGTATTAGTTAAGGTTTAACTGATCCATGGATTACAGTCTCGTTCTTGTTCTGTTTCAGTTAAGGTTTAACTGATCCATGCATTATAGTTTCGTTCCTGTTCTGCATTAGTTAAGGGTTTAACTGATCTATGGATTATAGTCGCGTTCCTGTTCTGCATTAGTTAAGGCCTGACTGATCCATGGATTATAGTCTCGTTCTTGTCCTGCATTATTTAAGGTTTAACTGATCGATGGATTATAGTCTCGTTCCTGTTCTACATTACTTAAGGTTTTACTTATCTATGGATTGTAGTCTCGTTCCTGTTCTGCATTAGTTAAGGTTTAATTGATCTATATATTATGTCTCGTTCTTGTCCTGCATTAGTTAAAGTTTAACTAACCCATGGATTATAGTCTCGTTCCTGTCTTGCATTAGTTAAGGCCTAACTGATCCATGGATTATAGTCTCGTTCTTGTTCTGCATTAGTTAATGTTTAACTGATCCAAGCATTATAGTTTCGTTCCTGTTCTGCATTAGTTAAGACTTAACTGATCCATGGATTATAGTCTCGTTCCTGTTCTGCATTAGTTAAGGTTTATCTGATCGATGGATTATAGTCTCGTTCCTGTTCTACATTAGTTAAGGTTTAACTTATCTATGGATTATAGACTCGTTCTTGTCCAACATTAGTTAAGGCTTAACTGATCGATGGATTATAGTTTCGTTCCTCTCTTGCATTAGTTAAGGTTTAACTGATCCTTGGATTATAGTCTCGTTCATGTTCTACATTAGTTATTTTTTAACTGATCTATGGATTATAGTCTCGTTCTTGTCCTGCATTAGTTAAGGTTTAACTGATCTATAGATTATAGTATCGTTCCTGTTCAGCACTGATACAATTTTAACTGAACAATAATAATTGATTATAATCAACTAAAAAGATACAGAAAGGACATGAAATATAACCCTATCACATACCACAGATTTTAGATAATGACAGGACACGAATTAGCTTTCTTTAAAGAAAAAATTGTGATATCTTAGATTGTATGCAAGTTTCATTTGAAGTATACTCTGTGTGGCCAAAATACGCAAATACGCAAATGAAGTCCAGCACTGATTTACATACACATCAAACTTCGTTGAACGTAAGGAATTCAATTCAATAAGTATTCAACTGTGAGAACAAGTTGTTACATCAATTAGTATTTGTAATTTATCCCTGTCTTACAATCATTACATGTGCGGTTAGGTTCTGAATGTTTTTCTAATCAAGTGGTATGCATTCCTGCTGAGTAAGATTTCTCTCAGAATTTTTTGTATCCTTTCTCCCTCCCCTTCATAGTGTCGTGACCGCACTGATCTCTGCGTCTTTTTCTTAAGCAAGTTTCCAAAACATCTGCCTCATTACTCGGCCTGAGCTCTGTTGGATGTGAATTAAATGCTGTGAGTAAATGGTTTCACTTCCTGCTCTCACCGAACTAAATGGCTCCTGGTCACGATGGTCTATGGTGTTGAGTCAGCAGTGCACGTGCGAAAATACATGAACCAACATGTTCAAATCTGCCAGCAAATAATCGTAGAACATTGCTCAATGTTAACATAGAAACCCACAATTGCAAATGAGGCACAATTTCTTTCGTACTCTTGCCAAGATAGACTGTCAGGACAGGAGGATCTCCCACGCCAAAATTCATGTAAGAAATACATAAGTTCTGACAAACTGTCGCCTCTAAGATGTGAATGACATTCATGACAAGACCTAGCAATATATTTCAGGGATTTAATGTTTACTAGCAATTATTATCTGTATCAACTTATCTTTCTTTTTATTTGATACGGATCTATGAATTCTTATTACTAAGTAAGAAGCTACATTTCTTGTTAGTTTAATTCACTTGAATTCATTCATTTTACTTAGATTTTCTACCACTTTACGCTAATCGCGAAGATGCTATTTGTTATTAATTTTCCACCAAGTACCTGGTGGTTTATACAGGGTGTCATTTTAATGGCGCCCACGGACCATGGAAACATATAGGCGACATAAAAACAAACAACTTTTGTCAGTAACATTTTTCTCGTTTGTGCATCGTTTCGGTGATACAGTCGTTCAAAAAAGCCCGTTTTGTCGCCTGAATGCTGGCAACCACACAAAACATTTGATTGCATTTGTGACGTCATATTCCGTCGTGAAGCGATGCGTTACAGGGTTGCCAGGAACACACATATTCTGTGAAAAATCACATAGCTACAATCAGCCACATTATGTACCGTAAAACAAAACGAGAAAATACGTTTTGTAACCTAACAGGAAGTAAACAAACGATACGAAAAATGGTAGAAAGAAAATAGAATTCAAGTGAAAGTGGATCGAATTTTGTCTCAGCTTACATGTAAAATATTTGCAAATCTAGTTACCAAGTTGGCATCTACAATTTAGTCTATCCACTTTGTCCTTCTGATACTAGTTGTCTGTGACACACTGAATAGATGACAAAATAGAAATGAAAGAACTCAAAATTCCAAAGGTAAGCAACACATAACATAATGTATATTCAGGGCATTATGAGGAAAGTGGCAAAAATGGTTGAAAATACAAGGATATAAGTAGTAGTAAAACAAACTCTCCGACGACTGTGTTTATCTATGCACCTTATACACATGTAATAGTTTGCAACTGTGAACAGGGCAGTATATTCGCTATTGATTCATCATTAGATTGTTACTGTGGTTGTACGTGTTTTAGCAGTAATGTAACAACGTGAACCTCGGATACTTCCGTTATCAGCACAAAAGTACCACAAGGCATCTGGACACAAACCTGTAGATATAAAGCTCGCAACGAGATTTGCAAATAAAATTGACATGTAGCTGGGCGTAAACAGCCACATGTCAGCTGTAAGTCCAATAAAATTTATTGTTGTTGATATCTGACATGTAGACTGAGACATTCGATATTGACACTACATTTTGATTACGTGTTCTTACCATTTCTCATATCGTTGGTTCACTCCCCCCTTCCCCTGAGATGACTGCTGATCTTCTTGCCAGGCTTGTAGTCAGGCAGGGGCCAGGGGGGCTCAGCGCCCCCTGGAACTACCATCAGCCCTCGTGGAATTACCATCAGCCCCCCCGGCATTGAGGTTAGCTCCCTTGACATTAGCTAAAATTATTTTGTATAATTTGTTTGCAGTGAAAAGTGAAAATGTAGACAGCAGATATTATTTCTCTCACAACTTTGGTGAAGGATAAATTCAGGGAGCATGAACAGCAGCTATTACAGTCGTTGATCTTATTTATAAGAAGTCTTAAGTAGCGGCAAGAATTTAGGAGGTTATTTTCTCTAGACTTTAGAAAGTTCCTTTACAGGTGAGCTTCTTTATCTGTACCTTCGTTGCCCCTGTTACGATCTCCAATTTATACAGAAATCTGTGATTTTGATGTCATTTTGCAAATTCCCGCCGCATATGCGTCAACGGTGAACAGCTCCTAAGTTTTGGGAACGAAGGGGAGTTTTATTGTTTCGGCCGGGGAATGGAATGTACGCTAGGCACTATGATTGAATATTCTTGGGTGATATAAATATCTGTATCATGAAACGTAGTATGGAGTGTGCAGTAAGGGATGATCTAAGTAGCAGCCAATTAACACTTCAAGCAATATTTTAAAAGATATAGAGAAAATGTAGTACATATTTGTGTGATATTTCTAAACCTTATGTAACCTAATGACCCCCCTCCCCCCACACATAATTGACCTTCATTTAACACTGTTACACTTTTGAAAAATGGACTTGATTTACAAAGCCCCCCCCTGCAAACCTGTGAGCCCCCTGGAGATCAATTCTGGCTACGGGCTGGTAGGCTATGATGTTCGGTCTACTGGAAGCGTTTCTCGCTTCGTTTTACAACTAATAATGAGGTTGGTAGTTTGTCATTTTTCACAAAATTTTTGTGTTAGTTGCAACACTGCCGTGTGCTGTTTCGCAGCAGAAAATGATGTCACAGATACGATCAAATGTTGTCTTAGGTTGCCAGCATCCAGACGGCAAAACAGTCTTTTTTGAACGGCTGTAGTGTGAATCGACGCACCAACGAGAAAAATGTTACTGAGAAAAGTTGTTTGTTTTGATATCCTCTACACGAATCTGTGGTCCGTGGGAGCCATTAAAATGACACCCTGTATATACTTAAAAATGTAGCTACTAACAAAATAATATTCATTAAGATGTAGCATAGTATTATGCACTTTACTTAGTATCGGCTCAAGTTTACCTGATCCGTGGATTAGAGTCCCTTTCTGGTTCTGCATTGGTTCACGTTTAGCTTATCCTTGGATTATAGTATCTTTCCTGTTCTGCATTGGTTGAGGTTTAGCTTATCCTTGTATTATAGTCTCTTTCCTTTTCTGCATTGGTTCAGGTTAGCTTATCCCTGGATTATAGTCTCTTTACTGTTCTGCATTGGTTCAGGTTTAGCCTATCCTTGTATTAGAGTCTCTTTCCTGATTTGCATTGGGTCAGGTTTAGCTTATACTTCGATTATAGTCTCTTTCCTGCCCTGCATTGGATCAGGTTCAGCTTATCCTTGGATCATAGTCTCTTTCCTGTTCTGCATTGGTTGAGGTTAGCTTATCCCTGGATTATAGTCTCTTTACTGTTCTGCATTAGTTCAGGTTTAGCCTATCCTTGTATTATAGTCTCTTTCCTCATTTGCATTGCGTCAGGTTTAGCTTATACTTCGATTATAGTCTCTTTCCTGCCCTGCATTGGTTCAGGTTCAGCTTATCCTTGGATCATAGTCTCTTTCCTGTTCTGCATTGGTTGAGGTTAGCTTATCCCTGGATTATAGTCTCTTTACTGTTCTGCATTGGTTCAGGTTTAGCCTATCCTTGTATTAGAGTCTCTTTCCTGATTTGCATTGGGTCAGGTTTAGCTTATAATTCGATTATAGTCTCTTTCCTGCCCTGCATTGGTTCAGGTTCAGCTTATCCTTGGATCATAGTCTCTTTCCTGTTCTGCATTGGTTGAGGTTAGCTTATCCCTGGATTATAGTCTCTTTACTGTTCTGCATTAGTTCAGGTTTAGCCTATCCTTGTATTATAGTCTCTTTCCTCATTTGCATTGCGTCAGGTTTAGCTTATACTTCGATTATAGTCTCTTTCCTGCCCTGCATTGGTTCAGGTTCAGCTTATCCTTGGATCATAGTCTCTTTCCTGTTCTGCATTGGTTGAGGTTAGCTTATCCCTGGATTATAGTCTCTTTACTGTTCTGCATTAGTTCAGGTTTAGCCTATCCTTGTATTATAGTCTCTTTCCTCATTTGCATTGCGTCAGGTTTAGCTTATACTTCGATTATAGTCTCTTTCCTGCCCTGCATTGGTTCAGGTTCAGCTTATCCTTGGATCATAGTCTCTTTCCTGTTCTGCATTGGTTGAGGTTAGCTTATCCCTGGATTATAGTCTCTTTACTGTTCTGCATTGGTTCAGGTTTAGCCTATCCTTGTATTAGAGTCTCTTTCCTGATTTGAATTGGGTTAAGTTTAGCTTATCCTTGGATTATAGTCTTTTTCCTGTCCTGCATTGGTTCACGTTTAGCTTATCCTTGCATTATAGTCTCGTTCCTATTCTACATTAGTTCAGGTTTAGCTTATCCTTGCATTATAGTCTCTTTCCTGTTCTACATTGGTTCAGGTTTAGCTCATCCTTGGATTATAGTCTCTAACCTGTTCTACATTGGTTAAGGTTTAGCATATCCTTGGATTATAGTCTCTTTCCTGTTCTGCATTAATTCAGGTTTAGCTTATCCATGGATTATACTAGTCTATTTCCTGTCCTGCATTGGTTCACGTTTAGCGTATCCTTAAATTATAGTAGTCTCCTTCCTGTTCTGCATTGGCCCAGGTTAGCTTATCCTTGGATTATATTCTCTTTCCTGTTCTGCATTGGTTTAGGTGTAGCTTATCCTTGGATTGTAGTCTCTTTCCTGTTCTGCATTGGTTCAGGTTTAGCTTATTCTTGGATTATATTCTCGTTCATATTATTATACAGTTCTTCATACAATACTTGAACTCTGACATACCTCAGCAAAATTTAATCAAAGATAGCATTTTAAAACACATTTATAATTGTTGAATGAGCAAATGATCGGTATTGTTTCACAAAGAAAATTTACTCAAAACGTTAAGCTGTAGACGTTGGCAATCATATAGCACACTCGCAAAAGCGAGGAGCGATTTGCTAAAGTTGATTTTTAACGTTGGTTCCTTTTATCAATTTTGAATATATGAAAACGTACTACAGTAAGAATAAAGATAATGTAAAATAGTGTTTCAAAACTGTAATCACTCTAATCATCAACCTGCATGATACAATCAAAACAAGAGCACTTGTGTGAAATTATGTCCACATTACATAACAGAATAAGGACTAGAATGTACAAAACCGCAAAATACTATCCCTACTTATTACTGCCATAATTCGTATTTGTAATTAAATTTATATCGTACTGAAGGTCAAAGTACTTGTATCGATAACATGTGGTCTACTTTGTGCGTTCGCAGTTCATTTTCTGCCTGATGGTAGCTTTCAATGCGGTTGGGATAAATCCATATCCTTTCCCTCTGGCTGCTACCTACAAATCATGCTCCCATTGTATTCATCTCACATGATGAATGACGTCATGAAGCAGAGACAATGGAAGAAGTTCTTGGTGTTAATGTGTGATGCTGTGAGGTCAACGTTGCACAATGAGCCAAGATCGAAGAGAACGAATGAAATGCGAAGGACCAAATGCTCTCCTTTGAAAACAATGAGCCTAAATCTATGTAGATATTAAGCAAGGGTACCCAAGGATTCCGAAATGAATTGAAAATTAGGCTTGGGACGAAACTGTAACCGAGGTACAATTAATGAAACATTAACAGCGGTGTATAATGATGTCCCCTCAAGAACCAAGAACAACTTTGCTATATTTGATGTTCACCAGATTGGGCGATAGCTGAATGACTGTAACGATCGAGTGCTAATCCACCAAATAGACGTTTCTCTTATTAGAGCATAATATTTTAATTGCTAATTGCAATAGTAGTTCACAGGCGGAATAAAACACAGCAAAAGTCTTAAGGAGGTACAACTGCACCTCAAGGTTTTTTTGCCTCGTTCACTCTCTCCCTCCTATCCGCTCCTCTATGAACGCTCAAATAACGCTGCTCGATCTTAAATTCCACGTGCATACGAGAGAGTTCTTTCACGAATTAGGCGAGTTGCCTAGTTCTGGTATAAGTAATGTATAGTGGAACCACAAGGAAAGAAACCTGCGCAGAAACTCATCGCGCTGGCGGGTGGAGAAAAGGACAGGGGGAACGAGCCTTCAGAGCGGCCAACGTCAGTGTTGCCAGACCTATTGATTTCTCGGGAGAATTCCATAATAAACTATTGCTATGGCACCTCCAACGGCCTGCTCAAAACAAGTTTCCTGCTCATCTTACTTGAACATGGAGGGGAGATGTGGAGTGGAACTCCATTCAGCCATGAAAAGTGCTGTTTGAACTGTGAAATTATGCCAAACGATATTCAATTGTGCTAGGACATTATTATTATTTTATTACTATTACTACATTACTATTTTTAGATGGTTGTATTTTATCGCACCCGAAAATCTATTTCTATTCTAGTTATTTTACGTCGCTTTTGTGCCTCTACAGGTAAGTACGACAATATGGATGAATGAAGAAGTGATGAAATGGATGAAGTGACACAAACACAGTGAAACGTCCTTGCCTTACTAGGTAGAAACACTGACTTCGTAGAAGAAAGCATGTGAGTGTTAATAACAAGAAATGTGCTAGATAAATTTTCATCGGCTTGAAAATACTTAATTTTCTATCCTTAATATACTATTCTTAAATACTTAATTTTCTACAAAATTATATAGCGGCATGGACATCCAGTAGGAAGTGCAAGGATGGTCGCCACCCCCTCCCCTTCTGGAAAATTAATGTTGACATAAAAGTACCTATTATTTCAGATGTACGAGTTGATTTCAGTCACAGTAATTTACATCCATTATTATAATAAGGATGGAGGAACGTGATAATTTCAAACTCAAGTGGCGTTTTCTGAGAGGGCAACATCATTACGGGGTAATATAGCTCGTTTACCCGCCTGATAAAAATACATTGTTTCCCCCCTCGCTGGAAAAAATCTACGGACGTCCCCATGACCCCCAGTGTGCACGCCTATGCCGCCCCCCGCCCCCGAGAACGTCGTTCATCCGCTAATATTAGATCTTCTTGTTTCCCAAGGAACAATCTCCCGACTTTTTTCAAGTCTGACCTGGCAACACTGCCCCGAGCACCGATAACGGTAGGGAAGAAGCGCGAATGCTTTTGACGGAAGGTTTTTTCCCTTATGGTCGAGCTATAATTTCATTCAATGCTCTGAACCTTAACGACAATGTGATTTGATTAAGTGATACAAGAATTCTTATTTTTCCACTAAGAATAAAACGGAGTGACTACAAAGAATGTGTCAATGAAGAAAAATAACACAAACAATGAAACGCTCAGTTAGTGTGATTAGGTTGCTTCCCTTAAGTTAAAAAATTACCACATATTTCAAATTCAGAAACATTTTACATGTAAATAGTACTAAATAAGCAAATATTGGAACAATCATATCATTTCATAAAAATTCAATATGCTGACCAAGGCAGTAATTTAATTTTATTATAAAACATAAACTAAACGTAACGTTTCAACCTTATAATGTAACATTTACATTTGTACTTGGTGCAGAGTCTGAAGAAGACCTTGCTATAAGGTTGAAACGTTACGTTTAGTTTATGTTTTATAATAAAATTAAATTACTGACTTGGTCAGCATATTGAATTTTTATATCATGGAAACAAGGCTTAATGGTTGAAGCAAGCCTTTTACTTGAACTTCAACGAAGCATCCTAGTATTCACTTTACCAAATAGCAATTAGGATTTTGATAACTTCAATGAAACTCGGACGTCACTATTTTAAAATGTCCATATATTTTATCACTTATTGATCTACTGTGTTTTGTTTCTTTTTCGTTGCTATGGTCAAAAATGTATATAGAAATGTATACATCATAATTTTACATTATCAAGACTGTGATAATAATTAATTATACATCATATTAATGCAACAACGTTTTCCAAAATATAACAAAACAGAAATTGATAACATAGATATATCAACTTGCATATTAAACACAAAATTAAACAAAACATAATAAATGTGAATCTTTGGGTCAGTCACATGGTGTTATATCATTTCAGTTAAAATAACGGCCCCTGTAAGCCAGACATGGCGCACATTTTAGGAACCATTGGTCTACACGAAGAAAGGAATATAGGAGAGGCATGGGGGGGGGGGAGAAGAGGCAAATGAAGAGGAGGAGGAGCAGTAGGGAAGGAAAGAAAGGATGGACGAGAATAGAAGAAAAATGAGAGTAAAGGAAAGTAGATGCAATGGGCAGACGATGGAAAAGGAGAGAAGAGGCGGTGAAGAGAGGAGAAGAAAAAGAGGAGAGGAGTGGAAAGTAGAGGAAAAGAAGGGAAGTTGTTGACAGGTGAGCAGGCCCCTTTGCAGATGAAGGCTGCACCTCCTCCTTAATCTGAGACTCGTCATAAAAATCACATTTTAGGTTTTGTAAAGAACTATACAATTGCACGTTTCACAATTTTGGGTGAGGAAATTATTATAGGTTACAGCATAGGAATAGCTCGACAGCTAAAGTAGGCCAATGAAAGACTGCCCTTCATAAGCCGAATGGAATGGATACTCTTCAACTTTAAACGGTAATACCATAACCAAACATTTTTCTCTTCTTCTCTCTTGAGTGTATTTCAAATTGCTTCGAGCTTTTTGTAGTACCGAAAACGAAGTGCCTTCTGAGGTGCGTAGCGTATGATTGAAAGCATGCTATTTACCATTCCTAATGATGTACAATGTGTGCAAATTGCAATTATGGCACCCAACAGCAGAATGAGTGTTATTGGCGGATGCACCAAGCAGTAAATATGGCATTCTGTGTCTGTATTGCCTCACCTCACCTATAAACAGCGTAGGTTTGTAGTCTGAAGCACTGGCGTAAGCAGGATTTTATTTCGGAGGTAGCTGAAATTTTAAAGACGAATATTAACATGGCTACGTTATATTTCGTATCCGTAATTAACCTTCGATTTAAAAGTTGTTCGAAGACAAAAATGGCGATTGGGGGTCATTTAAGAGAAATTAGTATTTACCACGTTGTTTTTACCGAGTTATTTACTGCTCTCATAATTTTTATTTTCATAAATTACGGGAGGGGCTGAAGCCCCATCAGCCCCTTCCCTGCGTACGCGAAGGGTCTAAAGGTAATACAAAGAGGTCACGCTGGCAATTCATATTTTGACATTGCTTTTTGTTTACGTGTATTCAAATTATTACAGCCGTCGACACAATCAAGAAAATTTTATGAACTAAATTAGAAAGAAATTTAAGAAATGGCGTTTCACCTCCGATATTAATAAATTTGAAAGATAGTACCAGGGTGACAAGAGGTATCCAATAGCAATAAATGTCACGATGCAAAAGTTAATATCGTATGTAGACCCACCAAAGTCAAAAGTGAAGGTGTAATTAGACTCCTGCAGCATATAACCACACATAAAGGACAGGATACGCTACTCAACACCACTTGATACTATAGGCATAGAACGTTCAGTGGTCGACGTTCAATCTCCACACTGAAGTTTCCGGATTTGAGTCCCAGCTTGGGCATGGTGATATTTGTATAATTTCTCTATTATTCTCAATCTTTTATAGCTTGTTACTTGTTCATTTTTTGTTTCTTCTGTCCTTTAGTTTTCTCCTCTGTTCAAAATTTGTAATATACGAGGGTAAATCATGGCAACCCAGTAATAATTCGACAATCGAAGGATGTATTAAAAATTTGTTATATACAACTGAAAGAGTATCCAGTATGGATATTTTGTTGGTAGGAATCATGAACCATGTCGCTGGTTGATTGGCGTCCTCTCTGAAACGCTGCTATCCATCTTGCGACAGTTCGATATGGCAGAGCGTTATTCCCTAACGCTTCTACCAATTCTTGATGACAATCACTCGTATTTCTCCCCCGGAGAACCGCCACGTTGATGTACGATTGCTGTTCCAATCTGGTCACTTCCATCTTACTCCACGACTGACTCAAAACTGTTTTCCCAGCGCCCCGTGCTCATCCAGTACAACACACAAAGCCATCTATTGACCAGCGGGTAAAGTACTCGTGTCAGGCTTCCTCCCGCAGTCTCCATTTTCCGTCCACCTTTGCATATAATTAAAATATTACTAGGTTGCACTGACTTACTCCCCAACCCTCGTATATATATATATGTAATTTTTTGTATTTGTGTAACTTTTTGTATTCGTAGTAATTTGTGTAATAATTACTGTGTGTTTGTATCATGTATTATATATTTATGTAAATGATATTGTATATAGCAAATTGTAATGCCTATTGTAATTGGAGCATTCGCTCTGTTATAGGCGACTGGTTAATAAATAAATAAATAAATAAATAAATATTTGTGAGTATTCCATCATTAATTTCATCTGATCACTCACCTTGATCTTACGATTAGCAAAACATGGCAAAACAGCTACGCTAAATAACAAAAAATATATATTACAATACCTGATGCCACATGTTACTTCAAAACACAAATTGTGCATCCATTACTCAAACAAGAAGACCAAGGGTGTGCGCATGATGTTACCATTTTCCAACAGGAAGAAAGTTAAATGTGTTTCAATTGCAAGCTATGGTGATGAGTTTATCGATGCATTGTTAATGGACAATAATATCTCAACTTATTTATCACAATACTGCGATTATTTAGGTTTTCTATGACAACCAATCTCTCATCTTGGTCATCCTGCATATATTAATTTATAATTCAGCATATGATAGTTCTTAAATACTTAGTGTTAAACATTATATTGAAACGTAAGCTATGAGTCATGTATATACGAGTAGAAGAGAAATGTCAAATTCGAATGGAAACTTTTGTCCCCTACTAGTTCGTATTCTGGTTCAGTTGAACTCATACGAGGATCAGGGCGGAATTTGAAGAGGAAATAATTTCTCTGCTGGTTAATGTATCCATCCCCCTCCTCTACAGTAGTTGCTATTTTTTTAAATTGGGGAGGATAGTACATACATATAATTTATATCAATATCCAAATATCTCAGGAGAAGTTATTGTTATATCCCTTGACAGGAAATTTTTCAAATACCACAATGGCGAGAATAAAGGATATTGATTGATTGATTTGCTTTATTTTACTTCGCTTTTTCTGCCACTTTTGGCTAATTTGCGAATATGGAGTTGAGTGACATTGATGAATGGACACTCACAAACATCCATTCCCAGGCCAGGATTCGAACCCGGGACCCCTGGAGAGAGAATAACGGATAAAATTAGGTTCTACAAGGGGTATAACCAAGAACCTCTGGACGAATATTCACACGTAAGTTTTTTTGTGTATATAATGTAAAATTATAGTAGATGTGAAAAATGTAGCTCTCCTCAGTTCAAGTCCACTATTGGTACTTGAAGTTCTTCTAATCTTACAAAATTATTCAAGATCATAAGACGGAAAAGTTATCAACATGAAGGAAAGAATATGAAGTAACTATTTCTGTTGTTCCCCATCTCAACATTATTACGTAATTATTACGAACAATCATAAGTATAGGGTAAACATATTAATGTCTGTGAGTAAAAGCTTCAAATCTAGGTCGCCGGCCTGCGTGACGGAGAGGTTTCTACGACGCTAGTGGTCCCGGGTTCGAATCCCGCGCTGCGCATGGATATTCTTTGTGTATCCCTTCACCAATTCCATCACATCTTCACTCATCCTCATCTTCGCGATTAGCCAAAAGTGGCAGAAATGCGAAGTAAAATAAACGAAATCATTGAATTGAACAATTCATGTCTAGGTCCTGAACATGATGGTGTGATCAGCATCATAGTCTCATAATCTTTAACTGGTGCGTGTGCCCCAAATAGGAATGTCAGACCGGCAGCAGAACATCTTCAATTAACTACAAAAAACCTCGTATAACTCTGGTCGTTCAAAATGATAGAATTGTTCCAGAATTGTTCCAGAACTGAAGGTGAAAAAAAGAGTAGTGTAACACACTTCAGCAGCTTGGAGGACGAAAGCAAAATGCTGATGCCATTTGATTGCAAATTGCCAGTTCTTTTCATCGAGATGTGGATGGTATTGTGGAGGACCATAATGAAGTTCTTCAGACTGGCACGTACAGAAGTTCCAAACAGGTGTAGCAGCGATGGTCAAAATAACACACATGTTGTTATTAACTTTCCCTTAACAACCAGCGCCTTTGTTGTCGAAATACCATACAGGTTTATTGTGTACTGTTGGGTGCCAATCACGGCACAGCACCTGCACAGCGCCCTTCATCACAAGAACTCCAGAGCATGATGATGTGGAATGGACCTTGGATTCATACGCTGTGCTTGCTCCAGAACCATAAGGTACCAATAAATCATACCCATCGTAATAAGAATGCACAAAATACACGCATATAGGTCGGGCTTTAATGCAACCGTCGTAACACTCAAGTAGAGCGCGTTACCAAACGTTACGAAACAGTATTGTACACGAGGACCCTACGCACAATTGGCTTTGGGTGATACATCCGAAACCATCCCATACTAATAAGTCTAGCTGTGATTGATCGCAGAATCTGAAAGTTCACTAGGTCGTAAGACGTCTGGTATGAATATATTCATCTACATGTGTGAATCACGCTTGCTCTTATCTCCTCTGGAAGCAGTTTGCGATTGTAAGGGGTGAAAAAACGCGTGCGATAAAGAATTTAGTGCTCCAATTAAAAGCCGAAGCTGTACGGTTGTTTCATTAGTCATCCCTGCTTTAACGAGACCAAATCGTGTCTTGAAAAGAGCATTTTCTCCATGTGTGACCGCTCTCGGCTCCCCCAAGCATCTCACTATCCTTGTTAATGCATATGGACTCGAATACATAACACGCTCGTGCCTTGCAGTGTTGCAAACTACAAGGTTCTTAAAGGCTCTAGGTGATTGCGGCCGAAAATGTTCACGTCTAAGATTGTTTAAAAAAAGTGTTTCCTTTCCAAGAATTTAGTTGTTTGTAAAATTTGAATTGTAAGAAAGTGATACTTTGATGCTTACAAATATCTCAAAATCGTTGTGACACTGACGAAGTGGACTACTGTAATCCCTAAAGTCAAATCAAATCAAATCTAGGGCGAATAGGGATTGATAATTATTACAACAACAATGATAAGTCTATCCGTGTGCCTTGCGGCTACAATTACAAGATAACGAGTCTGTGTTGTTTTTCTTCCGTTTTTCTTCAATAACAGTTTCTTTTCCTTCATAACATACACATGTAGTTTTGCTCCAGATAAGCTAAATGCAATATTTTAATACTGTTTTTGGAATTATTAACAATGAGATCTTTCTTTTATCTCATACAACCATAACTCACATTACATTATGAAATATGTCAAACTCGTGTCTTCATTAATGAGCATGTGTCTCTGTTACTTGAGAAGTGTTTCACGCGCCCACATATTTGAAATATCAATCAACGGTTTCACGCTTTAGGCGACAGTTCGAGCTTATTGTAATCCTACGCCAATAGGATTGGTGTCAATCAAAAGAATAATTGAAGTAGCACAATGCAGTAGAACTCGTACAAGAGGAGATAAAGTTACATGACAAGAATGGAAACTTTTACTTGCAAGCTCTCTCCCCGTAAATGCACAACACCAACAAAGAATGCCTAATGGAGGGATTGTGAAGTCTTATTTTCACATAAATATATAAACAGAGTCATTAGTATATCTGTCATTAAAAATGGTTTAAACCTTGAACCCTTAAAACTTCAATTGATTTTTTGCTTTGTTTTAAGTCGATTTTATGTTCAGCTAGGCTAATCGGGACTAGGCCTACAGTTAAAAGTGGTATCCGAATCACTATGTGTCTCTATCGGGTATCAAAGCTAGGGCCCGTTGATCACTAGGCGAGGGAGGCTGTCATATTTTGAAACCATAGTTGCATTTTTATGTTCTGCATAAATTGAATATAAATTCACTTAGCTTTCAGTTGCATCTTATAGCTGAATTACAAAGCTTAAAAATATATTTACATTAATTCACTGAATATTCCTGAAGCCCGCGTCATATATTGTACACCCAACGGAAAAAGAAACACTAGGCGAGTTGTCCACCACCATTTTCATTCTGTCTGAATTACACAGTGTGATGACAATCAATTGAAATAAAGACGTCAATAAACAGAGAACAATGTCTGCTTTGAACCAACATACTTTCATTCCTTAAAACAACACAGGATGTAGTAAAGAAGTAGTGAAAATAGCGGTGGACAATTTGCCTAGCATTATCTTTCCCGTTGATTGTACGATATCCATAAATACCCATAAAAGACATAATGTATCTCTCAACACAATCCAGCCACTCAATAAGTCACATCCAAGAATGCTCTTTGTGTTTCAGTAGCTGTCATTTGGACTGTCCAGTCAGGTCCTTCTAATAAGTAACATTTCTCTCTATCATTGCTCTTTGCACGTGATGAGTGGATTTAGATTCATACTTATTGATCTTCGTCTTGTTATCACTGTTTCTGTTCCCCTTTTGGAAACTTGATCTGCCTTAATCTTCAGGAGGCTGTCAGTATAGTCACGAAGATACATAATACGGACCCAATCAACCAGAAGACAGAGACAAATGAGTATCTGAAACGTCTGAATTAGAGCAATAGTGATAATAAGTTCAAGCTCATTGTGCTACGCTCTTCACATCGTGTTTAGTTACAACTGCGAATGTGATGCATCAGATAACGTTGCGTTATCGAGAAACTTTGCCTTTCTGCAACTCTCCGGATAACAAAAGAAGCTTGAAAGGGTTTTAATTCAGTTTCGGTCATCAGGGTAGAGATATAATGTAACCATGTGACAGGAAATGACAATTCAGATAGTTCATCACTATAGTGACAATGCGTAGATAATACAGTGTGTCCGAAAAGTCACGCAACCCGGTGTTTACGACCGTATAACGGAATATCGAAACGGAATGAGAAGAAACGCTTTCTGCCAAGAGAATGCCCTGTATATTGGGAAAATTTAGAGAGACAAACATATGTAAGAACATGCATGTTTTAATAACAAATAAGCAAAGTGTTGCCAAAGGCGGAAAAAAAATATTTGCAAATCGTGTATATTGATGCACAGAATTCACTGAGGTAAATTATTGCCACATTTCACAATACCAACGAACAATTTGGATGGCCATCTAATGAATTTGACAGAAAAAGAACTTTGACGAAGTTTCAAAAACATTGCAGAAGGGAATAAATGGACTGTTCCAAAAATCGATGTTTTCACAATATTACGAGGGACACTGGCAACACTGTTGGTGTCACGTGTCACTAACAGACGTGTTTCACCTCAGGCTATCACACTAAGGCACTTTTAACGACAAAGGAGAAAGTTGGTTATTCTCGAACATATGCAATAAATTACATACACCTTGCAACCCTGAAATGTGGGTATCGCTACAAATTAAAGCAAATGTTCGAAGTGTCCACCATTTTCTTGGATACATAAGTTGGTTCGCTTGATTATGTTCTCAGATACCTTCCTGAGGGTTGCAGCACCGATATTATTAATTTCCTGTGTAATGTTTCGTTTCAGCTCCTCCAATATTCTGGGTCCCGTTTGGTATACTTTCCCCTTTAAGTAACCCCACAGAAAAAAATCTCCAGATTTTAAATCGGGCGAGCGACTGGGCCATAAATCCTTGGATATTAGACGATCACCAAAAAATTCTCTCAGCATACGAAGAGATTCATTAGATGTATGGCAAGTTGCTCCATCTTGTTGTAGCCAAACATCAAGTTCGTCTTCTTCCAGGAGAGCAACGAATTGCATTCTGAGATCCCCGTACACAGCAGTATCACTGTTGTCTCAAAGAATAACGGTCCCACAATACGAAGTCGCGATATTCCACACCATACACTGATTTTCGGAGAGTGCAAGGGTAGTTCATGCAACTGATGTGGGTTTTCTGTCGACCAATGCCTGGAATTTTGGCTGTTGACATACCTATCCAATTGAAACCACATTTCAGGGTTGGAAGGTGTATGTAATTTATTGCATATGTTCGAGAATAACCAACTTTCTCCTTTGTCGTTAAAAGTGCCTTAGTGTGATAGCCTGAGGTGAAACACGTCTGTTAGTGACACGTGACACCAACAGTGTTGCCAGTGTCCCTCGTAATATTGTGAAAACATCGATTTTTGGAACAGTCCATTTATTCCCTTCTGCAATGTTTTTGAAACTTCGTCAAAGTTCTTTTTCTGTCAAATTCATTAGATGGCCATCCAAATTGTTCGTTGGTATTGTGAAATGTGGCAATAATTTACCTCAGTGAATTCTGTGCATCAATATACACGATTTGCAAATATTTTTTTCCGCCTTTGGCAACACTTTGCTTATTTGTTATTAAAACATGCATGTTCTTACATATGTTTGTCTCTCTAAATTTTCCCAATATACAGGGCATTCTCTTGGCAGAAAGCGTTTCTTCTCATTCCGTTTCGGTATTCCGTTATACGGTCGTAAACACCGGGTTGCGTGACTTTTCGGACACTCTGTAAAACTACGATTCTTAAATGCAGTGGTTGCGATTAGACAAAGGTGGCTGACGCGCAGTGTAAAATAAGAAAAATAAATAAAATAAGTAATAAATGAAATGATTCACATGCAATAGTAAATTAAAAATGCGTAGTATCAGCAAAGTGATCGACAGTTGTTTGCAATAATTTGTGTACTTTAAAACTATGCCAATACAAGTGTTGCGTATATATACTACCAGGTAAATGCTCTCAACAAATAGTCATTCAGTCATTATATTCTACAACTGTTCGCGTCACACCAGAATTTGTTTCACATGCCTAATGTTTGTATCTTTATATGAAACATGCACTATTTGCAATATGGAACTTCACAGGGGAGTTTTCGTAGCATTGGTTTTTGTTATGCCAAACGTGTTGGTCGTCATTCAGGATAGCAAGCGACGAACCAAGTAGAGCATTATTATTTCTTTACTAGTGAAGGGTGATAAACCTACAGACATTTTGTGAAGATTTGCATTAGCGTTTGGAGACAAACTCTGAATAAGACACAGGTGCATGAAGAGCAAGTATCTTGAAAAGGGATCTTCATGTATCTTCAAGCTTCAAGATTAACTTTGAGCACATATCTGTTCGTAACAGCAAGCACTGGATAAGAGGACGCTCAGATACCATAGTGCATAGTGTGTCGGGAATGTGTGGAGCAAGCCTGTGGTAGCGTAACGTAACGGTAGAGAAGGAGAGCAAGCGAGTGGGCGGAGCAACGCATTGCGCGCTGCTGCAAACTGGTTGTAGCTGCAACCGCGTTTTCCCCTCACTTCATCCCTCACATGTTCATTGGTCGAGCTCTCGAGTCCTACTTGCGCAGAGACTTGTTTTCGTACGCTTGCCTCAGAGTTTTCCGGGACAGAGTGTAGTGGATTATGTCGATATTCAAACATGTGGAGAACGTTCGTAAATTAGTGAGAAAAAAGTTTCCTACGCTTTCAAAGATGTGCGTTACAACTGATTGATTCTCGGAACGGAAGCAAGAGTGTGAGGTCTCTTCCGAATTGTTCGATGGTTTAATAGAAGGTAGTCGAGTCTGGAAGAATGTGTCTTCTGTGATGAGATGTGGAAAAACCGAGCATGGAATGAAATCATAAAAGACTCCCTACATAGAAAGATTAGTCAAAGTCATGGTACGTATTTTTCGGATTCTCGAAGGGTTGTGAATGTTAACTTTTGTTGCGAAAAGAAACAAAAATAAGATGTCTTCTACAGTGTTTTTGGATTCCGTCCGTTCGACAATTCATGCCAAACGAAGTGGTTTGTTGTGAATAAAAAGTTCAAACCCATACACCTACCGGAAAACCAGAGGAAAACTACCTAGCACTGACGTTGTGAAGTCTTTTCACATACCCCCTTACAATCTTGATTTGACAAATTCAGATTTCCATCTGTTGGGTCCTTTGAAGGCACTTGGGCGGCAGGCGCTTTCAGGCTGATGGTGAGCTCAAAACGCGCGCGCATGTGTGTTCATATTTACAGAGGGAAGAAAATGTGATTACAGGAAATGCAAGAAAACAGAAGACCCTACGAAGAGAATTCAGGCAGTTTGAAGGTAGAAGAAAAATGAAGAACAAGAAAGGGAATACAAATCGTTCGCGAGAAGATTCGAGATCTCACGAAGTAGAAATGTGGTGATGCATTGACTTTTCTAAACAAAGGCCTACTAAAGACTGATATAGTCTGAACTGTGGTCACATTGTCGTTCTGAAAGTTCAGCATTTACTTCACTTACGGTGCCAAGAAGATGAAGATGTCAATAAGTCTGATAATTAAAACACTTTGGCCTGTTTCTTTTTTTGTTTTATGACTTCATCTCTAAAAGGTTTTCAAAAACGTATATGCAACGTTTGATTTATTTGATCGCTCCTATTTCAATTACTGAAAACATTTTTTTTTCAATAGAGATAGGTAAAACTTTATGTTGTTTCTTATTCATTTCTTTTCTAATTTACTATGAACATCTTTTGTTCTTATATTTTCAGGGGATGTCACAATGTCTCTGTGTGTGCCACTCCGATGGTCTAGTGGTAATGCTGTAATCGAGGAGTCTATTCCCGGTAGAAGCACAATACACACTGCTTCGGAGCCCACTCCAAGCTGTCGGTCGTGTCCCGGTTATGCTCCGTGAGCATAAAGTGGATGTAATACAAGTTTCTACAACGCCCTCCGCATGTGCAACAACCGGACACGTTGTGTCTGTATTATCCGTCAAAAACTGTATCTTCACAAAAACCGGTCAAGAAATTGTACTTAAAAAAAAGTAAGAAGAACAAATTAAGTTCAAGGACAATGCTTTCAATTGCATTTAATGGAAAGATGTAGACAAAACAAAAGTATGGAGAAAATTACACACAAAATTGTTAACAATTTACCCCTCGGCGCCCTACATTTTTGCTCAGGTAATGAACGACATACAACTGACACAGTTAAGCTTTCTTGGTTTGTTTCAACACATATGGGATTAAATCCTTTCTTAAAGTCCTAGAAAACTTCCCAAAATAGTATGGTTGTTTTCTTTAGGTGACATGTGGCTATACCATTCTCTGCTAGTTCATCTCGCTCAGAAACGATCATGGAACCACTGACTGGAAGGAGCCAAATCACCAACTCTAATACTCGTACTGCTGTATAGGTATACTTCATACAGTAATATGTACATACGTATATAAAGTTACGACATAGTTTTAGATACAAAAAAGGCTGTATATTCACAGGATTTTTCCCAGTGATAACGTTCCGTCGCGTATCACGTGGTACGCTTTTATGCTTTCCCCTTCAAGGCTGAGACTCACCTGGGTTCAATTCTGTAGGGGAGTTAAAGGCGGACGGAGGGTGATGCTGATCACATCAATTCCACGACGACCAAGTTCGAGAAGTGGAAACCCTACTTAATTCGAAGTGAGTAGGGTTGAACCGGTCTGTCGCCGCCCCCCCTGGAAATAGGCATCGTTAATTCAAGTAAAAAAAATATGATATTTTTGTTGTTATTAACAGAAATAAGATTCATCTAGTTAGTATTGGAACAAAATAACCAAAGTAAAACTGCATTTGTTCAAAAAAATAGTGTAAAATGAAGGACCTACGTTATGTTTTCTTATTATTCCATTTAATCCAAAGAGGAAATGGTTCCACAATTTTGAAAATTCCGAAAATTAGAGTTATATGAGAGATGTCACACAAACTTTATGACTAAAATTTGTCCATAACATTTTAAGCTTTTTTTTCTTGAACGAGATGTGTTTATAAGTTAATAAGTCGTATGATTTTTAATACACTAATTATACGAAATGTAAAAAAGAATGGAAAGCAGTTCTGCTAGATATTCTCTCATCTCGTAGATCAAGTGAAAGTCTCCCCCTTACTTACAATAGTAACAATACATTTGGAATAGAATTAGTTTATAATCATCATTATTGTGCAATAACAATAATAACCATGATAATAATTAATGTTAGTTATTATTTGTGCTATTCAAGGTTTATCAATTGCCTGACTCCCATCTTCTTCATGGCACACAATGCTGTGCACAGAGGAGGTGAATTGGTTCCAACTTACGGGGGTCTGCAACACTGGTAACCTCTACCAAGAAACAATACTCGAACGGTGAAAGTGGCAATGCGGGGCGGGGCGAAGACCTGCTTGCTTACCGGGATCTACATTTCGCGGGCGAGGCAGAAGACCGCTCCAGCGAGTCATCCGGAGCGAGCATCTCGCACATCGCCCCTGAGGTGCATCCCCCCCTCCCGCTCTGGAACTCCATTACGTAACCCAAAGAGAGGAGTGTGGGGAGCAAGGATACGTAACTCAACTGACAGGTACCTTTTGTGGTGGAAGAAGGAGAGTTGAGAAGGAGACAGGTTACGTTTTCACTAGAAGCGGACGTGCCAAAGGAGGGGAAAGAATGTCTGCTTAACGGAGAAGGCAAATGAAGTGGGCTGGTGGCGGAGAAGCAATTAGCTACAGCTTTCATATGGCTGAATGGAGCAGATTGGTTAAGCTGTGGACTCAAAACAGAAGGCTACTTCAAGCCCAAGGCACGGCATTTATCCCTTGTTAGACCTTACGTGATATTCTTCACACATCTTTGGATTCTTTACATGATATCCCACGATATTTTCAAGTTCTGACATCCACAATCTTCATTGATTGATTGCTTTTGTTTATTTTACTTCGCTTTCCTTCCACTTTTGACTAATTGCAAAGATGAGGAAAAGTGGCCATGATGAAATTGACATTCACAAAGAACACCCATACCGGCCGGTGTTCGGTGTCGTATCGCGCTGTGATAACCACCACCTCAACTTTCAGTTTGTGCCCTTCTCGGCAATAAAATACTGTTTATTGATTTTGTTTATTTAACATTGTCATTTCGCTTTTCTGCCACTTTTGGCTAATCAAGAAGATGAGGATGAGTGATAACATTATAAAATCGATGAAGGGACACTCGAAGAACAGCCGTGTTCAGGATTCGAACCAAGGACCCCTGCCGTCGTAGCGCTCTATGCTAACCGCTCTGAGACGGAGGTTGGCTTCTCTATAATATTATATCACGCCCTTATTTATATTAGCCACATATAAAATCTAAATTTCTTATAATGCATCCTACAGAAGATACGATGTTGTTAAATACCCACAAACAGTCCTCTACGTTTTCTGATGGAAGGAAACTCTTGTGCTAGTTTGTTCAAGTCTACTGTTCGACCCCATTACCTTTGATACTAAAGAGCATCAGTACATACTGGTCATTGTGCTTCTCAATTTTTATCAGGTTTAGTTTGGAAAATAGCCTCTAAGTTGATGAACACGTCACAGGTGCCCAAGTTCAGCCTATAAGAAGCGCTATCAAGTGGAATTCTACAACTTCGGTGTTTGAGATGTATCTTGGAGAGAAAAAAGAGCCATGAAAAAAATGCTGTAGTGCCTGGAAAAATTATTTTAGAAAGTAGTAATGAATCGTTTTTGCCCCTGTCTGTACGTTAGCCCCCTGTGTATATGGACTTGATGTTTTTTTTAGGTCAGAATTATTGCTACTACGTTGCTGTTTACTATGCAGGCAGTAACTAAATAGTAAAGTGACCCTGTTGAATTGTAGTACATTATCTTACAGTGTCGGCGATTAGGGGGCCGTGCGGAGCAGATGCTCTCACTTTTTTGCTACATTTCCCCCCGCACTAACCAATGGAAAGTATACTGTCCTTGCCACCCCTCCAAGTTTTTGAATCCAATCGCCGCCACTGTTAACTTAGAATATTGAAGTTCCTTACATACATCAAATATGAAACACATCTTATAGTTTAAATAGTTTGATTAACTCATTGAAATATTTTACAAGTAAAAATTACATCTCAGTGCTCAATATATTCTAAGTAGAATGGACCTCCCTGATGACTCAGTGGTAGCGTCGTTGCCTTGTAATCAAGAGGTCCCGGGTTCGATACCTGGTGGAGGTACATAGTGGTTCGGATCCCACTTTAAACTGTATGTCCAGTCCCTATTAGCCTTCCTGTGCATAAAGTGAACTTAAAACACTCAATCAATCAATTCTAAGTAGAATAGAAATCCACATACATTGTTCATGCATATATCAATTTAGACAATGTGTGTTTGCATTGCACAGTATCGATTAGTTTAATTAGTTTAATGGATAAAAATGGGACATCTATATCCTGAAATGTTCGCTCCACTGCAAAGTGTCGTGTGTGTTGCCTAACTATACGGCGATAGGTTGATTTTAAAGCAGATTTTCAATGGCAACTTTTACCCAACGCAGTAAAGAAAGGCAACACGGTATCTTCAGAAAAAGCAATTCTTAACTGAGATTATGAGAAAAATGAAAATAAAATCAATTCAACAATATCTATAAAAAATATCTAACAAATATATTAGCGAAGTTAATAATTTTTTAGGAAGGCTATAATAGAAAAAAGAAGAAATGAACATTTCATGCAATGGATGATATTTAACTTGACGTCTTCACGCAGTGTACTCTGGACAGAAATCGAGCAATCGAATTCACGTGTGTTAAGAAAAGTATATGAGAAGTCTTCTTACAGCGAGAAAATTTGCATTTTACTACCTTACACAGATTTACGGGTTTTGCAGGGCTTCAGAAAAAGCTAAAAATTCACATTCCTCATGTGATCACCGTAATCATACCTTGAATCACTTCCAGCGCCACGTACAATGTTTACCCGACATGTTTTAAAAGCAGAATCTTATTGGTTTTCCCGAAACATGACACAATGAATTGTGGGTGAAATTGTTCGCTGAATATAATCCATTCCAGAACAAAATTTATGAGGTGTGCTACCATATTTGAGTAGGCCTATACAGAACAAAGGATCAAATTTGTACGTAGGAGGTGTGCAATTGTGACATCTTGCAACAAAGAAGACAGCTAGTAAAATTTAAGAAAGAAAGTTAAAATTTAACGCACGTTCTGACTTGACTATGAAGGACAAAGAAAGGGAAAACAAAGAGGTTAGACAACATCAAGGATCAAATGGCAAAGATAATTAAATTTCCTTCGACAATTTATAATGAAAACTACTGGAACAAGGAGTACGAGGCATTTTGCTGTTGGTTTTTAAGTTAGCAACAAACATAAATCTATAAATTATTGTAATAAATAAGAAACAGAAATCAACTTACGAGTTTCATGTATTACACTATATTCCATAATAACACAATCTCTTGAAAGAGTAACAGTGATAATGAAATGTCCTCCTTCTTATCAAAGATTTTTATTGTTATAATAAAATTGTGAATGTTACAAATAATGACAGTCACAGATAACTGAGTTGGAAATTAAGGATAAAATTGGAACAGAGCTTAATTTTTATACACAATCTCTTCCGAGAAAATGCAGCAGCTACTACAGGCAGCGTTAAGTAAAAAAATTATTAATTGATTGATTTACTTTATGTTACTGTACTTCGATTCTTGTGCCACTTTTGGCTAATTTGCGAAGCTGGGGATGAGTGATGATATGACGAAATTGGTGAATGGACACTCAAGAAAATCCATGCCCAGGCCGGGATTCGAACCCGGGACCCCTGGCGTCATAGCGCAATGTGCTTACCACTCCGTCACGGGGTCCGGCGTTGAGTAAATAAGAACTGCTTGTATGAACATAAGTTTGATATGAGTAAGGATGCAAGTTATCTGTTTTTCTTAACATTATATTTCCCAAGCGTCTTAGTGTAATCATTTCTTAATGGTTTTATAAACATTTACCACCGTTCTACATCCATAATACACGATAGAATAGCATCACGAGAGATCCAACTATAATTAAGAATTTATTTGGCACGATTTATAATCCTGAGAGATACCAAATTCATTTTCGTGTTTGAGAAAGCCGCTTAAAAATGTTTATAGGAAAGACGACCAGTTATACGATACTTTATTGCACAATAAATCGTAGTTATTGGTGATGTTCGACGAAGAGCACTTAATCAACTTAGGAGCGTTATGAACTCGATCTTGCCTCCAGTGACACGAAAAGTGAAGACCTTTTAAGACGTGATTTAAGTGGGAATAAAATTGCTGAGTGAATAGCATTTACTACAAGCTGCAAATTCCTCACAGTGTGCCTCGAGACATCACGCTCAGCTTCCGTTATCTCTTATATCATCTCCTGTCATAAAAGTGCCCGAATGGACTTCTGCAAAATGTCTTGATTGAAGACACTAAGGTCTCCCACGTAAAAGTGATATAAAACTTCATTGAGATATTATGGGGAATTAAGTTAAATGACTACAAAGGGTGAAAGGGGAACATATCAATGAAAGTTTTCTGGAACGGAATCATATTTGTACTAAAATTAATGTGATCAGCAGAGAACTGACTTACATGTAAATATTTATATTCATGTGATTCTTAATCAATTTTAATTTGTATTTTCATTAGAGTTGGAAGTGGTCGGAAAAAAACTGAGTTTTTTCCGCCGCTTTTTTGGTTGGGCTTTTTTCGGCTTTTTTCACGAAAGTGTCTCAAATCAATGAGAATATAGGAGTTGGCAGTATTTTTCCTCTTCCATGGTTTTCGTTTATCTCCCTACTGTATAATAGACACTAATTTCTAAATATAAAATACAATTTACAATATGAAATTCGTAGCTAGACATAAACAGTGTTTTCAAGAAAGCTGGCTTTTGAATGGGCGGTTCTTTCTGAGTGTTATCTTCATATTTCGATAAGCTTATTAAATATATCTATGTAGTATAAGCATATTCACATAACTAGAGTAATTTTGTATGTGTTTTTAATATAACCTAATAGTATGATAAGTATGATATGATTTTTAATGTTTGAATTTGTTATACGAACACATGCATGAAACAAAAAAGAAAATACTGCTCTACCTTTTGAAAATCTAGTATCAAAGCTCTTTACATTAAATTTTGTATTCAGTAACATATATTTTTATTCTGGCTCTTATGTACATCATGTATAATTTGGTTAAATGGCCGCTAAACCTGGCTACGGAGCAACTAGTGATGTATTTTGGCTGCTTGTAACAGTGGTTCTCGACCTTTGTGAGACCTCAGCTTGATTTCTTACAAGTCGATGCCCTGATCCCAACAATTTCACTCATAAATACATTTCTGAACTTGAAAGTTTATATGGAAATTAATATGCAACATTAATTAATATTAATATATCAAGTATGGCATAATCAGAGTTCAAATATGTATCTCCTACCCCGGCGAAGGTTTGAGCAATTTTCCATGTAAGCTTATGGGCGTAACTTTAGTCACGATTATCTCGAGAACCAGTAGACAGATAATTTTCAAATTTTAACTGAACGCTGAGAAAGGATGTTTCTAGAGAATCACTGATCGATATTTTCATTTTCTGCATCAACGTCCCCATAATTAATTAATTCATTTTATTTGTGAAATATCAGACTTTTTTTCACTTTTCTTGACAGGGCAACCCTGTTGCCGGCGGGCAGGTTCACTGCAGCTGGTCGCGGTCGCTTAATGACCTTGTAGAAAGAGTGTTTGGAACACGGCGGGTGGTTTCGCCCCAACACACAACAGGTTTAGAAGATGAAAAGAAAGCAACATGTATTTTGGCTTTTAACTGGGTAGCTTTTAAATTATGGACTGGAAGTGGTGGCATGAAATGGGTGAAATGTGTTCCGGACCAAGAAAAATATGAAGTTGGAATTTGGTCCGAGAGTTTGAGTCTGAGAGACAAATATGTTTCTAAAGCAGTGGCGTTTCCGTAACTGGGCTGGTTACTACATTATTTTTATTATTGTAAAACATACTATTCTTCCATTATAAATGTAGATAACGGACCATACTATATATGCATAAATAAATGTAGAGTTTGTTTTTAAATTTGTTTTATGCACAGAAAGGCTAGCCAGGGCTGGACCTACAGTTTAAAGTGGAGTCCGAACCACAATGTGCCTGCACCGGGTATCGACCTCGGGATTCCTTGATTACAAGACGACGACGTAACCACTACGGCATCGGGAAGATCCGCGTATAAATAATACATGATTACATACGTATATACTAGAGATGGCAAACAATATAAAGTTCGGATTAACCGGAACCGGGTACCTGGATCTGATCCTAGAACCGAGTGTCCATTGATTGACTGATTAATTTTGTTATTATTCGTCGCTTTCTGATACTTGGATAATTGCAACAATAATGAAGAATGCGTATTAGATGAAATTGTTGAACGGCAACTCACAAAAAAAACTTCTACGCCGTGGCCGGGATTCGAACCCAGGACACCCGGCGTTTTAGCACGCTATGCTAATCACTTCGCACGCAGGTCGGCCCGACTGTCCGGATTTTGGGTTGTGGATGTATGAATTTTACATAATGGCTACATTAGAACCAATTAACTATTATATTAATCATTTCGAAAGCTCTTATCACTAATGCAATGAAACATTTCATGCACAAAATACAAGTAGCCTATTTATGCCAGTATAATATTTTAATATTTCAATTCCATTGCAAACACTATAAAAAGATAAAGTTACCTGTGCGTACCACTGTGGCATGAAGGCACATGTAGAGGATGTGGGGATAGGGCCCCACACATTCTCGAACTGGACCATTTTGGAGGTGGTGATCAGCCCCATACTACTGCAGCTTTTAGCCCCCCCCCAGGTACCCATTGATTTGAGGCTGGGGCAGCCCCAGAGCCGCTTTATACGGGTACAAGGCCGGAAAAACTCCAACCTTAGATCACCTACCCGGAAATCAAACCCGGGTCTTTCGCATGGCAGTCAGATCCTTTTTATTTTCTTTTTATTAAAGTGAAGCCCCTAAGGGGCAGCTTTCCTCACACAAAACTCATCTCAATTGATGTCAAATCTCGACTTGTTCATTGAGGACAAACAATCACAAACATCCATGTCCGAACTGGGATTTGAACCCGGGACTCTGGCGTCACAGCGCGCTGCATTCACAGGTTCGCGACGGGGGTAGACAAAATAGACCACTTCGGCTCTTGCAAGACTGTAAAACATCAGAAATCCTTTTTCTCAACCTCGATCTGTTTTCTGCAGCTATTATTGTTTACTTCTGGCATTTTCCCTCCTACCACCAGATCGCCGGTTTCCAGCGGTGGAGAAACTGGAAGGGCCTGCCAGCTGGGGTCAAATTCCGAGAATCACCACCGAAGTATCATGTTTCTCCCGCCGAGTGCTTTCCAAAGGTTTGGAAGATGAATAAACGTAATCCGACACACACACAGAAACTAAAACTACAGACATATGTAAACTCGATGGTGCGACAGCTATGGGCCAGGGCCTGCCACATTGCCTTTTTAATTGGGTGACGCATGATCAGCCAGACCATCAAATTCATCGCCTCTGTTTGTATGTTCCTTTTTCACACTCGCTATTTTGACAAAAAATGTTCAATACCAAAAAATGTTCAAAATGTTGGCCTCCCACCCCTTGATTAGGTATAAAGAGTGTTCGTTTTGATCGCAACAGTCGTAATAAATGGTGATGGTGAATTAAAGAATTAGATGAGGGACGAACACATAGAATCAAATCCCAGGATTTCTCAATTTTCATCCTGTTACACGTTCCATCAAGGAATTCAGTTTTATTGTAAATATTCTGTTCTTTAATTGCTGGGAATTCTTGCGGTGACTGTATATTCTCAGAATGAATTTAGTATAATTGTAATTCTGATACGTGATTGCACCATGCCATATTCTTAAAATGCTACAATTATAATAAATAAAAGTTTAACAATGCTCACTTTCCTGTGGGTTTGCCAATATGCCCGAAGTACAGAAGTAGTGTTGCCCACGAGACGAGACTTTGGCCTGTCTCGTCTCGTGGAAATGCTGTGAAATGCTGTCTCGTCTCGAAAATATTCGTTTGTCAAAGGGACACATGATCAATCTCGTCTCGTCTCGAATTTTTAAAAGCCTGTCCCGTCTCGTCCCGTGGGCAACACTATACAGAAGCTTGTCGGGATTTCTTTCTCGGGAGCCGGGAGTAGCACCGTTTCCTCTTTCTGCTGATATCGTCGACACTTTTCATTTTACAAATCTTCGACAGACACTGCTTTCCGAAACACTTGTCTCAAAGGAAGATCACACACATTTGAACTGACACGAGGTGAAAGAACGCAGTGGACCATGCCGTAAAATATGATCGCTCAACAGGACAGCGCATCTGGTATGGCCTCTAGGCCTGAACTATTTTTGGCGTGAATGACAGGCCGGGAATAAATGGTAGATGTCGATCTTTCCAAGAGAAAAAGCTGGGATTATCCTCATAATTTTTGTAGTATCAAATGAAAATATCGGTAGCAGTTGCTATATTGAGAGCGGCATGTTTGTCATGAACGTGGAAGACTAGGAAAGTGTTACATGGAATCTCGGTACATATCATAGTCACACGGAAAATCAGACCGAAGACCGATCAATAGAGGGAAATCGTGATGAAAAGATTAGTATTAAAAGGGCTTCCAATTTGCATTTCAATACTAGATCTTTTCATCACAACTGCAGAACTATTATACCTATGCAGAATTAATCACTACGAAAATCTGTTTCAAATTTAAATCCTTCGAAATCATTATTGCTACTTGTAATCAAATTCTACTATTCTTGAACCATATGACCTTTTCTACTACAATCTAATAGTGTGTTTCTGTCGTACACATATATTCAAGGTTCCAAGAGAAAATTGATAGCTGGGGGGGTGTTGGTTGTGCCTTACGATAGCTGGTGCTATGTTTTAGCATAGGGACAACCGGACAGACATAACCCTGGCCATAACGGTTAGATACGTTACGTACATCGCTGTTATATATGTATTTCATGCGCAATAGGACATTCTGCTTGTCTTGGCAGGACAGAAAGCGCAATAAAAACAAATGGTACGACTTTTGGCGAGTAAAAATCATGTTGTACCACAGTTTGTTCGGACATAGTGAGATGTGTAAGAAGATTTAAATGTACGTACTCCAGATTAGCTACTCGACGGAAGAACAGTGCTTCACGGAAAAACAACAACATGAAAACCCAATTTTATATCTTCTGAGAGAAAATCTCGTAAATAATGATATTTCCTCGGGGTACATTGTATAATGCCTTACGTAATAAATAGAATTGTCGTATTCGTAGATAAACGTATTCTTGCATAGACATGGACTAGGGCAAAAAAACTTCCAGGGGGTGAAAAATGAAGGTTACCAGTACGTCCTGAAGCATGAAACATATTTACGGATCATTTTGATTTCTTGTTATTTCGCGTCGCTTTTAATCCAGTTTTGGCTAATCGCGAAAATGAGGATGAGTGATGATATTGTGAAATTGATGAAGGCACAATCACAAAGAACATCCATGCTCAGGCCGGGATTCGAACCCAGGACCCATGGCGTCGTAGAGCGTTGTGCCAACCACTCCGCCACGGTTGCAGGCCAATAACAGAAATATAAGTTAACACAGACATGCAGATACATAATACATAACACACTTATGGAGGTGCATGTATGTATGTGGAGTTAAAATAAATACAATTTTCGTATTTTATTTTCCACTTTACTGCTATTGTGTGATTATGCATACACGCGTATGTAATATTATTGTTAGTACGATATTTGGGGCATGAAAATCTGCTTTTAAACAAATTTTTCAGTGTTCCTCTTTTGAGAGTATTTTTTTTTAATTTAGTAAAACTATTTAGGTTTTGGCCTAAAGTTGGAATGTGTAACGAAACCATGCATATGCCATTTCTATTTAAATGCTTTGAGAAGGTAACACTGTTAATTCAAGCTAAACGTTATATTTTATGTGACTCAGATGTTTTACACTCTTGCGACCATGAAACATTGATTTAATTGCATTTTATGCATAGTAAAGCTAATCGGGACTGGGCCTACAGCTTAAAGTGGGATCCGAACTACTATGTGTCTCCACCGGTTATTAAACCAGGGACGCCTTGATTACAAGGCGATGAAGCTAACAATGTGCCATCGGGGAGAATCCTCCACCACGGAACAAAACAATATATTGGTCGTTGTTGAAATATTTTTGAAATTGAAATTGATTTAGCGCAATTGATCTGTATTCTTGGGAATATGCCGCCGCCCGCAGCCCCTCCTTGCCGGAAGCACTGTTTGCAGCACAGTAATTTCATATTCCACACTAAACGAATATACACTATCTGCGATTATTCTGTTTCTATTCTTCAAACGTTTGCTCCGAAACTTCCCGTCCACAATTTAGAAAAAGAAATACCAAGATTGATCTTGAGGGGTCTTTCCCCTGTTACATATACCCGAAACCGGTTGCATGCAGGTCGAGTGCATCTGGGTTTTATTCTCTTGGGTCTCCCCCTCCTCCCGGATTATTAGGCGCTTCGCGCGTGAGGGGATAATGACGCAGACCGCCCCATCTAAATTCTTGGTGAGGAATATTTTTCCTTTCACTATCATAAAATTCAATATATTTTTCTAAAACATATGTATAAAAAGGACATCGTTGTGCAATGTGTGCGATGAGGCGGAGAGGAACATACTTGATTAGTAATTAATTCAACTCACTATAATTGGTTCCAAGATGAAGAAAAGGAATAATTTGGAGAAGGGGCAGATCAAGTAAATTATTCAGTAAATCTTAAAAAATGACTTTCAGTAATAGGAGAGTGTCGCAATAAAATACTTTATGGGAATTATGGTATGATCTAAGGGGGGGACGCGCTATTGGTCATGGATGGGGTGGGAGACTGATCTATACAATTGTTAGAAGTTCATTATCCAGATATTCATGAACTACTTAACCTGCGCTTTATTTTTGCCGAAATATTCTTGAAATGGACATTGTGTAATTCATTTCTCTTCTTGACATCTGAGATACTGGGGAATATGCTGCCCTCAACCCCTCCTTGAGAACAGCAATGCTTTACAGCATACTTTCGCCATCCCGGTACTTCGAGAAATTTCATACTCCAGACTAAGTGAATATATATCTGTGCTGATTCTATTCGCATTCCTGAACACTTTCTTTTGTCCATTTTCAAGTTAGCCCTATAATTTCAAAAATACTCAGTTAAATCTTCCGAGAGCTTTCCTCCCCGGATATTTATACCTGAAGCAGATTTCTACAGCTCGAAAACATCTGGTGTGTTATCCTCGGGCCTCCCTCCCTTCTCCTCCAGGCTCATTAGTCGTGAACGAGGGTCCGTGAAGAGCCAGGCGACTGGGCTCTGCAGGGTTGCTGTGTCAAGAAAAGTGAAAATAGAGTAAAATGAATTAATTAATTTTCGGGACGTTGATGCAAAAAATGAAAATATTAATCAGTGGGTCTCTAGAAACATCCTTTCTCAGTGTTCAATCAAAATTTGGAAAATTTTTGTCGACTGGTTCTCGAGATAATCGTGACCAAAATACCGAAAACATCCCATAAGCTTACATAGAAAATGCTCAGACCTTCGCCGGGGTAGGAGATCGCCTTAAATATAAAATTTAAATTTGTCGTCAACTCCTGGGTGCAACGGAAGTTTTCCGGCTTGGCGGTTGAAAAACACTGGCACTAAAACTGAAGTAGAAGAAAATAAGACTGGCCGCAAATGGGAAAAATCGTATAAAATAAATCTGGAGTGGACCTACAGTTTGAAATGAGGATTGAACCTCAGACCCCTTCTTGTTACAAGGCAACAGAATTACTTTATTCCACTCCAGAGGCCCATTCATGATTATAAAAGGAACGTTCTATCAAAAAAGCAGGTATTTTCCATCAATAGTACTTGCAATTGTTCTCTGTGATTTACAGGCTAAATGAAATCTTAATCTATGATGAAGTAGCTAACATTCTTGTTAAGTATAGAGAATATTCAGACAGAAGCAACACGTGACAGTGCGGGTGGAGGGGGTCACATTAAAGTGACATGTGACATGGGCACCTTCAGTCTGTAAGCAAGCATCCACCACGCATGCACAATGAAGACCGAGGAGACATGATGCGTGCCATTGAAGAAGCTTTCAGACTGAAGCCACAGATGACAAGCGACAAGGATTTCTTCAATATAAAGAAAAACATTCACCGTGCATGTAAGAAAAACAGACCGATGCAACCGTGCACGTTGCATGCCATTGAGAAAACAGTGTAGTCCGAGCAACATGTAAGTGACATGTTTAGCTCATTGTCGCACTTCAGTTCAAAAGGTTGAATGGATTACTGCTTCCAAGTGACACATGACACTTGTTGTTTCGGTCTGAAAGTTCCCTGGGAGAACAGTACAGGCCAAGTGACACATGCAGCTTGCGTTGCTTCGGTTCGAAATGTTGCATTTACTTCTAAGGGTTGGTTTCCAAGAGCCACTTGTCGCTTCCATCTCAAAGCTCTGTTAAACAGCATATATACACACATTCACGTAATACGTATACTTCTGCATATGTGTTTTGACCAGTAAAGAATTTTAATTGTCTCGAAACATGGAATATTTTAATACTAACATTTGTTTCATATTTTATGACATCAACATTTAAATTGAGACACAAACATGTAAAAGCTTGTTTTAACTCCATTTCATGGTCAGATGTGCTCATCAGGACTACACGTTTAGTTTTAACCCTAGCTTACCCACGCCGTACGAGAAACTTACATACGGGGTGTTGGCTCACAGGCCACACTTTGCTTTATCACTAAATTTCAAGAAATCATTTTATAATTGAATCACTGCTTCCTTTGCTGATTATATATGTGCAGTTATTTATTAATTATAATAATTACAAAAAATTCTATCATTAATAAAAAAATAATAACCAATTATTTCATGAGTCTCGCACATATATTTTATCATTCACTAAAACTCAGAAAATCCATAATAATTTTTAGTAATGTTTTTAGTTTGCAGAAGTGTAGTTGTTTATTACACATGATAATTACAATAATTACCATCATAATCAACCAATTGTACACTGTCAGTGGCATGAGTGTCTCTAATGAGACACATTCAAATATGACACCTGATATGCACACCAAGTGCATTTTGCCTCCTGATTACATTAAGTACATTTATGTTTTTATAAACAAAAGTAATCAAGAGATATTGGGAACAGGAAACGAATGACAGTTGTAAAATATAAATAATAGAGGTTTTGTGCCTGCAAGGCCCTCCCCGGTAAGCTAGGATTAAAATTGCATCTGAACCACTATGCAATATGTGTCCACTGGGATTGGCCAATATCTGCCTCCTTACTGCTACATTATGTAAATTTATTTTAGCTAGTTGTAAAATATGTCATTACAAACCTGTAAACTCTTAACAGTAACTTCAAGTGAAATAGGTTAGCTGTAATTGGTGAAGAGCCAAAATTTCCGGTTTTTTCCCCAAAAAAGCCTGCTTTTTATCGAAAAAAACCGTCCCTTCAACTCTAATTGTCTATGCGAATTGTTGTATGTAAGCTCGAAAAAATGCCGTTCTTATATTGCATATATTAAAGCACGTTGACTGTCACAATAGAAAAAAATATTTTTCCCTGGAGCCACAATGTTTCATTACGAGAATATAATAAAAAAGTTGAAAGCAATATGTTTATTGTTGATTAGGTGACCAACTGTTGTTTTTAATTATTTTATTTTATGTGCGTGAGTCATATGCAACACACGTGGCGCTAGGATAATTCATTATGCTGCATACCACGTTAGTTATATTTGGCTCGCAGCATATTTATTGTTCTTTTCAAGCATCGTATCTATCTGCATAATGTTGTCCACGGGGCTACTCTTGACGTTACATGTATGTTGTAGCATGGTAGCATATGGCCTTGATAGGCTGAACAGCACCAGCGAATCACAGACGTGCGGCGTTGCCTAGTTCCGTGCTCTCCGTGACAAGGCGTTTCGCTCAAACACGCTGTCTCTTTTCCGTGTAAGACATGGCACCGCTGCAGTGCGCTGCTATTGGCTATCGCCATATGCAGGAGATTTGTCGCGCACTCTACCATGCTTGTGCATCACGAGGCTCCCAAGATAAAGAGCTGCGTAATATGAAGCGAGGCCACGGGCGTAAAACCAGCGTGAGTTTTAGCAGCCATCTTAGCTATTTTTACATATTTCCATGATTTCCACCTTCCCCGACGTATATTTCGTATTCATGATGTTACTATATTTTATTTTCTTGTCATATATACCAAAGGATTTCCGTTCATCTGTATTCTCATAGTTTTGTAGCGACTCCCTATTTATTTCCAACCTTTATAATAGACAATGAATCTGTTGTAACATACCAATTTCAGGGCAATTTATCAAAACTGGCGTCTTTCTCTTGGATATATAAAGATCTCCACTGTACCTGAAAGCTTATAAGAGAATGCATGTTCAAGCTTTGGCGGAGAAATCAGTTGCATATATTAATTATACTTCCATTACTTCATGCGCTAATGACCACAGTTTCATCCTATACAATACAACCTCCATGGTGGAGTAGTTAGTACAGTGCGCTAGACGCCAGGAGACTGGGTTCGAATCCCGACCAGGGCATGATGTTTTTTGTGAGTGCCCATCAATTTCATTATGTCGCCATTCATCCTCACCTTCGCAATTAGCCAAAAGTGGCAGAAAAGTGACGTAAAATAACCAGAACAACCAATCAAAGCAGAGATCCGAGCAGCCAGTGCGAGGACAGAGTGCTTTAAGTGGTCGCCATCGAAGTTTCCGAAGTCGAGTCCCGATCTAGGCATGGTGTTCCTTGTGAGTGTCCTCTCAGCAATATCATCTATTCATCCTCATCGTCGTGACTAGCCAAGTAACAGCCAAGTACAGAGTAGCTACGATTTTTTGATTATGAAATTCCCTGACTTTTCCAGGTTTTCCAGACCAGAAATAAAATTTTTCCAGACATGTTTGTTGTCATGATTTTTGCTTTTGAACCTCATGTTTTTCAATTAAATATGCAGGCACGTTAATTATTATGAATATGAATATACAGTTATTGGCTGAAAATTTACCAAGTGATTAATATAATGATATTCAATGAAAAAATAAATAACTATTGTACTTCCCCATTTTCACTAAGTCATTACAATTAAGGTGGTGTAAAAAAATCAATAAAAAATGTGGCATATATCAAAGCTTTACAATGTAACCTGTATACAACCTTAATTAGCCTATATCAATACAAATGAGAAACAACAGAAAATTAGGTCATGTACCTTTAGAAAATATGCAATAAGTTTAATGATTATATTTTTTAATTTATTGAAAATAGTACATATTACGGAAATTCAGAACTTGAATGGGGCCGGTGACCAACCATACACCTAAAAAAATATATACACGGGCCATACTTTGGAATCAAATATCTCCATTATTTGAGTTTTCCACATGCTGGAACCAATTTTATATTACGGAAAACATCGAAAAATGTATTTTAAAAGGTAACAGTTCCGAATGTTTTATGATTTTTTTTTCAAATTTTCCTAGCAGGAAGACTAATTATCATAGAATTTTGGCAATCATTTTGACACGAAATTTGAACCTTCCTTAAAATAATGAGCACTATTTGGATTCGAAAAAAGTTATTTATGTTTAAAAAAAAAACTTCAAAATGACCTTACTCAATCATACATGCTTCCCACGGACAAGGTATTCTCTGGTTGACAAGCGACAGTAAGTATCGTAAACTAGTGGGAATGAATGTAGAAATAAATCGGAACCTTAGCAGAGTGCATTCAGGGTCTTTATTTTAATTCTAAGACAACCAAACCTGACATTCCTAACCTAACCACAAAAGCATATATTCACAAAATCTTAAGTAATCGCTAAAACTCTGCAGTATGTGTTAACAGACATAAATCGAAATCGAACCATGTAAAAGTTGCATTTGTAGCATGATGAAATCATAATAAAACAAAAGGAACTTGGGCTCATTTTCACCACTTTTCAGCATAATTTCATTCTACACGCGAACAATACGTAAAATTACTATCGGCATGAAACCAACATTCCTAACCTAACAATGATGTGTGACCAGTGTATGTTTAATTCCTCTATTTCGCACCAGTTTTAAAAAATAAATTCATTCTACATGCACAAAACACGCTCATATTCGAACAATGACGTCACTGATACTGCATAAATTACTAATTTCTCAGGTGTAACACATCTCTGCAATGTAAAAACTACGACGAGCAAATGAACTAGTTGATCAGGTTGCTTCTGAACGGGTCGCAAACGAAGGACTCAAATTCACAGAATGGGTTCACTGGGGGAACGAAGTAGTGAACCCCTTTGTTTTTACTCGGCATCTGCACCCGTCCAGTGTGACGTCAACCACAGCCAGTTACGTGAAATTCTGCTCTTCAAGCTTTATTGCAGATCCAAAACCAACGAACTGTCCGAACACCAACCTGCTCCGCTTCACATATCAAAAGAGAACTGGTTCCGAACGGGTGTGTTCTTGAAGAAAGAAAATTTCCTCACCACACACAAAGCTAAAGCAACATTTTCTCCGCAAGAAATTCTGAGGATGGCTGGTGCGTAGGTTTCGTCTTGAGTAGCTTGTTCTCTAAGGAAAAATCTCAGTGCTCTCCAAATTCCGGTCTTGAACAGGTTCACAAGAATGAGTCGCAAAATGAACGGATCCAAGAACCTAGATCCGAGAGTGAATAAATATAGAATTGAAATGCGAAGGAACCATAATTTTGTACGTAACAGACTAAAGTCGTTTTCACTTTCAGAAGACACAACAGCGCTTATGGAGAAACCGCACAGTGTTGCCAATACAGCGCTGGCTCATGTCGCCGGGAAATGATGAGCTTCCTTCACAATGAAGGTGTTACACATTTTGTATATATAATGATAATTATATGTAATTATTAATATTAATATTGTACTCTGAACGTTACATTTTTCCATTAGATTTAATTTAATACACAGGCACATTTAATATTCATTCACCTTTCTCTGTATTTCATAGAATAACATTGAGATATGGTAATGTGTTATATATATATACCTGTTACCCATATTTTGTCACGTGTTAGAAAGCCTTTCAAGGGTTAATATGGTGTCTATGAATTTATGTGTACGTTGGAAACTGAAAGGTGATCTTCATTTCAGTATTAATGTCGACAGTAATGTAAACAAAAACAACGTGTATTTGCGACAGCACTAATGTTGCTCACAACAGCAGCATTGGGAATAATTGTCAATTATTAAATTTAAGTAATTGCAATTCTATTATAACAAACTGCATGAAGTTAATATTTTTACTGAATGGAAATAAAATAACAACTCGAAAACTTGGTGGTGATTAGCCGGAATTACAGCGCTGTAGCTGGAATGCTGCAGTGAGTCAGCTCAAGATGGCCAGACAACGTCTCCTTACTTCGCGCGCGGTTAGGGTTAAAAAGAAACTCCAAATGCATGGAAGTAATATTTCTGGGAACCTTTGAGTGGTTATAGAAAATAATTTCATTATTTTCTCCCCAACTTTGTCGCTGGAAGTTTTTACTTGGAATTATAGAACAAAAAATGGCCAGCGACGACATTTTCTACTGCACGAATATAAAAAATCTGCACATATTTTATTTGAATATTTTTTAATGCAAATATGATTTAAAGTATTGATAAATTCTGAGAGACCACCATCACCTATGACAATTAAAAAACAGTGTCAATTTTTTTCATAATGAATGCTTCAATTTTACGGCATGTGTCAACGTTAGGAATGAAAACAATGTAAAAATTTTGTTTTCACAGAAAATTTGCGTTTTTAATTTATCTAAAAATATGTAAGCAAGTTACCAGTTCTTTGTGTTCACCATCGTATTCTCTATAAAATTTCCTGCAAAACTGCAAGTACCGATTTTACGTAAGCTAAATTTGTAAATCGAGAAATTTCACAACAGCGCGCTCATATTTTCCCATAAGAAAAGCATTGCCCATAAGATCCCATTGTGTCTTCTGAACGTGAAAATGACTATAGAAGTCATAATGACGAGAGGAACAAGTTTCTGAACTGAATCTTTTGGGGGGGGGGGGGGGACTGGAATCACAAGAACCGAATTCGGAAGTGGACATGAACCGTTCGTTCATTTTGTAACTGGTTCTCCTGCAACTCCAAAATGCGTGTAAATTCCAGAAAATATGCAAAATTCCCTGACTATTCCCTGACTTTTCCCTGACCAACCAAATTCCCTGACTTTTCCCTGTTTTCCAGGTTTTCCAGTCGCGTAGCAACCCTGCAAGAATTAAGAATAAAGCTAAAATAAATATTGATTGATTTGATATATTTACTTTGCTTTTCTGTCAGTTTTGGTTAATCGAGAAGATGAGAATGGGTGATGATATGATGGAATTAATAAAGGGTCCAATGGCGCCCGCGGAGGGGAAGATATCTGGAAATACTTCATAAAATTCAAATTTTGAAATTGAAGCGTGAAAACCTAGGCGAGAGGTGTCGTGAAAGAAAGCAGATCAAGTGCCGAAGCTTTAAGAGAATTCTCATAACTGGGAGGAAAGCATCACCCCACGTTTACCCCACTTCAAGCACTGCTACCATCCTGCAGGCGGCGTTGAAAGTAACACTCACAAAAAACACCTATCCCAGGCCGGGAACTCGGGTCCCATGGCGTCGTAACGCACTCTGCTAACCAATCCGCCACGAAAGTCGACATATTATAATAATAATAAATTTTTTTTAAAAAAAAAAACATCATGAGGACATTCCTAGTGCACGCATTGATCACGAGACAGGTTACGAAACGAACTTAAAAAACAAAAAAAAAATTGAGTCGAAACTAGACTGGTCCACGAGGACTCGAAATCGTGCGTTACGCATTTACTGCCCGTTGATTTTGGATGGACGGCTTCATACAAACAAGGCCACTTTTACCTCTTTCCTCCTTGCCCTTAAAATTCGCATTCCTCTACCACCAAGTAGCAGCGTGCGTGTCTTAACTGTCAGCTTCGGCGTCCAGCCTGATTTGAGCGCCTCATGCGGTTGTTACTAAGTCTGCAACTGAAGAGGGGGCAAAAACTTGTTTTCAGGCGGGATTCATGGAGGAAAACCACAGCCATCATGCAGAAGAGGATCATTTTACGTAAGCACCTGAAGCCATATTATTCGCTTGTTAAAAGGGGAAGAGAATAAATAAACCAGAATCTACTGTCCATTAGATTAAGCACAGCTGGTTTTCCAGAAAGGAAGCTTCACTGTAGGCAAATATTCATTTCAGACAAGCACCAGGTTGAATCTTCTGCCACACTATGCGTATCTACCACTGCGACGAAAGGGTTAGAACTAGTGTTTGGCGGTATATCGTCCAGATGATATATCGCTATGTCGATACAAATAATATTATTTTCCTTAAACAGTATACAAGATATGGTTACATACAACGATTATTATTTTATGTATACGGATAAAAGTAGTCAAACTACTTTCGGAGGTATGCGCTTATGCCCTGGTACCTGAAAATTAACCCAGGGCGTCAGTTCCGCGAATTTTCTACGGATTCCCCCGCTTTTCTTTGATTCATCCTTCATTTACCATTTTTTTATTACAATAATTCACTGTGACATTAGCAAGAATGCTCCAGTGTGAAGAACCAAATTTGTTCGGTTTTCCTGAACAAAGTTGGTTTTACATCATTCTACAAGGTAAGAAGATTAAGATAAAGGTTAGAAATAGTAGGAAGTAAATAAGTGTTAGTGTTTAACATTAATATTATTTATGATCACAGATACGAAATTACATAAGTGTGTAATTGGGTGGGTAATGTTTTCTTAGGATAAGTTTTATTGTGTGTCGTGTGCATTAGTGTTGATGGATGAGATGAGGAATAGACATTAACACGATTCTATGAATGTTAAGCAGGGTCTATGTTCTAGTATGTTATGTTTGAGATAGTGAGAGTATTATTGGCTTTGAGATGTAAGTATTAATACTAGGAAGGGATATGAAAGAGCGAGTGGTGCTTGATACAGGGAGACTTGCGGGAGACCAGCAAGAGTTGGTCGGACTGGGATGAACATCGGTACGACGGTTGGTACCCGGGACATCATCAGGAAGGAATGAAGTAGGGAGATTTCCTGGGAAGTATCGGGTACATTAGTACGTTCGGTAGTGGAAATGTGGAGAATTGAAAAAATATCGTCTAAGCGATATCAACTACACGATATATCGTCACGATATTTGGCGATATATGTGGTGTCAGCGATATATCGCCGATATCACGATACGGAAAAAAATATAATATCATCTGTGACGATATTTTCTTGACGATATATCGCGATATCAAATTTTCAATATCCTCCATCTCTAGTTAGAACTCATTGCAGTGACGCTGGAGTTTCTAGTAGGTCAACCACATCGTCAAAGCAGAATCTAGTTTGATATTCGCATTTCAATTACCTCACCCAAACAAGATGTTATTATAAAAATTCATAGGAATGTTAATTCTTGGAGTAAAAATTATACAGATTAAAATCTTACATTGAAAATATGAATCTTAGGTTCAGACTTCCATAATCCAGGCCTTTGTAAATTGCGATCCAAAACCAACCAGAGAAACCGGATTCGAGTCCTGTAAGGTTTTCTATCATATTAAGAACTATTTTTTTTTTTTACATTTTATTTTTATCACAAATGTTGACTCTACATTTTGACAGGGTGAGCTAAGGCCCACCCTTGGTGACGCCACCGCCATATGCATGGCCGTAGCCAGTAAAAATTTCCGGAGGGGTTTACATAAAATTGTTCCCATCGGCTTCGCCAGAAATTTGATTAATAGAATTATAACAATAATTATTATTATGTAAACTGATTTTTTTTGTTGTTTTTTTCATGCAGTGTGTACTGAAATGCACAAGTTTGCGATATTCCGTGCTGCTCAATTACTGAAAACGTAATATTTTGATGCACAATAAAATATGTGCACATGCACGTAAAAATATGGTTAATGTGGCACAGGCAGTGGTCAAAGCTTTCAGTGGTGTATAAATGGTGTTGATTTCTAACATTTATTGGTAACATTTTAGCACAGCTGAGGTTAAATTTTGACCAAAACGTGGTGTGTACCTCCTGTGACCACTGCCTGTGTCGTTTTACCAGCATTTTTTTTACAGTGTACTCACCATTGGAGGCATATGAGCTCTTTTTTATTCATACTAAATGAAGTACATTCTCCACAGAAGAAGTTCCGAAACGAGCAAGTGATATTTTTTATTAATTCGATCCATTATCTCCAAATTTTTTGTAAGTATTTTCACTTTTATTTCCTTGGCAGTTATAGTGTTTACCACGTCCACCTTGGATTGCAGAGTCTATTTCTCATCCACTTCTTACAACCAGTAAGAAGTGGATGAGGAAACGACATGTTCAATTGACCAATGCCTCTATATTTGATTACAGGTTTTTACAGGTTTATAAATATATTAATTGTAGACTCATACGTTATGAATCGTAATGATGAAATAATTTTCTTCCACTGTCAAGTCATGCATGTAATTTCCACAGTACATTAAATCATGTCTGTTAGAGTGTTCATTTTGTTTTTGCGGTTTTGGTTCGTGAATTTAACATTTAGTATAATATACTGTATTACATTATTTCATTAATGTCATTAGTTGGATTTCAATGTATATTCTATCAGGTGCATTGTTGCATAATCAGATTAACAAGGTGTAAAAACAGATTGTGGTTAAGTTATATTTGCATATTACACTACATTTGTGAATATAATTTCTCAGACTGTTCAATTTAGTATATGAAATGCAAATTTTGTAAGCTAACGGGGCTCTGACGCCTGCATCCACAGCCCAGTAGAATCCTCTGTGGGGGGTTTGTTTTGTACCATCAATATGGATTAGTTATCGTTCGCTTCAACCAACTCATCAACTTTCATGCCCACCGTCACAATTGGCCAAAAGTGACATAATGTGACGTAAAATTAACCAAATAAGCAAATATCACGTCATAGAAACACTATATTTAAAACGACACTTATGTTATTACTAAAATAATATTAGTTAGTATATGTATCTGTGTGTGTGACAACACAACATTTCGGAAGAGAAAATAACTTTTGGAGATAGGTACTTACCAATAATCTGTTAGTTACATGTGGGTAGACATATCTGAACTTCGTATTTTCCGAATATCTAAGAGGAGAAATACATTTTTAGACTTCTATGGACTGAAAAATGATATAAACAGCAAAAGTAATGCAAAATGACAATAGAAAGGGGTTGCCACAAAGTCTGCAACTAATGACAGAATTGATGAACACATTTCTTCATGGTAAACGTGCTCCACTTGTCCATTGCCAGTCTCAACACATTTCCTCAAATGTTTCAAGGTATTTCCTTGAATTCTCTCAAAATGTGAAGACCCAGAGCAGCCGTTGCAGTGCTTATGCTTTCCGGAAATCTTCCAGATCCCGAATTACCACAGCATGCATCCGAGATTTCAGAATTTTCAATATGGCAAAGTCCATAGGATTGAAGTTAGGCGCCATTGACTCAACCGTTTGACACAGCTAAATGTGTAATCTTGTTATCTTTGAAATGATCTTGTCTGACCTTCCCAATTGATGTATTTTTAGTGCATCACACGGAACACCAGCTGATAAAAGTGTCCTTTTATGCATTTCTGTGTGTATACAGAAGTATACACTTTCGAAAATGTATTGTAAAGAAACTAAAAAAAAGGTAAAGTGCTCCCCTGTGCATAGCACCACGCCATAAAGGCGTATAGGGTAACGCCGCACACTTTCTTGATCCGGTCGTGAGTGGGGGTGATGTGATCAGCATCACGCCCCTAACCGCCTTTACCCCCCAGGGTTTCCCCCAGGTACCCATGTTATTCGACGCTGGGTGGGCGCCGGGGCCGCTTCCATCGTTCTCGGATTTGAACCGGCCGGGGATCGAACCCGGGACCTTTAGCTTGGTAGTCAGACGCGTTACCGACTGAGCCACCGCGGCCACTATTAGCATTGCTAAGTCACACAGCACATTAGTTTAGCAAGTAAAGTCGTAAGTTTTTTTGTATTGCAGTTATTCCCTGTAGTTCCATTTCTCGCCGCTAGATGGTAACAAATTCAAGATGGTTCTTTCTGAAGCTAAATAGTTTTGTATGCTACATTTTGATAAAACAAAGAGTGCTACGTACTGAAATGTCCAACGGGGATTTAGGAGCACATACAGGAAAGAAGCACCAAGTAGGAAAGCAATCTGCTATTGGCATGGGAAGTTTATTACAGTCGGATGCTTGTGTGGGAAGGGAAGAAGTTGTCGGCCAGGAGGGAGTGAAAGTGACATTGAACGAGTGAGGGAAGTGGTCACAAGGAGCCCTAGGAAATCTACACGTAGAGCTTCTTGTAAGCTGGGTATATCACCAATGAGTCTGTGGAGTGTATTGCGTAGAAAAAATGTACTGATTGCAGTTAGTGCAAAAATTATATCCCCAAGACAAAGAAAGGCAGTAACAGTTTGGCTGTGAATTGCAGCAGAGAGAAGAAGAATTCGTAGATTTGTAAATTTTTAGTCATGAAGCAATATTAAGTTACCTACCTTCTTGGTGCTTCCTTCCTACATTTGCTTCAAAATCTCCGTTCGACATTTCTATAGCACTCTTTGTTTTATCAAAATGTAGCATACAAAAATGTTTAGCTCCAGAAAGAACCATCTTGAATTTGCCACCATCTAGCGGCGAGAAATGGAACTACAGGGAACAACTGCAATACAAAAAGAAACTTACAACTATACTCGTTCAACTAATATGCTGTGTCACTTAGTATTGCTAATAGTTTCTTTACAATAAATTTTTGAAAGTGTTACCGGACTTTATGTATTTTGACACAAAAAAAAGTGCATCATTTGCAGTTTATGCACGTTAATGTGTTATTGAAGTCAATGTACATAATCGTATGTGTGTCAATTGACATGTTTTGAGTTCTGCGTGTACGTCAAAGTTTACCTTTCAAGCTATGCCAGTAAGATATGAACAGTTGAAATGGATGACTTCCCCAGAAGAATACAACTCGCAGCTTCACGCATTAGCATGCACTGAAAGATTCCTTGAGTTAAGTTACTGAAAAACCGATAACTGTTGCCCTATTTAATTGTAATGGATCACAAGTATGAGGAAGTGGGTTGATCTCAATGCCTGCGGACGAAAACCGAGGTTATTGTGCTGAGAAACTCACGAATGATTACACTTCTGTTGCGGCACCCATTCTAGGTTTACCCAGCACTCAATATGTGTTTTATTATACTTTTCAACATGAGATTGCACCCATCTTTCTGACGCGCAGCTATTAATTTGACGTCAAATTACAGACTCGCTGCACATGTGAACCATCGTAAGTGCATCTGAAATGCTTTAAGGTTAACAATGTCACGTGAAGAGGTGTGCGTGGAAAGGGAAATCGAAAGTTGACTGCAAGATAATCGGGTTCATTGATCTAGTTGATTATATCGCAAATCAAAAGATTTTCAGATTGTTATGTAAAGTACGCATGCACTTATGAATAGTCTGGTATGTAGCAATGCCTTAAGTGTCATGAGAGTGACTAACTTGGATGGTGCCAAAACATTTAGCGGATGGAAAGTGAAGAGGTATAAACAGGGTGCAAATTTAGAGGGAGATGCAGAGGAGTTCTCCTTCACAGATAATGTTATCCTCGGCAAAAGATAATTATTTTTATTGCTGCCAGGGAGGTTTCCATCCCTCTCGAAGAAAATTGGATGAAAAGCATAAACGTAGTATACCATTTCTTAATTATATAACAAACAAACAAAAAAAATCATTCGTGTCAATTAATAGTCCAGTCTTCAAAAATGCATTAAAGTGTTCAGAAATATCTTGTAGGTAGGTTAGACGGACGTTAAGTTAAGTTCAATGTAAATTTGGTAAATTTTTCGGTGTTATTATTTCCAAAGCTCTTTTGCGTGTAAGTTTAGGTTTCTTAGAATGTAAATATATGAGGCTCAGTCAATAAATAACGAGGCAGAGGATATTACACCAAAACCATGGTAGTTAGAAATGGGTCGACCGCCCCGAAATGGAGGTATAGGTGTGTCCAAACTCATTCGCGCGCGTTTTCCCGCTAGATGGCGTCACGTGTCTGGCAAGGTATGCGCAAAGGCTGCTAACCGAGTAGCGGCTGTGTCTAGTCAGATTCCCAACCACCAAAAAAGTTCAAGACCCTCACCGGCAAGATCATGCTTTCGTTCTTCTTCGATCGCAAGGTAACGCTCCTCGTCGATTTCCTGGAGCATGGAGGTGCGGTCTATGCCCAGCGGTGTTGTGAAACGTTAACGAAGCTCAGGAAGGCAATCAAATCGAATCGTCCAGGTTACCTTTATCGTGGTGTCGTCCTATTGCACGACAACGCTAAATCACAAACAGCCACCGCAACAAAGGAATGTCTGAAAAAATTCAAATGGGAAGTCCTGAGCCACCCCCCGCCCCCATAGTCCAGATCTGTCCCCGTGTGACTTCCACATCTTCAGTGAGCTCAAAAAAGCACTGCGGGGACAACGGTTTCAATCGGACGATGACGTCAAGGAGTGCGTGCGAAATTGGTTCCAACAGCAGCAGTTAGAACTAATTTTTCAAGGTACTTAGAACCACACAGCAATAGTTTAGTTCACCGACTGGTAACATTATACGAAAAAAAAACTACCTCCGGAAATGAAATCATAAATACGCCAATGAGTAGGCACCCCCCCTCCCCCACCTCATAAAGCAAAAAGCTTAATTGGCACAGTGGGAATAAAGGTAAACTTTATATCCATTTTACACACTTTAGTCATTGTAATTATTCGGGTTCGAACCCATCAGCTTCCATAGGAGATATAGATGATTAATTTCCTTTCTTTAGAGCTAGTTAGCACTGCAGCGGTCGCGTGAATCACAATAGTGATCCATCCACTCCCTCGTGTATTTTCAGCCGGCCCCCGTAGCAGAGTGTCCAGGGGTCCCGGGTTCGAATTCTGACCTGGGCATGGATGTTTGTGAGTGTCATCAATTTCATCATGTCATCACTAATCCCCATCTTCGCAAATTACTCAAAAGTGGCACAAAAAGCGAAGTAAAATAAAGCAAATCAATGAATCGTATATTTTCACGTGCTAATGCAGTTTGACAGCACTCTTCACCTTGGCTCCCAGTCTACCTTCCTGGAATAGTCCAGGAACCCTGTTCGATCAGTCATTATTTGAAAAGTATCCATTGTTATTAGAGCGCATACATCAATGGAGCACAATAGTAATCCAAGGGATTATTATATGTAGTATTATATATATATATATATATATATATATATATATATATATATATATATATATATATATACACACACACACATATACAGGGTGTATCATAAGTAATAGCGCAAACTGACACAGTTGAAAGTACACGATAATAGAAGCAAAAAAGTCTGAGTAAACATGGGTCTAAAAACGAGCCGTTTTCGAGATAATTGCGAATATGTGGTTACAATCCGCCACTGACTTCATTCTTTGTAAACGTCGTCCTAGTTGGTAAAATGTACTCTTCGTTGCTGTAAGGTTCCATTTTCACTATGCAGTACAGCACAACTGACGTGACTCCCACAGTACCATTAGACTGTGTACCGATTGTATCTATCCTGTTTGATTACAACGCCACCTCTCGGAAATGTTCTGTTTTGTAAACAAAGAACAAACCTCGAAACGTGCAAGGAGTAAAGCACTCTGTGTTTACAAAATGCAATCAGTGACGGCTCCTAACCACACATTCGCACACATTATTACCATTTTACCAACTAGGACGACGTCTACAAACAATGAAGTCAGTGGCGGCTTGTAACCACAAATTCGCAATTATCTTGAAAACGGCTCGTTTGCAGACCCATGATTACTGAGACTTTTTTGCTCCTATTATCGTGTACTTTCAACTGTGTTAGTTTGCGCTATTACTTATGATATATATATATATATATATATATATATATATATATATATATATATATATATATATATATATATGGTGTCCGGTAAAAATGGCAAAGGAAAAAATGGCAACGGAAAAAATGGCCAAGTAAAAATGGCAAACGGAAAAAATGGCAAAGGGAAAAATGGCAAAAGGAAAAAATGGCAACGGAAAAAATGGCAAACGGAAAATATGGCAAAAGTGAGAATGGCGAAAGTAAAAATGCCGACAAGAAGAAACAAAAAGCAAATGATAAATAATTGATATAATTAATTCACATGTAAATTGTAAAGAGTATTCATCAGGTTCTTAAGAATGCAATACCTGATACGTGTGAAATTAATTTATGATAATTTATACACTATATTACCGAATAAGGTTACCAATCCTAATAAAATGTTCGTGGTACAGTTCGAAATTAATCTTACATGATTGCATGAACGTAACAAAGTATCAGAATGCGACTACTACAGACTTATTCTTCTTTTATAGATTTTATAGTAATTTTATAGGAGCCGCAAGTTCTACCACATTAAAGAATGAAGAATTTAAACGGCATAATAATAATTTTTGGGAACATCAAATACAATTTATCTCTTCAAAGACAGTGTTAAGACATAAAAATTATATTATATTTAATTACAAATGATGCAACGCTAGACATAATTTCTCAATTTTCACATAAAATCAGAATATATTGCATTTCCCATTTCTATTCTTGCCATTTCTACCGTTACCATTTTTTCCATTGCCATTTTTTCCTTTTGCCATTTTTTCCCTTTGCCATTTTTTCCGTTTGCCATTTTCACTTTGCCATTTTTTCCGTTGCCATTTTTTCCTATAAGTTAACCAGAATACTTCAAAAAGGACATTCTCGCTATAAAACTAGAGACATTTTGACCATTAATGAGTAAAAACGATAATGTTCTATGGATCACAATAGTGATCAGCATAATCAATGACGGGAGTTATTTTCCACGCGACCACTGCAGTGGTCATATTTCATATTTCTAGCACCCATAGCTGGGTATATGAATATAGTGCTACTTGGCTGGTCCTTACGTGCAAAATGTTCAAAATCTGGCCGCACATAACAATGTCTAGAGGGTACTTTATTCCCATAATAATAAATTGCTCTGTGGTCTCGATGGTATGCGATACTACAATGAGCAAGGCCATGTTCAACTTTCCAAGGAAATTCCTCTGAACTAAGATACTTGGGTTGCCAAAGAGGGCGTAAGAAGTCGAACAAAGACAGTATTTGTGTCATGCTAAGAATGATAATGCTGTATGACGATAAGAGGTGGAGTCCTACTGTCAACTTCCGCAACGCATAACTGAACGTTATTTCAAAAGATAAGAAATAATCATTTCAAACAGATAAGTAATTTGTAAATGTTAACTTTCTCTTGATGAAATACGTTTCGAAAGATTACAATTTTCTCTTCTCGCATAAAGCCTGCAGCGTGTTAACTTGGAGAATCAGTGGGGGCGATTAGGGGAAAAGGCCGCCCCCGCCAACTTATAGTCAAATTTGCCCCCTCGCTATGCTAAACCTTATCTACCAAGGGAAAGTAAACTGTTATTGCCCTCGTAGTATTGGGACCCAATACTGTGGAGAATTGTTTCAAAGAGGTAACAATATTTTTTCAAAAATTTATTTTTTAAGAATCTCGGGTTCCTATGAGACTAGAGAGAACAAATTAAGGTTGTAATAAACATATTAATCTTCTATTAATAACAATATAAACTAAATAATATCAGCTAATTTGATCCAAACTATTTCCATGACGTATATCATTAACAGTTTATACACACAAATTGTTTGCGCCAAAATGACACGGCACTAACTCGACTACGATATTGTTAATACGCTAATATTAGAAATATTTTCACGCGTCTCTAGCTTAATGGACATTTCCACTTTGACATGAAAAACGTTTTAAACCCATTCATTTTACAGATAATGACACAAACATGAGATGTGCAAAATATCTCAGCGATATTTGTTTCGGTTCTCGAGAAACACGCCTTCAAACACCGCTGAAATTCACCTCCTACGTCACGGATTTGAAAACGTCCTCTCCACAGACAGGAGGTCCTCTGACGTCATCACTTAGAAATGCAAGCAGGCGGGGCTTCTGCTCGTCCCGTCAACTTAGCATGAGCTGCGGAAGCGACAGCGACTTGTTACTGTGTAAAACAAGTTTCTTGTAACTTCCAGTGCAAAAATCTATGCTTCATTTCTTGGAAATGAATTATGCCCTAGCAGTATAGCAGTATTTACTATAATTCAGGCACTCGGTAGAGGGTTTTCCCATTAGGGTGGCAAAGCAAACCTTGTAACAGTCAATGGCTGAACACGTGAACAGCCTTGTTCATTGCGAATACATAGGTTAGTTCTGACTGGCAAGAACTTAATGCTATAGGAATGACTTTTCTGGAATTACAATTATTTTCGTCATAATATTTTCTTCACAAATTTTAAGATAATACTTTTAGAACACACTGGTTTACACGCCAATTTCTGCAATATAAGAGGTGATACGGTATAAAAAGGTACGGTGAGTTTTTAAATTTCCTGCAATAAATGACAGTTTTCTTCAGTTAATATATATATTGCAAATTTTTGTATTTAGCCTACTTTTACGTCGTTTTTCCGTTCACTTTGTTTAACCGCAACGATGAGAACGCATGGTTAATTTATTATGTATCATCTCTAACATCACATTTCTTCCCACTTTTGGCTAATCGCTACAATGAAGATGAATAACTACAAGCAATATTCGAAGTCGGGCTGCAGGAGTACACCCCCCCCACACCCACACACTACCACCAACTGCACAATCTAAGTATCACCCAACCTGCCATGATAAGAGACGAACTTTTTCTTCTGTCCCATCTCATTTCGAAAACATTCACTTGTCCCATCTCCTTTTATGAGACGAGACGGAACATGCCTCGTCTCGTGAGCAACACTAACACTAACATTAGAAGCATCCCCCTAGCTGTCCCCAAAGTCTCGAGCAAACATCCTCCCATGTAACAATTTCCAGTTCAATGAAATGTCACTCACAAGGAAACAGTCATGCCCAGGTCGAGAGTCAAACCTGGAACATGCGACTTCCTCAGATAAATCATGAATTTTGTGTATAATAATTACAACGCCAGTTCATTCCTGGTAATTCTGAATCTGCAGTTTGGTTTGCATATATAAGCAGGATAATATTTAGTTTTCGAGGGCTGTACCGTCGAAACGAGTAGTCAAAATAAAAATAATAAAACAAATATTAAGAAAGTTTTTTTTGTATTTATAATGATAAGCCTTTGCATACGTTATTAATTCTATATTTTTCTAGACTTGAGACGAGAACGAGAATTGCCCTCCCAAACCGAGACGGATGTTTATAAATTGAGACGAGACTGTCAATGAGACATTTACAAATAAACACGAGACAGACATTTACAACTCTCAACGAGAACGAGACCAAGGCTGCCATGTCTCGTCTCGATAGGATCCTTAGTGGTGAAGTTGTGAACCAACCAATCAATGCGTTCGGGGTAACGAGATGAGGCGGCTTTTTTCGCAGTACAAAATTCATAATAATTATATCGTACTATTTCAGTATGGGATATTGTTATACACATGGGCGTATATATAGTTCACGGGTGGGGGCGGAGGGATGGATCAACTTTTGGTATGATTAGGGTTGCTTTATTTCGTAAGTGAAAATCCAGGACACTGCTGGCCGGAAGCTTGTTGGGGAGCATGGGGGGAGGGGTTGTTGGACCCCACAAAGTTGTGTGTTTGTAGTCATGAAGTCACGCTACTTAGTATTGATACTTTTCTGTTCGTCTTGTGTCACTAGGTTTTTAAGAACCAAATTTCTTTAATATGATTCGAGGGGGAAAAAATAACTGATTTGACAGTCTCAATGCAGTTTCTTATCGCAGAAATTCCGAAACTATCAGGAAATTGCAGATATTGGTCTGCAGTCCCATCTGGTGTGTGGAATTACGAAATTTCCTTCCCATCCGTATCCCGTCCTATACGTGAAATAAGTCCGAAGGATTTTTTATGAACAAGCGGATAGAACAAGGAAACTGGTAATTTTAGTGAACCAAAAAAAGGGGGGTTGGACCCGTTGAATCCCCCTTAAATACGCCCATGGTTATACACATTATTTCCTTGTAATAATTATACATAAACTAAGTATAGATATGTACTGTGCAACTAATGTAATCTTCTCAGTGTATTTTCTCTTATCTGCACAAAAATATTTGATCATAATTTGCGCAACAGAAATGGAACACAAACTGAAATTGCTTTATGGAAAAGAAAGTTAAATAGGCTTTATAAATAAAGTGAAGAATGTGAAAATTCCTATTTTGCACTACATAGGTTACGGTAAATATCGATAAATATAAGTTTAAAAAATATTTTTGAGTGTCTGGTCAGCAACCAATTTTATAAGCAATATTTATCGCATGGACTGAGAACACACACGCAACTGAACCCTTCCATTTACCTTGCAGGTGAGCAGCACGGATATTTCATAGAAGAATGATCATTACAAAGCATAGCTTTCCTTTCTCCTATCGCTCCTCCTTCCAGTATTTAAATCGGTACAGATTTGTAAAACTGCTGCACGTGTTCGCTCGCCGTGGGCTACCCATCCGGAACTGGGCGCTCGAAGCAGACGACAAACGAGCTCTCCCTAAGGAGTGACGTAGTAACATGGCGGCGGCGTGTTTTCAGCGCAACGCTAGCCTCGCAACTTTGGAAGTCTCGTTTCTGCCTTAAACTGGACGCAGAGAAACGCGAGAACTTACAGGGGTCATTTTTCCAGGGCGTAGTTTTTAAAATTGTTGTAAAAAAAATTGAGTGGAAATGTCCATTGACACACACTGTCAAAGAAGGTCCCCATCTTAGTATGCCTACATTTTTAAAGATTAAAGTTACTGCAAACATTGAAAGTAACTATTTTTACATCTTCAAAAGGGCATCGAATATTTACTTCTCCCTTATTCGCAGAATATCTTTAGCCACGTCTTGTGCGCTCGCTTGTTAGTGATGGGGTTCCTGAATGCCGTTAATGACTTTGAAAATGTCGGCATCCACTATTTGAAAGAAGGGAAGCAAAAGAGTACGTACATATATGTGAGAAAAGTTTAGAACGCAACGTTATGTGAGTGAACGTGCTCTAATACTTTTAAAATACTCAAAATATTATTGCCTATTTTCTTCATAATAAACTTGGTAAGTACTGCCCGTTTAAAAACAGTTATTTGTTTGATATAAATTAATTTAATAGTGGCACCTAATTATGAAAGCAATGTAATGTTACTGAGACTGCTTTTGATCATTCTCCGCAAATTCCTATCTTGCCTCGTTAATAAATCCTGAGGATCATACTTTGAAATACGAAAATGCAAGTATTACTTACTTACCGTAGATTTTCGGGAATAAAATAACCGTTATTTAAGTTTCCTAGCAACTTCCATTTCCACGGCCAACAAACATGGCAAACACGAAAGTATTGTTGCATCTCTAAACATTTTTTTATGCCAAAAGGCACGATATAGCTATTTTCGTATTGAGTAGTAAGTTATGACTGTTTATGTAATCCCTTATGTAGATGTCACTCTTGTTTGAAGCACGTTTTCTAACTAGAAATTGATTCGTCTGTGTGTTATTGATCTGTGAGAAAAATGTATAATTTTTTGCTAGGGACGTCAAAAGGGCATCTTCACCCTGAAAAAGGGGCTAAGTGAGTATTTTTGAAAATTTTCTGGGTCTATTGGGACAATTTAGTGGGGAGTTGTAATCGAGCATTTTTTGTCTACGGGGCTTGCTTGATGGAGAACATTGTGTGCGAGTAAGTGAGTGGTGGGATTGAGGCTTTATATATGTTGGACGTACGTGCTGAGCATACGTGTGGCTACGAGCTGAGGTGAAAAAAAAAACATTTGAGGGCGAGGCCGAGCCGTGAGGAAGGTTGAATGAAAATTACCACCTCTGGCTACGAGTAAATAATTGTGTACCTAGGTTACATACATGTAAATTGTGTTTGTTATATTAATGTATGTAGTATAATTAATTGACTGATCTGTTTTATATTAAATCGCTTACATGCCACTTTCAGATAAACGCGAAGATAAGGATGAAAGGTGATAACATGAAATGGATGAAAGGACAAACACAAATGGAAAGCACGTAACACAAATCCCCCTGAGGATTATACGACGCCAGAGCCTCGTTAGTCTAGAGTGTACACGTGGTAGTGAGGTTGACATTTGGGTATTTTCAAAAAGGGTCACCCCTTATGTGGTATAACCTAATGTATTTGGTTCAGTGAAGTAAACTATGATGCCATGGGTCCCGGGTTCGAATCCCAGCCTGGGCATGGATGTTTGTAAGTGTCCATTCATCAATCTCATCATGTCATCACTCATCCTCATCTTCGCAAATTAGCCAAAAGTGGCACAAAAAGCGAAGTAAAATAAAGCAAATCAATCAATCAGTGAAAGAAAGAAAGATCTGTGGAGCATTAACTTTCATACTATGGCCGCGGTGGCTCAGTCGGTAACGCGTCTGACTACCATGCTAAAGGTCCTGGGTTCGATCCCCGGCCGGTTCAAATCCGGGAACTTTTCTAACGTTGGAAGCGGCCCCGGCGCCCACCCAGTGTCGAATAACATGGGTACCTGGGGGAAACCTTGGGGGGTAAAAGCGGTCAGGGGCGTGATGCTGATCACATCACCCCCACTGACGACCGGATCAAGAAAGTGTGGGGCGTTACCCCCACACCCCTTATACGCCTTCATGGCATGGTGCTATGAACAGGGGAGCACATTACCTTTCACTATGTACACACATATATATATATATATATATATATATATATATATATATATATATATACTATATTGATTGATTAAGTTAGTGTTTTAAGTCCACTTTATGCTCACTAAGGCTAATCGAGACTAGACCTACAGTTTAAAGTGGGATCCGAACCACTATGTACCTCCACAGGGTATCGAACCCGGGACCCCTTGATTACAAGCAGACAACGCTACCACTGCGGCATCGAGGAGGCCATATATACATATATGTGTGTATGTATGTATGTATTATGTAAATGTGTATGTGTGTGTGTGTGTGTGTGTGTGTGTACATCGCTCTATTACGTTTGAATATTGGGTATTATTATTGCAGTAATTAATATATTTGTTTTTGAGTAGATGGAGCTGATGTACGTAATATATTTCCCTCTCAATACAATGAAAACGTTTCTCTCTACTCCACTATCCTAGCCAACCTTGAACATGTCTCAGTCTCATTTACCATTCAAGGAGACGACGCGTCAAAGAAACGATATCCAGGCTCCAACGACTTGTACAAGAAAAGAAAAATAGCAGCAGAGAACACCTCACGATGCATAGGTGGATCTGTCAGGTGCGCTAGCCTAATGAAGGTTTTTGCCGCGGAGCAAAACAGGGTGATCTACTTCTTGCTGTTAATGAAAGTCAACTCCCCATACCATCTTTTCTCTTCTTAATTTTCCAGTGTTAGGATGAGGGCCATTTTTCTTTCCTTTTGTGGAACGTAACACCGCCTGGGTCCGTCGTGTGACCAGTTTCAACACACATCCTCTTTCTTCCTCCTCTTCTTCTCTGCTCATGCATCTAACAACTGGTTGGCGCATGGGCAGACGGAGGGGACCTTTCGTTTTCCACAGGCTATACGAATCCCCTGACCCAGATCATCACTGTGAAAGAGTTTGTGATGGACGATCTTGAAGATTTCCAAATTGGATTGAGCGAAGAACCACATATGCCCAGGTTCCGAAACTGCTGCTGGAATACTAGGCGGCTCACGAAGGGGTATCATATGTTCCAGGTCTTCCATGTTATAAACTGTAATTAAAAGAGTAATTTGAAGGCTCTTAATTTGCTTGCTCAATATTTTTTCCTACCGTTTTGCAAGGACGTGTCCAAGGAGTGGATCACGAACCATTTCGTACCTCACGCAGAGCAATTTTTCGGCTCATTCATTCCATGTAATTTAATGCAAGTATCTCTACTTAATGTTTAATTTACATTAAATAGTGCACAAAGAACACTATTATTAGTTTCATATCTATCTCGGTGTTTGATTCCCGGCCTAAGCTCCCGGTTACCACTAGGTTTTCTTCATTGATCACCAGGTCCTGAGTTCGAATCCTTGGTAGGTATGTCTTTCTGTAATGGCTCTTTCATATACTTGATGATCTTCAGTCGAAATTATCATTGCGGAAATAAGAAACGATTCAGGATGCTACAATAAATAAACGCCCTCAATATACAACCAAGAGGTGAAGTCACTCTCTGCACTTCGCAACATGTCGTGAAGGCATATATGGAAGGAGGGGTGGGGGTGGAGATAGGGTCCCACACATTCACAACCTTAGCCATTGTGGAGGTGATTTGATCAGCACTACGATCCGGCCTTCTTTACCCCTATGATTGACTCCAGGTACCCATTTATTAGATATTAGGTGAACCGCGTTATACTGCTGGGAAAGTTCCCACCTGAAATCACCCATCCTGGGAATTGAACCTAAACCCCTCGCGTGGCAGTCAGACGCCCTACTGACCGCAAAGGAGGTACGATAATTATATTTTTGTCGGTATAATGTAAAATTGGTACCAGTAACTGAGGCTATTGTCATTGGAGGTATGGCAACAAGGTAAAACCTCGCGCTTCTTCCTTGGGTGAGGTTTTCTTCAAAGACGACAGAATTCGTGTGTTACATGGCAGGAACGAAAATAAATGTGTTCGAGGAGGTGTTGAGATAATGTTCTCCTATTGTCCACGGTTCTTCGTGACTTCAGTATTTCATTCCACTTTCAGGTAACGACACTAGGCGTATTCTCATCCGTGGAGTGAAGTCATGCATCATCCTGTAATCTGGTACATGCTCTAAGATCTTGAATTGGGTAATCAATTCGTTATTTGTGTGTAGGACTCAGGAAGTGTCTTGTTATGCATGAAGAATGCGCGTATGAGAGCGATTTCTATCAGATCTGTAGCTAAAGAAGGTGGGCAGCGACAGACGAGATAAGATTTCCATGTCGTGTATTCCTGGAAAGATAAAGAACGTGCGGAAAATTCGTGACGCAGTGGTCGTCCGTGGCTCTTTCGAAACTCGTCGCTCTGGGTGGTCAGTTGCTCGCCAGTGCCAACAATGGCGATGAATGTTGTAGTACAAGATCACATCGCATTACAATAGCAAGGATAAGCTGCTAACTAATAGTCCAGCAACAATGGTACAATTATTGAATCCATGATAGTTACAATGAATTGAGGATGATTCTTTTGAACAGCGTTTCTACAGTAACCAAAGAGAGATCAACACAAGACATAAATTTTATCCTTTGTATCAGTGTAGGTCTCTTCGCGCCTAGTTTGGACATCCTTAATAATGGCGTGGTAGACTTCACTAGCCCCGTCTAGTTCGCTGCTCCTTTTGACACTAGGTGTAGTGCAGGTGTATCCCGGTGTCAAGGAAATGACGTCCAACCAAGTAGACGGATAGGGGTCTCCCTTATCGCACACCATTAGGAGAACCTTGCGTTTTGACGACAAAGGAGGAATGCCCACCTTATTAGGTTAGGCCAGAGGCCTGTTAGAGTTTTGTTGTCTTAGCATATGTGCATACACTGTAAATGTATTTATGCTAAGAGAACTAAACCTAACAAGGGTAGACATAACTTAGGCATTTAGCCTAACAATGAAACTGAGCAAAGTTCTCCTGAACTATCTCAGTCGGATATCGAAGAAATCGAAACAGTAATCACGTTTCTTAAGGACCCGATTTCTCAGTATCGCGCTCCTACTTTCCGTATGTTTGTAAATGAACTTACAAGAATAAAAACTGGTTAAATTCATATCCTATAGTTCGAGTTTTCCTTCTACTCAACTGAGATGGTTCCAGTGTGGACTGAAGGAGTTCTCATGTTGCTGGCTACAGGAGCTGTGGGTAATTAGCTCAATTCTTATCACTGCGTGTGTCTGTTAAGATACAGTGTCGAGTCTCTCACACCCCGCAGTGGTAGGAACGTAACACTATTCAGGAGCAATCAGATTCAGAGGTGGTAATTTTCGTTCAACCCCACTCACCCTTACGGCTCGACCTCGCCCTCACCCTCACACCACCTCACCCTCGCGACTCGGCTTCGCCCTCGCCTTCACATACCCTCACTCTCATGACTCCACTTCGCCCTTACCCTCACACACCCTCACCCTCACAACTCGCCTTTCGCCCTCACCCTCACGGATTGACGTCGCCCTCGCCCTTACACGCCTTTACCCTCACGACACGGCTTTCGCCCTCACCCTCACGAATAGACTTTGCCCTCACTCGCACCCTCACGAATCGACTCCACCCTCAGCCTCACGAATAGACTTCACCCTCAACCTCACACGCCCTCACCCTCACGACTCGCCTTTCGCCCTGACCATCACACACCCTCACCCTCATAAGTCTTCGGTGGGTGAGGGTGAGATCTGCCCTCCGGAGGGTACCACCTCTGATCATGACGCCCTGTTCCAAAATGTTGCTGAAATGTGTGTATCAACCTTTAATGATATGTACATAAAATTTCTAATGCACTAAATAATGGAACTAACATATATATCCACTTTTGGACATTTTCATGTACGAAAGAGTTCGTAGCAGGAATTTAATCTGTATTTTTATTATTTTATCTAGTATTGTCTGTATTTTAGGCTACTATTCGCGACAACTGGAATGAATGATGATGAGATAAAATTAATGAGGGGACAATAATTCTTACCCAGGCTGAACTCGATTCTTCAACTTTAGGTAACGAAATTGTAAGTCCACCAGTCAATTCGCTCTGCTACAGAAACTCGTACAATAGAAGTTTATCGAACACGAATGGTTAACGAACACGAGAAAATGTATTGCTTATTGGAAATACATTCACTGGAGTCACTGTACCTTTGAACACGTATTGTAATTTGAATTGGATACGCAAGATGTCTCCTAGTCCTAGACGCTCTGCATTGATATGATGAAATTGATGAATGGACACTCACAAACAGCTGCCCAGACCAAGATTTGTTTTAAGGAATATTCCTACGCGGTAGTATCCCCCATCATCCACACATTTTCTCAACTTTCGCTCATATCAATTTTTACTAATTGTCGGTTTTTCACATTACGGACAAAAAACACTCACATCCTAGCCGGGATTCGAACCCGGAACCCCTGGCTTCGTCTCCGCCACGGGGGCCGGCGGCTGAAAAATAAGGAAAGAGCGAGAGTGAAGAAGGAAAGAGAAGAAAAGTGAAGAAGCGGCAAAGAACAGAAAAAGGGAAATGATGGAAAGAGAAGAAAAGAGATGAAAAAAAGAAGAAATTATATGGGAGATAAATAGTAAAAAAAGAGGAGATCGAGAAAGAAGGAAATAAAGAGGAAAACGTTTCTCTTTTTTTAGTTCTTCGTTTCATGTACTCTCTATGCCCTGCACATATAGACTACTAGAGGCTGCATAGCGCGCTACGACGCCAGGGATACCGGGTTCGAATCCAGGCCCGCGCACTGGTGTTATTGTCACTTCATCAATCTCATCATATCGTCAGTCATTTTTATCTTCGCGATTTGCCAAAAGTGGCAGAAAGCGAAGTATAAGAAACCGAAATGATCAATCAAGATATTCGAGACTGGAACAACAGTTACAAGTGGGATTCGAACAACTATGTGTATCCACCAGTTATCAAACCTGTAACCGCTCGATTACAAGACCAAATTAGACTACGCCATAGGGGAGGGTGGAAGATGAAAATAAACGTGAGAAATGAAAAGAGAGAGTGAAATACAAAGAAACGAAGAAGATCGGGATAGGAGGAGAAGAACAGGAAAAGAAAGTGAAAAATGAGAAGAGAGAGTGAAATAGAAAGAAACGAAGATCGCGATAGAAGAGAAGAAGAGGAAAAAGTGAGAGAGGAATTTAGTGAAGGGGAGAGAGAGCAAGAATGTGTAAAAGATGAGGTATTTAGTGGAACGAACACCGTACGGCATTAAACACAGAGAACAATGTTATCCAGCTATGCAATTTATTGTTGCATATTGCATACTCATTCTCATCGTCGCGATAGCCAAAAGTGGCAGAAAAGGGACTATAAATAACAAAATCAAATCACTGCGTTGGAGGAACACGCGTATTTTATCATCAGGGCGATTAAATGAGCAGTTAAGATATCGGAAGCTTTCTGGCTCGTATTGCGTTAGCATTCAGCAATTACCAACATTACAAAACTTCGCGGAAGTTCTAATGGAGGAATAAACAATCTGCAAATAACGCAGTCAAGTTTACCAAAGTACTCGGCGGCGATAAAGGCAAATACAGGCATGTGTGTTTTAGAAATTGTTTATGTTGCTAAGATGTGTTCACACTTTTGTCAACCATCTTCCTTATGCACCGAACTGTCCCTTCCTAGATGGTGTGCATAAATATGTATACACTCCATTAGGCTGAGTAAATTTGTGCTTGCAAGGGAATAAGGAACGCTGTGGCCCCTGGTGCGAAATATTGCGTTGGAGTCTGTTGGCAAAATCTTCCATTGCACATGCATTTCGTGACACTCCTTGAATACAGATAATTAATGTGGTCTATGGAGGAATTGCTTAGATTGAATAGATACCAATTCATAAAAATGAACTTAGCAAATAAAAACGTTGTGTGCGTTTCACGACAATTGTTTAGACAAGAAACAACAGTTAATGCTGAGGAAAACAGTTGCTTAGAATCTTTTGTGCATTGTTGTATTTGAACAGCATATTTGACTGTCGAAAAAAACAATTGGTGCAAGGAACAATTATCGATAGTAGGCCATACATACAGATGGCTCGCGAATTTTACTACAAAAAATCCATGGTTCCACAAACAAATACTCCCTTCCAAGATCGGTTGTAGTTTTCATTAGTAATAGATTACGTACTGGACACGTACGTACACCAGCGCACTTAGCGAAAATAGGCATTACACAACATCAAAACTGCACATGTTGTCATGACAACTCCGATGCCGTACACTTAATTTTTGGCATATGTACACATATGTTTGATACGATTAAAAATTCCATTTCCTATTTCAATACCTTCCCTTTTATCTGATTTATCAACGTCACTTATTTGGATTTTATATGGATATGCACGTAAATGTCAACTCGTAATATAAACAGAACATATTTGTGAAAAAGTGCAAGAATCATGTTTTATTTCCAAAATAGTGTCCAATCTCAGGAATTAATTGACTTTACACAGGAAGTGTAAAAACTAATTTCAGTGATTATATACAAGGAAGAAGAACGTTGGCCAAAGTGGACAGCCTTTTGTTTGACAGGGTCAAAGAAGAAGAAGAAGAAGAAGAAGACTTTCGACCTCGCCACATAAACCCCATACCAGCTAACGGTAGACCAAGGGAACGAGAACAAGTGTCTGCGCAAGTAGTGACGCGAGACGGCTCCACCAATGAACAGTGAGAGAACCGGGATTGCGTAATGGGCGACTGGAGTTACCCGCTTTCTTAGCTTCGCTCTGCAGCGTTGCAAACTTTAGAAATCGATAATACCGTACGCATATGGCAAGCGGATGGTATTTTTGTCTGCAGGTTCGTACGATTGGTTTAAGAATTTCTTAGGGAATATTAGGGATAAAACCGCGACAGCAAATTTTGACAAGCCGTGCATTTAGCGTACGGACTAAGGTCTGGACCGTACATCCGTACATGTACGGTCAGGACCGCACGGTTGGCAACGCTGCGCTTTCACAACTCAACCTTCATTCTCCTCCTCTGCCGATATGCGCGGCCCTGCTCTACAGTTAGCTGGGACAGGGTATAAGTTTCCGGGTTTGAGTCCCGGTATGGCCATGTGTGTGTCCCTTCATCTATTTCGCCATATAATCACTCATACTCAACGTCGGGATGACAAAAAATACAAGGGTCATTCAAATGAAATAGACAGGGGTCGCGAAAAAAAATCATTTGATCTACGTATATTGATTATCATACATATCATAGTGTATGGTGGTTAGTGCATAAATGTAGAAATATCCGGTGTTGTTTTATTTATTTCTGTCGGAAAACTACTTAAGCAGATAATATGCTAGAGACAGCATCATGCTAGCCTAGCACCCACTTCAGCGTGATGACGTAGCTTGTCTTAACCCCTCCGCTGTAAATCACCTATCCATCATAGCGCATTCCTTCTTTTTTTATCTAGAAGTATTCACACTCCTTAGATTAGGGATTGCCGTAATTGGTCACGGTCTGTCAGTACTAAAAAAATTGTGGTTTTCCGGCAGAAAAACAGCACTGGCCACCATGACTATGTACGCTGCATACTGCGCCCTGGATACTACTAACCTTATGGTCACACTGGATCTAGTTTCTGCCAAAGTGTTACCCTGCAGTGTTCGGCTGTGCTCGGCTGACGGACGTTCTGCCGACGAGGTGTTTTGCACTCCTTCCGAAATAGCCAACGAAATGTTACATTGGTTTGTATTGATTGGATTGATGCCTTAAGTCCAGTTTATACATAGATGGGCTAATCGGAACTGGGCCTACAGTTTAAAGTGGGATCCGAACCACTGTACTCAGAATCGAACCCGGGACCCCTTGATTACAAGGCGACTACGTTACCGCTACGCCATCTGGGAGGCCGAAATATTACATTTACTGAAGAATTTGAGATGATGAAAAGGGTGGGTTAAAGAGATTTCAAAACATTTTTAATTATTCATATTTATATTAACGGAAAATTGTAGTTAGTGCTATGCAATTCGCAAGTAATTTTAAGCCACTGTTTTCTGGTTCCCGATTGCGATAGTTCTTGATTTGTGGGACTAAAGGTACATGTTCGTATTTTTAGTCAATGAACTTCCTATTGTCCACCATTGTCAACCAAACAATGCAAGAAGTCAAGTATCGGTTGGTTAGAATTAACGTTCCCCTATTCAGAGCTATGTGGAGCCCGTTGGAGGTAACGGATTGGGGGGTTAAACTTGGTATAGAGCAGTGGTTCTCAACGTTTTTCAGTCCGGGACCCACCTTGACGACTATTACACTACATGGGACCCATATAAGCATGGGCGCCTGCAGAATTACTTGTAGAGTCACGGACACTGCCGGCTTGTAACGATTCCATTGAAAGTCAATGTATTCATTACAAGCCGGCAGTGTCCGTGACTGTAGGTGTGTGCACTCAGTTTATCGTATTTTTGATAATATCGAGTACTTTAAGAAGTTCTCTTTTACGCTTGCTTAAACAAAATTTCACATACTTCATTCTAGAAAAGTAAATAATTAATTTAAAATACTAATTTACTCCAGTCTAACATCTAACTAAACACACATGCTGAAATTAAGAGATGCCGGTAAAAAGCAATAGATACCGAATAACAGAAATGTGGGGTTTAGACTACGTTCAACACGGGTTGAATTTAAATTGTTAAGACAATAAATCTTAGTAATTTAAATGTAATAGGCTTTCAAGACATAGTAAATACATTTTCAAACCCGACTTCGCAAACCACCGAACGCTAATCGGGACTGGACATACAGTTTAAAGTGGGATCCGAACCACTATGTGCCTCCACCATGTATCGAACCCCGAACCCCTATATTACAAGGCGACTCGACGCAACCACTGCGCCATCGGGTTGGCCCTCCATAGGTTGAGAAACGATGGTATAGAGGCAATGCAAGACCATGAAGATACGAAGTACAGGTTGAAATGCTGGGGCTGAGAAATGTCAGATGCCTGGATTTTGATCCAAAATCGCTGTCTTACTTTGGCAAAACATGTTTTAGGGCGGTGATGAAAATGGTGCTTATTTCAGCCTCCTACATACACAACAGAACCCGCTGCACCGACCACTTTTGGCACTCCACACATCGACATGGGCCCCAACTGACATTACTCACTGCCTGATAGTATATGCATGGTGTTAGCACCTTCTCCTGACAGTGTTTCCACTACTTTATTTACAACCCACGTACAAATACTTAAACATTTGAATTTGATAAACGTTAATGAAAAACCAGGATGACAAGATTTGAAACCTTCATGATATTTCACTTATTTGAACATAATAGTGTGTTGCATTATATTAATTTGACATATATTTTTGGAAATACAAGAAATAGAAACATAGGTAACAGTTCGTAATATCGGAGACACATTTCTTCATTTTTACAGAAGAAACTACTTACGGAAATGAGTTTCTCCAAGCTTTCCAACGTTCGTGGAGGTATTTTCCTTCATCGTGGAATCTATTTGACCGGCAAATCATATATTTTTCAAGAGAAATATCCCACCGACGCACAATTGCCATGCTTCCCATACGTGAACTGCATGCTCCGCACGTTCGATGACGTAACCCACTGTCAGTGTTTCAAACTCCTTTTTTTTTTTTTTTTACTATGCTTGCCTAACCCAACCAAACCTAACATAACCTTATGGAAATGGTTCGTGGGGCTATCCGTGAATGGTCCGTGGGGCTATCCGTGAATCGTTCGTGAGGCTATCCGTCAGCTACCGTGCATAATTGTTCGTGGAGCTATCCGTGAATGGTTCGTGGGGCTATCCGTCAATCGTTCGTTGGACTATCCGTCAAGCTACCCAGGCTATCGTCAGCTACCCGTCCATAATGTATGGACGGTGACGAACACGATAGTAGGTATTTTTCGGTGAAGAAGGTTGAAACACTGCAAACCCACAACGTGAGTCAAGATGCGCCCGCCATATTGTGTGTTCCGGAATGGAATAAAAAAAATCACTCTGTATGTGAAAAATTGTGTTTGTTTTCGTGTAAAAAGCATAATGGCACCTTGAACTATGTTCCGCAATACACAATTGAAAAGTACGAACCTTGCGAAACACAAAATATCCGATTTAAATGTGTCTCAGATGTAACGAACTGTTACCGAAACATACACCAAACGTGAGTATTATGCACAGCGTGTGTGATGGAATAAGTAAAACAGAAAATAATAATTGAACCTTCTAGGCCTGTCGGATCCTTCACGTTGTAATCTTGAAACTTATCTTATCATTGATTACTCACTTTGCGATAAGATAAGAGACATTCACTTCAATCACTATGCTACAAGAACGCCATGAATAAGATGATCTAACACCAGTTGAATTCTCGTTTTCTGCACGAAACGCTGAATTGAATTCCATGGCGAAGCTTTTTCGGTCTCGATATATTTGGATATTTTTTGTTATTCTAGTAATCGTTTGCATAACTATTCAACACACAAGGAGAAGGAATGGTCCTCCTCTCAGCTGCTTGGAGTCGTTTCGAATACCAGAAGGCTCAAACAAAACAATTCTCTTCTGGAACAAGTTCTTTTCAAAGAAGGATTACTACTTCGGCGAAGGACAGGAACCATTCATTGCCAACAAGTGCAAATTTACCAACTGCTTCGTAACATCTGATAAGTGCTCAATGCCTATCGAGTACTTTGATGCAGTAATTTTCCATGGTAGAAATAGCTGGGATCCTCCACCCAAGAGGGAATCTCATCAGAGGTATGTATACTATCTTCTAGAAGCACCAACACACATATCTAGGATTAAGCATGAAGGATTCTTCAACTGGACAATGACGTACAGGTGGGATTCTGATGTCCCACAACCGTATGGATTCCTGACGTCACCAGAATCGCAAGTTCTTCGTAATTTCTCATATGTTACTTTCCCTCCTGACACATTTCAGAGTGTAGTAACTAAAACAAAGACCAAACTTGTAGGTTGGTTTGTCTCCAATTGTAAAACACAAAGTCGTCGTGAAGAATACGTAAAGGAATTGTCGAAATACGTGCCTGTGGACGTGTATGGAAAATGCGGTACACTACAATGCCCGAGTTCAAAACAATCCAAATGTTTTGAAATGCTTGAAGAGTCGTACAAATTCTACTTGTCTTTCGAGAATTCACTGTGCATAGATTACGTGACGGAGAAATTGTTTAATATATTAAAATTGAATATTGTCCCGGTAGTCCTTGGTGCTGCAAATTACAAAGATATCTTACCTCCCATGTCATACATAGACGTACGCAATTTCGCTTCCCCAAAGAAACTGGCCGAGTATCTTCTGTTCTTGGACAAGAATGATAATGAGTACAAGAAATACTTCTGGTGGAAATCAATGTATGTCATAAACCTACCTCCAATTTATGGATTTTGTAAGTTGTGTGAGATGCTAAATATGAATCTCCCACCAAAGAACTATGATAATTTAGACAAATGGTTTCGGGATGGTATGTGCAGTGATTCCATCTAACTGGTAAAAAAAGTAACTGAATTGTGAAATGTAATCAATTATAATTGTAATTTATAGCATGCAACAATGTGAATACATAGGGTGACTTAGTCATCTGTTAATAACACTGTTCTACAATTTTTTTTTCTTATCTGTAAATACGTTTTTCGAAGCACTTTGTAGGGGAAAAATCAAATCTGCAATGAGAAGTTTGCTATCAGGCACAGTTTTTAAGTTATAAGGACATAAAGACTCATTTTAATCCGATTGACAGTTCTTGACAAGTGCAGGGAATTGTCAATCGACCAGTTGGCAACATCTGCTTCTCAGCTTCTGTTTCAGATGTAGGCAGTTCTGTTACTAAGCCACATGGTGTACCTGCAAGTTATTGTCAAAATTCTAAGCATTCTGTTTGCAGCTTGTGTTTAAGTTCATATACCTTGCCTGTCGAAATCAACCAGATAGCTCCACATCTGTGGAGAATGCGCATTTGAAGGCATTAGAAGAGGATTCAATCTATCATAACAGGACATTCGAGACCAGGATCATGGGCACCACATATCTGTTGTGCAGGATGGAAATTTAATCATGTCATGTTATTTGCTGTACCCATAGTATGGAGAGAAACAAATTACTATGTCACCGATTGTAATTTTTGTTTGACGAATACACAGGGATTTACAAACAGGATATCTAAGATATACATTGTTCACTCTACCTTAAGCAATTAGATCAGTGTCGCCCTCTGAATGAATATAATCTTCTCCACACAAGCATAAACATTACTAAATTTAGGCAAAGTGAAAAAGTTTGTATTGCCTATTCTGAAACTGACGACATACTGACTGCAATGATGTTAATGATTTAATGAATGCCCTGGACTTCAGATATACTCCACAGGACTGAAGACCGTTTATAGATGGATGGGAAACCAGCTTGAAAGGGGTTCTGCTGCTTACTTAATAGCAATATAATGTCTCCTGTCTGGTCACTTATGCCAATTTGGCTATAGAAACCTATGAGATATTAGAAGAAATTCAATAAATGGAATGAGCGTGTCAAGTGAAAGATATTTTGCGACTTCAAGATAGTTGCATTGATATTGAGGATGCAAAATGGCTGTAAAAAGTATATACCTGTTTCCTCTGCGAGTAGTGTAGCTGTGACAAAAATAACCAACACAAAAAGAAGTGGCCTCATCGAAATTTGGCAAGTAGCAGGAAAATTCACAGCATGTGATGTTCCTCTTCCCCTCTTCACACCAAGCTAGGCTCCATTAAACAATTTGTAAAGGCTATGTACACTACAGGAAGAGGATTTAAGTGTCTTTCAAACAAATTGCCTCGTCTTTCACCAGCAACGGAAAAGGTGGGCGTTTCGTGGGACCTCGAGTTAGAGAACTTCAGCAAAATCCAAAGTTCGAAGCATGTCTAACTCACAAAGAAAAAATATAATATTATATGTAATATAAAATAATTTTATTACATTTTTCAAAAATAAGTCGCCTATTACATTCTCTTTGCAAATGTTGTGTTATATTTCAGATGTATATGAAAGTTTATAAGTTAAAATATACTAGGCATAGAGAAAAGATGATTAAATTATTCCATAAGTTAACTCAATATTGACCTTGAAATTGCAGGAATATTTTTTTAAAAAATAACGATTACTCGTAAACCATCCCTGACAGAGAAAATCTAAATGCAGATTTGAAATCAGCGCAAAATTTGCAATATGATTCAGAACATTTTCCTCCAGAAGAATGTTTTTTTCTTTGTAGAACAGTGTAATTAATTTTATTTCAATCATTAGGATTTCTTGTCCAATATCATGTTATCAAAGTTAAGCTTCTCTCACAGATATACTGCATAGTATAATTCAAATTTGAGCGAATGAAAATGTAATTCTAAACTTTGTCAGGCAACAATTTATTGCTAGCCTTTTCCTCCATAAAATTTCCAAATAACGATAATTTTATAATTTTTATGGAAATTTTTTTGACTCATTTGATGGATTCCAACAATGTACTAGAAATATCTTACCTTTTTACATGGCCTTTAAATTCAAAATATTCAATTTTGTGTGATTCCAAATATGTGTTCTCATAAAATTTTACAAAACCAGTAAACCACTTTTATCAATAATTAGATGTATATATATTATATATTTATTATTTCATATCATCTTTCACTTTAAAGAGCAATAAAATTTTGCCATCTATCGTAATTGATTCATTACATCATTTTCCTAATTATGTAGAGAGAAATATTTATTGTAATGTTTATAAAATCATTTTATAAAATATAACATGTTGTTTGTATTTATAATCCTTCAAATGTTAGTTACATTCTAATTGACGGTACTTTATTCATAAATCATTCCTTAATCTTTAATTGTTAAAGTTTATTTTGTTACGTCACATGCACTTCATCTTAGTAGGAATAATCCCTTTAAATTTATTAAGCATTACAAAACTTCAGTTATATAATTTACAAAAGGCAACATCGTTCGTGAACATGACATGTGATTTAACGTATTGCTACGGTATTTTTTTTATGCATAAGGAGATAGAATCAATTAAGAATTCAACGTTGCATAGAACGAGCATCATGGATCTTGTGACAAATAAAATCAAGATCGAGAGTACAACAAGTAATTCTGAACCATTTATAAACTCCTGTGGCTAGCACGGGGCCATGGTTGTGTATGGTTATGTAGTGGTGTGGAGGTATAGCTCCTAAACATTCTCGATATCAGTCAGATCGCTGTATAATAATTGTTTGTGTTTGACTTCAGCACCAAATGTAAATTTGTTGTAAAAGAGTGCTCCAAGTGGAAAGTGTTCGAGAGATGGGGAGAGGTCCTTGAGCGAGGTGTTCATAATATTTTTAATAGATGCAAATTAATATGTTATTTTTGAAGCAGCATCCGACCTTGATGCGAGGGGTCCTTGGTTCGATCTCTGAAATCTGTTCTAAAATTATCATTGGACCTCATTATCATTTTATTACTATTTTGCATTAATTTTTGTACACACTGTCAATACAAAACTGATTCATCCAAATTGAATTCCATCTTCGTGAAAATTCGGCAAAATTAATATAATAGAGGAAAATAACCAAACCTGGACCCCACTCCCTAAACCGGACCCCCTTCCTGTTTCCGTAAGTTGGTGCTGCCAAGTGGTGGCAATGGGCGAAACACGTCAACAATAACGAAAAGATTGTATAGAGAAGGTATCAACAGTAACGTGAAAGTATCAGGTGGTGTAGTCCGCCATGACTTGTTTTTGTGTGAATGAAAGTTTGTACATCGGTGCACAACAGTGGGAATTTAGCTAATTAAGAGAGAGGTAAGTACCAATCTTGTTACAATTTAGACACTAGTAAGTATTGTACTTGGATTTATGGTAATGGTTTGTTTGAAGATACGTGTGGTTTTATTGTATAAACAATAAGACTCCACGAGTAAAATGCCCTAAGTAGGACCCCTCAATGAATGCCTAACATTACAATTGTAATTGAAGCAAATGGTCGTTACTCGTTAGTAAAGTCATTTTACATATTGTTTCAGATGTTCAAGGGAAAATGCAATGCAGGTGGGAGAAGGTGGGATGTCCAACAAATGGAAAGGGCGATTGACGCAGTTAGGATTAATCTATATTACTTTTGTACATAGTATTGCGAGTTTAAAAATATTATTTCTTTAGTTTCTCAATTACCTTTACATTTTTATTTACAATTGTTCTTACTTAACACAGACTCGAAAATGCAAAATTTAGGGTCTGAAATATCGCGTCAGAAAGTTAAGTTTTATAAAAAACAATCTTACAAATTAAACCATTTCTTTGTAATAAGAAAAGTACAAAAAAGATGTTCTCTAATATAACAAATGTAAAATAATATTTTAAGTATCAATTGGATTTTAATTTGAAATTACAATTAACAGGTATTACGTCCTAATGTAATTTGTTTTTGTAAGTCGTTATCTTCCTTTTTATTGACGCAGGCACAAACTCTTTCTAAGAAAGACATAGCCCAGTCAATAAATGACAAAAAACGTGGAATGTCCGTAAATGATGATTTTTAGCCAGTTGTTAGATCACTGCTACAGGGTGACCCACGAACGGCGCAACTGGAAATTAAGAGTGGCGTTACTTTGTAACCGAAACCTGTACATACATAAGTCATACACCAAATGTTAGCCCTGTCCAAGTAGATATTTTTAAACATAGAAACAACAAACGGGGTGCAGTTTTGTTCATGCAGTGTTGCCAAATGTAAGTGAAAGTGTAAATTTATTTTTCCACAAAGCATGGAAAATTGCATGTCAAACATTCGTACGGAAATTTGGACGTCAATTTCCACCTTGGGTAGGTGGACTATTTCGCCATCTATAGTTCAGAGAAGAAAACCGATCGTTTTCGCGTATAGCCAATCCTGAAATGCCTCGTAAAGGTGTACCGGTCCAAATGGGTGTTTCTCCCAGGAAATCTGTTGATGTTTGAAGGCAACAAAAGGTGTGTTTAGTGATGGTCTATGACATGGAAATACTGGAAACAGGAAAAAAAGAAAATGAAAATTATGGTGAAAAAAGTGTTACTTGCCTACTCCTGGCAACCATGCAATGTGATAAGAGCGCCTACCGAACGAGAACAAAAGAATCAGTTAGTTGTGTACTCAGAACTGTTCGAGCCGTGCATTTCGCATTGTTCGTAGGGGAAGATTAGAATTGTTCTGTGAAATGAAGTACTCTTTGGAAGAGATGGTGTTCATTGTGGAACATTATTTTTGTTCAAAATCGTACGCTAGTGTAAAAACTGTGTTTCGCGAGAAATATCCGAATAACAGTGTTCCAGAAAATTCGACGATATATCGACTTGTTTCCAGATTTTGTGAAACAGGATCAGTTAATGACAAACCCTACCACAGACAACCACCAGTTTTGACACAAGGTGTGCTGCAGGATGTGGAGCAGAGAATACCACAATCTCCCAGGAAATCTGTTCGTAAACTTGCTGCACAGTCAGGTGTATCAAAAACAACAACTCACCGAGCGTTAAAACAATTGCACCTACGTGCATATAAGGTACAGGCTGTGCAAGAACTGAAGGAAGCAGACAAAGGTGCACGTGTAAGATACTGCCAGTGGTTTAGAAATTTTATTAGAGACAATGGTGTGAATATTTTGGATAAGGTTTTTTTCACGTATGAAGCATGGTTCCACTTAAATGGATATGTCAACAGTCAAAATTCTCGACACTGGTCAAGTAACAATCCCCATTTGTTACATGAACAATCACTTCATCCACAAAAGATCGGTGTGTGGAAAAGATCGGTGTGTGGTGCGCGATTTCGCGGAGAAAAATAATCGGTCCATTCTTTTTCAACACAACAGTTGACGGAATAGTTTATCGTGACCTTATCACACAGTTAATTTTCTGTTGGAACGTGATGAACGTTGATTGTTGGTTTCAACAAGACTCCGCAACATGTCACACGTCTAATGAAACTTTAGACATGTTGGCAGAGTTTTTTGGCGATCACATTATAAGAAAAAACTTATGGCCCAGTCGCTCCCCGGATCTGACGTCTCCAGATTTTTTTCTGTGGGGTTATTTGAAACAAACAGTTTACATTAATAACCCAAGAACACTTGATGATCTAAAAATAAACATTTGCACAGTCATTAACATTAAAAACCAATCAACCTTGCATAAAGTTGCTTCCAACATGATAAAACGTGTTGATGAATGCCTCAGGGAAAATGGTTGTCATTTTCAACATCTTTTGTAAAGCTACACTGCCTGTTACGCGCATTGCATGGTTGCCAGGAGTAGGTAAGTAACACTTTTTTCACCATAATTTTCATTTTCTTTTTTTCCTGTTTCCAGTATTTCCATGTCATAGACCATCACTAAGCACACCTTTTGTTGCCTTCAAACATCAACAGTGTCGCCACTGTACCTCATTTTTTTTTTTAAAAAAACCACCCATTTGGACCGGTACGCCTTTACGAGGCATTTCAGGATTGGCTATACGCGAAAACGATCGGTTTTCTTCTCTGAACTATAGATGGCGAAATAGTCCACCTACCCAAGGTGGAAATTGACGTCCAAATTTCCGTACGAATGTTTGACATGCAATTTTCCATGCTTTGTGGAAAAGTAAATTTACACTTTCACTTGCATTTGGCAACACTGCATGAACAACACTGCACCCCGTTTGTTGTTTCTATGTTTAAAAATATCTACTTGGACAGGGCTAACATTTGGTGTATGACTTATGTATGTACAGGTTTCGGTTACAAAGTAACGCCACTCTTAATTCCCAGTTGCGCCGTTCGTGGGACACCCTGTAGTAGTGCAAAATCCAAAATGTCCACGCTCCTCCCCCCGGTGCTTTCACCCTGACCCACCCCTCGAAACATCAATTTCGCAGACCTTCAGTTTTTGACCTATATCTCCGTAACCAATGGCCGTAGGTGGTAATCTTTTTCAGGCTTAATTCGCATTAGATGGGTTACAAAAAAGATTAATTTTAATTTTTCGATAATGTAGGTGGTTTTGCCGTAATTTAAAAAATAATCTTTAAAAAGTTTTTTTTTTCCTAGCACTTTCTAAAGTTCTTGCCTTGTAACTTTCGAACAAGTTAAATGACAATAAATTATTTGGAATAAAAGTTGTAGCCTAAGTTATACACTTTAAAACGATATAACTTTTAATGTATTTAAATGAAAGATACACCAAAAAATGTGCCTTCAAATGGAGGATGGTACCAATATGCTTCAAGTGTACAGAAATGAATATCGGAGGTTTAAACTTGTATATTTTCTATGCTATACACATTACAAATAAGTACCATACATATATGAAATGAAAGAGTAACTCACCAAGTTTCGATTCTACGCATGCGCAAAATTTGGTTCCTAACTCTGCCGCTTGGCCGAGCCATTCGTAAAGATGGCGAATCCCGAGCGTGTCTTTTTGTGTGTTGGAACTCGTGAGATTCTGTGACCCGCAGATACGATCATGATGTTCCCCCTTGGATGAAATGTGGATTCATCGCTGAAAAACCTTTACCTTAATGTTAAACAAAAGAGTGGTTGTAAAGTGAACTGCATATCACACGATATTGATACGTCAGTGATAAAAACTGAGCGTTAAAGCTATGTCTGAAACAATGTAGTGTTCTCTACACACCTGCAGCAGAAATGTTATCATGTTGGTATTCTCGACATTTCTCTTCCTAGCTGATAGCGTACCCCCTTCAAGTCGTTCATGTACCCTGGGGGTACGCGTACCGCACTTTGAGAACCACAGATCTAGAATAGTACAGTAACTGTTTTTAACACATTTTAAAAGGAATAACAGTAAAATGCAACTTTCTTTGTTTCATGTTCTTTAAAAGATTTTAAACCTTTCTTTAAAAGATTCCCACATTTGTCCACCTCTCAAACTAATACCAGCTGCGATCAAAACCTTGCTCATTTGCTGTGTTAGTGGCATGGATTATGGATTTTCTGAACAAGCAATAGTATATTATTATCTTTCATTTAAATTCAGAAAAAAAATCTGAACTATTAATGAACTATTTTAGACAAAACCCATTAGGCCAGAGTGGAATGGAAGAAACTTTATAGGCTCTTCTAAAGTGAATGGCTATGGGAATCTAAAAATAAGTAAATCCTGTTCGCACACAACCATACTTTCTCGAAATATACCGTACTACTTTTAGAAACATATATAAATAAAGATATCAAGCTATTATTTGTTTATTTTTTGTGTTCTAAGTGTAGAATTTGCTTTGATTCTTAAATATTATTTCTTACTGCCATCTAGTAACAATATTTTCAACTTCTCTTCGTTAGTTTAGTTTGTATTTCGCGAAATTTTTGTCCCGCTTTCTTGTTACATGTTTCAATCGTGACGCAGTAACATATATGCGTTCAAATATATTATATTTTTTCCTTAACTGCAATTACGTACCGTAGAACGAATGTTCCATTGCTTTTCTACATTTACTATGTGTATCACTTCCTATACCCTATTCTTTTTCAATACAGCTTTAATTCTCTCTTCCTCTTCTTAACGTTCGGGTCAGATCCTTTCAGTAGATAGTTGTAACCAGAAGCGTACTTGGGATTTTATTTTTGTTATGAGCTTAACGTTGTGACCAATAATTTCGAGTGGGGAGGTAGGGCATAGGCGCCGATTTCTTCTGATATTTTGGGGAACCAAAAGCTAAGAAAAGCACCAATACTCATGTCTTTCCGTTTGCGGGGAAGGGGGTAAGATTTTCTCGATAGTAGGGACCTAACACACTTGAGTTAATCTTTGAAAAATTGCAATTACAATTAATGCAGTATCAAGTATCGAGAACGTATTTACAATTATTAATAAAAAAATCACTAATCTTCATTATACAATGGCATATTTCAAAACAGAATACTATCAACTTCTTCTCGACTTTTCAGAAGGTGATGGATGGATGGTTCTTCTATCACAACGTTCAACGAAATTTTCATGATTTTTTAGTGCCAATATTATACAATGTTTTTCATATGTGCTTGACACAGTGCTACAGACTGGATCATCCTACTTTGTAAATAGTTCTGCGACCCAAAGCACTGACATTACATTGTTTTGCAAGAAGCAGGCAGCGTAAAAAGTAAGCGCACTAGTCTCCCTATTCTATAACTATGCTAATGTCCAAAATTAAACCAACAAACAGAAATTCTTTCCCGTGTGTTCATTTGACCACATAATACGATCAGGTGATAGTAATATTTATGTCGTCATAGACAACTGGTTTAAGATAGAAAATAAACTAACCTTAATGTGCCAGGATTAAGGGGTGCCCATCCTCCCAAGGCCAATGGCACATCCCCCTCAAACTTATATCATGCGTTTCCCCCAAATCATATCATTCGCGCCCTTACACCATATCGTAATTCCCAGAAAATATTTAATTACGACAGTGTGTCTGCCGAAAGTAACTTTTTCTTAGCTTTACTGAACATTATAATTGATCTACCCCTCCTCCCTAAACAGGGGTGCCATCACTCAAGACCACCCCTAAAATCGTTCATCATAATCGATAATATCGCGTGGACCCACTTTAAACTGTAGGTTCAGTCCCGATTAGCCTTAGAGTGCATAAAGTGGACTTAAAAAACCAAATCAATCAATCTTGTAACGCAGCTTTAGTATAAAAACTTCATATTCATCTCATTATAGCTCCAAACACACATCGTAGCAAGAACATTTTTACATCCATTTCTATGCAGGCTTTGAAGAATATTAATTTAATGGGGTGTCAATACTTTCTTAAGATATCGAGATATTTAGTCTTTTCCTTTTCCAGCTTTTCCTTTGGCACCTTCGGGGTCGAAAACGTGTGGATGCCTTATCGTTAAATACAGTCTACAAAATGTAATGTTCGAACTCTCTCTCCACTACAGAAATCCCTTGACAATCTAAGATTTAACACTTTATCAAGAGCTTTCTATCTCCCTCCTTAAATTTCATACTCAATCCTACCACCAAAATTTCCATGACAATTTTAGACTTACTGTTGATATTGAAGAGTGGACGTTGCCTCCTCCAAAAATTAATTCTCAGTCTCCACACCAGAATTTCCGCAACAGTCTAAGACAATAGTAATACACAAGAATTGGATATCCCCTTCAATTTAATGCTCAATCCCCCTCTAACTAAAGTACTCGCCATAATCTAAGACCTAGAGTTGGATACTGCCCCCCACCCAAAGTTTAATTAAGAATCCCCCTCAGAACCCCTGTCAATTACGACCTAATATATAGGGGTTCGATACCCCCCTTTCGATAATGCCCTAAACACTTCCTATTCTTCATCTAATGGATTAAATATGGTGCATTTAAGGTGTAAAATTTTTACATATATTTTGGAAAAGATATAAATGTTGAATCTTATTTTATTTGAAGGGAAAAAATCCCCCCAAAAATCTCGATGGTGCAATCTGCGCCATAAAACCCCTCTGTGGGCACCCCTGCCAGGATTTATCAACAATAAAATCACGATAGCAACAGGTTAAACTTGGCAAATTTATCAACAAAAAAAATCACACGAGGAAAGGATTTCTGTTTGTTGCTTTAATTTTTGACACTAATGTAGTTGTCTTGTCCAGGGCTCGAAGTGAGGGGGGGGGGGGATTGTATCTTTACTTGCAGGTAACTGGCAATGGCACTGACGAAAGCAGAGAGGATTGAGGTGATCCTGATGTCTGAGGGATGTCCAAGAGTCAGCAACGCAGCACACGACGGTTAAAGCAGAATGTGGTATTAGCCAGAGGTCGATCGTGCGAATTCTTCATATCAATAAATGGCATCCGTACAAGGTCTAGATGCTGCAGCACCTATCCGAAGATGGCCCTGATCGACGTATTAAATTCTGCACCTGGGCTTTGGACCAACTGCAACGGAATCCCTCATTTCCATGCAGCATTGTGTTCATTGACGAGGCGAATTTCTATGTGAATGGTGAGGCGAATCGGCAGAACCACAGGTATTGGAGCGACAACAACCCCCACTGGATCGAAACATCCAATGGCATGTCTGGTAAGGTGATGCTGTGGTGTGGCATATGGGGCACCCGTATTATCGGCCCAATATTCATCGACACAACCATTAATGCTGAGCGTTATATGCTACAGCAGATAGTGTTACCCTACCTTGCAACTGAAGATGGCAGTTTCCCGTCATATTTCCAACATGATGGGGCTCCACCACATTACAGCACAATTGTACACGACTGGCTAGATATTCAGCCTCCTCAGCATTGGATTAGTCGTCGGGTGCTGTCGAGTGGCCACCCAGATCACCCGACCTGACACCACTCAATTTTTATCTCTGGGATCATCTGAAACAACTTGTGTATGCGGTGAAAATTCGTCATCGACGTCATCTTGAGCAAAGCATCGTGGAGGCCTGTCACACATTTACCGCAGATACTCTCTTACAAGTGCATCACGACTGGATCAGGCGCCTGCGGCTTTGTGTTCAGCATGAGGGTGGTCATATTGAACATTTGCTGTGACCAATGTTTTGTACCATAACTTTTGTACCACACCAGATAGGACCAATGTCTTTACGGAAATGAATTCCTGAGAAAATTTCAATGCATTTTGATATGCCACCTGAAATGGGGTTTCCATTTCAAAATTAGGACTTGGATCCAAGATGGCGGCCACATTCCTGACCAACCTAAAAAGCTTTGCCCTCAGCCCCATTATTTGCTTGCGACATCAGATCTTTCATTATTCCTTCCGTTTTCTACTTATTAGGGTGTCCTGGGACTTTTGACTCACCCTGTACTTTATAACGTGTGTGGGAAAAACACGGAAATGGGAAAAGCGAAGGTTCAACCAGCGTCCCAATTATCTTCATCAAACAGTGGTTCACAGTTTGATAAACGTTAATGCAAAACCAGCATGACAAAATTTGAAATTTTCATGATATTTCACTTATTTGGAAATAACATTACATCACATTAATTCCATATATTTTCCCGAAATACAACAAACGTAAGTATTATACACCGCGTATGTGATGTAATAAGGAAAACAGAAATCAATAAATTAAATAATCGATCTTGCTGGAGGCCCTTGCAACCATTTAACGATAAGATAAAATGCATCCACGTCGCTATGCAACAAGTATGATGTAAAGCCATTTGATTGCTCGCTTTCTGCACAAAACGCTGAACTGGCTACCATGGCGATATCTCTCGAGTGTAGTTCCTCCAAAATATTACCTTATATTTGGAGATTTTTTGTTATTTTAGTTATTGTTTGCATAACTATTCAACAGACAAGAAGAACGAATGGTCCTCCTCTCAGCTGCTTGGAGTCTTTTCAAACACAAGAAGTCTCCAACAAAACAATTCTCTTCTGGAACAAATTCTTTTCTAGTAAGGATTACGGCTTCGGCGAGGGACAAGAACCATTCATTGCCAACAAGTGCAAATTTACCAACTGCTTCGCAACATCTGATAAGTGCTTAATGCCTATCGAGTACTTTGATGCAGTTATTTTCCATGGTAGAAATAGCTGGGATCCTCCACCCAAGAGGGAATCTCATCAGAGGTATGTATACTATCTTCTAGAAGCACCAACACACATATCTAGGATTAAGCATGAAGGATTCTTCAACTGGACAATGACGTACAGGTGGGATTCTGATGTCCCACAACCGTATGGATTCCTGACGTCACCAGAATTGCAAGTTCTTCGTAATTTCTCATATGTTACTTCCCCTTCTGACTCATTTCAGAGTGTAGTAACTAAAACAAAGACCAAACTTGTAGGTTGGTTTGTCTCCAATTGTAAAACACAAAGTCGTCGTGAAGAATACGTAAAGGAATTGTCGAAATACGTGCCTGTGGACGTGTATGGAAAATGCGGTATACTACAATGCCCGCGCAAAAATGAATCTAAATGTTTTGAAATGCTTGAAGAGTCGTACAAATTCTACTTGTCTTTCGAGAATTCACTGTGCATAGATTACGTGACAGAGAAATTGTTTAATATATTAAAATTGAATGTTGTCCCAGTGGTCCTTGGTTCTGCAAAATACAAAGATATCTTACCTCCCATGTCATACATAGACGTTCGAAACTTCACTTCCCCAAAGGAACTGGCCGAGTATCTTCTGTTCTTGGACAAGAATGATGACGAGTACAGAAAATATTTCTGGTGGAAATCATTGTATGTGATAAAGCAATTTCCAGTTTATGGATTTTGTAAGTTGTGTGAGATGCTAAATATGAATCTTCCACCAAAGAACTACGAGAAGTCAGAGAAATGGTTTCGGCATGGTAGCTGCAGTGATTCCATCTAATTGATAGAAAAAGTAACTGAGGTGTGGAATGTAATTAATGGATATTGTAATATATCATCATCAGTGACCACTCTCGAAAATAATTAACTATATTTCAATAGTTGGGAGTTCTTTTCCAATCTGAGGTATCAAAGTTTAGCTTCTCGCTCAGATATTCTGCATAATATGATACAAATTGAGCGAATGAAGATGTAATTCTAAATGTTATCCGGCGATAACTTATTACTAACCTTTTCCTCCATAAAACCTTCCAAATAACGATAGTTTCTATGTAAAGTTTTGACTTAGTGGATGGATTCTCATAATGTACTAGAAGTATAATATTACCTAAATATATTGTTTTAGATATAAATATTACGTTATTATTCAAAATGTGTTCTCATAAGAGTTTAGAAAGTCAGTAATCCACTTTTATCATAAATTCGAAACATATTTTTCATATATTTATTATTTCATCTCAATTTTCACATCAAAGAAAAATAATATAAACATCTTGACAGCTTTCGTAGCCGATTCATTACATCATTTTTTTTAATTATATAGGAAATAATAGTTACATAATATGCACTATATTACATATATGTTCCTGAACATGACATGTGATTTAATTTCTGTCAAGTGAAAGAATCAATCAAGAATTCAAATGAAAGACGAAGTTTCGCATATGACGAAGGTTTTTTTTTTTTTGTTGCAAATAAAATCAAGATATGAAGCACAATAAGTAATTCTGAACCATATATATACTCCTGTACATAGCACGGTTCCGTAGTAGCATACGGGTGTGGAGGTGTAGCTCCAAAACATTCTCGATCTCAGCCATGGTGATGTGATTAGCACCATGATTCCGGCTGCCTTTACACTGCAAGAATGTCACGAAGAATATCTTAATTAAATACTAGATGAGCCAAGAACTGTATTATGCAAGATTGGAAAATGGCCTACAATTTTACAGAATCGATATCCCATTAATAGTATTATATTTGCTAGAAAAATTCTACTATATTCTTCAAATAAAAAGGTAAAAATTCATGTAGCTGGATTCTAAAACGAAATTTCTTTGCTCTCTCAATCGATCTTCCTCTACTCTTCCCCCCTTTGGTCCTTCTTTCTCTCTCTCTCTCTCTCTCTGTGTTTTGTTTCTTTATTTTCCTCTTTCACTTGTTTCTCTCTCGCGTATTTCCTCTATCTCTCGTATCTTTATATATATATATCTCCCTTTCCACTATCTATCACACTCTCTGGAGTGCAAGGGATGAAACTTCCACTTAGTACACCCTGGACTGGATTTTGCAGACTAACGAGGCTCTGGCGTCTGAACCTACGACCAGTATAATCTTCGTAGGACTGTGTGTATATTGTCCTGTGTTTTATTTTTGTTTGTGCTGAGTGTCCCTTTACAGCCTCAGCTTTTAACCCAGGTAAGAATATTTTAGTTTTCAGACACGCTTCTATTTTTGTTTTGACAAGGGCTGGGCCTGAAAAATAGCTAAGTGCTGAAGCATACTAAAATGTTAATTCAAATTCAAATTTATCACACTCTCCAGGGCCTCCCCGAAGGTGCAGTGCTAGTGTCGTCGCCTTGTAATCAAGGTGTTCCGGGTTCGATACCCGGTGGAGGCACATGGCACAGTGGTTCGGATCCCACTTCAAACTGTTGGTCCAGTCCCGATTAGCCTTACTGTGCATAAAGTGGATTTATAACATGAAATCAATTTATCATACTCTATCTTGTTTATATTTCTCCCTCTCTCTCCCCTCTATCTGCCTCTTGCTTCTTTTATTTATCTTTCTTTCCTTGTCTCGCCGCACACAGTCTTATTTATTTATTTATCTCCCTTTATCTCTGTCTCTCTGTCCTTCCTTCTTTATTATTCCCCAAATCCTATCTAATTTCTTTCTTTATTTTCCTCTCTCTCTCTCTCTCTCTCTCTCTCTCTCTCTCTCTCTCTCTCTCTCTCTCTCTCTCGTTCCTCTCTCGTTTATTTCCCTCTCTGTGTACTTCTCGCTTCTTTACTTCACTTCCTTTCATTCTCTACGGTTTTTTTTAAAGTCTCTTCCTTTCTTAAAACGTTCCTTACTTAATGATGACACTTAAAATATATCTCACTTAAGAGGCCTCCCCGATGGCGCAGTGGTAGCATCGTCGCCTTGTAATCAAGGGGTCCCGGGTTCGATACCCGGTGAAGGCACATGGTGGTTCCTAATTTAAGCTGTAGGTCCAGTCCCAATTAGCCTTACTGTGCATAAAGTGGACTTTAAACACCAACTCAATCAATCAATCAATATCTCACTTAAGGACAGAATTTGAGCTTTTGTTCTAGATATACACACATGGGCTAATGGGAACTGGTAAAAATGTAAAGTTCCCGTGCAACATGGCATACATAGAGGGTGGTAGGTAGCGCACCATACATTACATCGATCTAAGCCATGTTGGAGGTGATGTAATAAGTAGTAGGGTTGCCCCTAGGTACACAATCAGTTGAGGCTTGGAGAGCTCCAGAGCCGCTTTATGCCGGGAAAAGGCTGGAAAAATCCGACCATAGATCACCCAACCCAGGATCCGAACCCGGGTCTCACGCGTGGCAGTCAGACACCCTACCAACTAGACTCCTACTGGGGACTGGATCTACAGTTTAAACGGGATCCGAAACACTATGTGTGGAACTTGTACACATCAAGTTGCCTCGTATCGAGTCGGGCAGAAAAGTAAATGAGAAACAAGAAATAATAATAAATTTACCACCTGAGTAATTTCGTTGAAATGTTCTGACTGTCTGTTGTCAGCTTGCATGACCTAGAAAGTGACGCAATGAATATTTACTTCCTGCCACACACAGGCGTGCGTACGTAGGGGCAGGAGGGGGCAGTTGTCCCCACCAATACTCTCACTTAAGAACTTAGAATCTTATTGTCATTATTAAACAATATTATGCACTTTAAAACATTAAGTATTTTAAAGCCGACGAAAGTTCTATACAACTACAAGGTGCATTACTTCCTATCAAATTCAACTATCCAACTTAGTTTTCCAGCTAATTTCTTGTTATTAACACTCCCACATACATTATTCGTTAGTTGTGTTATCTCTGCCGGCGTTTACAGAAGAAATTGCTCATGCATTGGACATCACTAGCTGTGATTAAGTGACGAAGGTGGGGATGGTGGGGGCAAGGACTATTTTACAATTTTCGTTTTTCTTTATAGACAAGGGTTAGCATTAAGAGGCCATAGAGCGGGGGCAGAAAGTGACAAGAAATGTGAGGGGCAACTGCCGGTGTCTTCCCGTTCCATCGCTTCTCGAAAAGTGGGCGTGGTTTGTTTCGAGACATCGCTCCTGATAACGAAAGTGGTTTTTCCGGGTTATGTTAGGTTAGGAAAAACCACTTTCGGTATCAGAAGCGATGGATCGGAACAAACCAGGCCGCTTTTCGAGAAGCGATGGAGCGAGAAGCGATGGAACGGGAGTAAATCCAAATGCCCCCCAAAATGGCCCCTAAGCGGTTTCATTTGTTGGAAATGAGTAAATTATATGCAGTTGATTTGAATTCGCTGTACGAAACCATGTTTATATGTAAAATTGTCTCTGAAAAACAGAGAGGGGAAATAAGGTGGCCGGGTGATTTTCAGCGATTACAGACACACTCTATGTACGCCACTGTTCCATACCCATCAATACAATAAAACAGTGAGACGAAAGGCGTTTTTTATTTCTCCGATTGAACTTTCATGAGGGATTTTGCCCCCCCCCCCCCCCCGCCCCCAATAAAACGGTCTGCGTACACCTGTGCTGCCACAGGATACTGGACAATAACAACAATAAAAAATATCCGATGAAAATGTCATTTTTTAGCAACAACTTGAAAATACAGAAATTGGTATGTACAGTCACCGGCAATAAAAAAGGGACACCTAGATCCTGAAATGCTTACTTCTCTGCAAGGCGTTATGTGTGACTGTAAATAATCGCATGTTTCGTTAGGTTCCAAGAGTTAGGTTTTGTAAGTAAAAGGTTTCATGTTAGAAGAAAGTTGCTCTTTAGCAAGGCAATTTGAGTAGAATTCTATAGGGTGGTCCAAAAGTTCGGAACGGGCCGAATAAAACCGAAATTCAAGCGGTTATTGAAATTTTATATGTGTACATGTAGTTTGGGGATGGAGGAAAACCTACCAAACCGCTTTGGAAATATGGTCACCATCTTGAAAGCCCCATCTTGGATCGAGATCACTTTTTTTAAAATGGGAACAGAGGCATGTGACACATGAAATTACACTGGTTTGAGTTGGTGTTTTAAGTCCACTTAATGCACAGTAAGGCTAATCGGGACTGGACATACAGTTTAAACTGGGATCCGAACCAATTGTGTCTGCACCGGGTATCGAACCCGGGACCCCTTGATTACATGACAATGACGCTACCACTGCACCAGGGGGAGGTCCGAAATTACACTGGAAAAAGCTCACAAACACGATGATAGCATTCATTTTTGCAAAACTTTATTCATGTTCATGCTACAGGGTGTTAAAGAAGTGTTTTTAACGGTTTCTCTCGTTGTTGCAGGATGTTAGAGGATATGCTCAATGTGTACACCATTGTTGGCCAGTGTCATATTGAGTCGATTCCTGATGGACTTTCGATAAGATGTCGGGTGCGATGCTTGCACAGCACTCGACAATTCTGTCTTTCAAATGTTCCATATCATGAACTTTTACGGAATAGACCAGTGATTTCACGTGGCCCCACAGATAAAAATCGAGGGGGGTCAGGTCCGGCGAACGTGGTGGCTATTCCACAGACCCCCTGCGACCTATCCACCGATTGGGAAACTTGATGTTCAGATAGTCCCTAACATTGTGACCAAAATGCAGGGTAGCGCCGTCGTGTTGAAAGAACTCAGGGAAACTGCCATCCTCGATCATGAGAGATGGAAACACTTTTGTATCCAGTAAGTTGAAATAATCCTCGGCATTGAGGGTACCGTCAATGAGGAAAGATCCTACCACACGGGTTCTCCATATGCCACACCATGCAATCACTTTTGAACGGAGGACTGTCCCAGATGTATCCACCCAATGAGGATTCTATCCAGACCAGTATCTCATGTTTTGTCTGTTCACCTCCCCATTGAGATAAAAATTTGCTTCATCACTGAACAACACCTTGTGAGGGAAGGTAGGGTCTTGTAACACCTTAAGGGACATTTCGTCTGCAAATTCAACCCTACGGTCAGGATCGTCCTCACTCAGGTGTTCAAGCAACTGGATCTTGTATGGATGCCATTTGTGTATTTTCAGAATCCTCATAATGGAAGCACGACTCACACCAGTAACAGCAGCATGACTACAGATACTACGGTGCGGACTCAACGCAACTGCCGCCAACACAGCTGTTGATGTCGCTTCATCTGTGGCTAAATTAGGCCTACCTGATATGGGCCTGTTTGCAACAGATCCAGTCTCTTTGAACTTAGCGATCAGTTTCCGCACAGTGCTGTCAACAATGGGAGCTCGTTCTGGATGGCGCTGATTGAACTCATCGGCGATGACTTTCGAGCTTCTTTCCCCACACATTAGAATGATTTCCACGCGTTCTGCTTGTGTGAGCTCCATTTCATAGTGCACCTGCAACAATGAGAGAAACCGTTGAATACACTTCTTTAACACCCTGTAGCATGAAATATGAATAAAGTTTTGCAAAAATGCCTAGATTCCCATTTAAAAAAAGTTATCTCGATTCAAGATGGCTGCTTTCAAGATGGCGACAATATTTCAGAAACGGTTCGGTAGGTTTTCCCCCATCCCCAAACTACATGTACACATATAAAATTTCAATAACCGCATGAATTTCGGTTTTATTCGACCCGTTCCGCACTTTTGGACCACCCTGTACTTTTGATTCCCGTCAAATAGAGATGAATTCATCACCATGAACAACCGCCAATAATATAATTTCACTAATGGATAAAGTCACAGGTAATCGTCGTTAAGAGCAGTGGAAATAAAAATATGAATTTCAATAATTTCAAAACCCTTACCTTCTACATAAGCTGATATTGATCCTCGAAAAGTTACACCTTTAAAGTAAATTAGGTACTTCGTTCAAAAAGTAACTACGTTACCGTTACATCTAATCAATTTAAACAGTAACTGGGTTCCAATTTACTGTACCTTCAAAAAGACAAAGTTATTTCTGCAAACAGTTAATTGTAGGCAATCTGTATTTTTCAATTGATGACAATTTAGCTATAGTTATCGTTAATTTTCATAAAACTTTAATAACTCAATTAATTTTGTTGTTTCTATTCTATACTCTGAAAATAAGAGGTAGCAATTCGGCGTCCACCCATCGTCGAATAACATGGGTACCTGGGGGAAACCCTGAATGGTAAAGGCGGTCAGGGGCGTGATGCTGATCACATCACCCCCACTCACGACCGGATCAAGAAAGTGTGGGGCTTTACCCCCATACACCCTATACGCCTTCATGGCATAGTGCTAAGCACAGGAGGGCACTTTACCTTTAGCAATTCAATTAAATTTCTGAAACTTAGCAGCAGCATTACTACCCAACTATATACAAAAGAAACGAATGTTCTAATACTCTGTCAACTTAGATTTCAAACATATTACAAGAATTTTGAAGGAGCAGAGGTAGAAAGAATATATGGAGTGTCGAAGTCAACAAACAGCTACATGCCTAATTGTCTTGAGGATATTTTAGAAACAGAGGAAAGGAAGGAAATACAATCTCTCCCGGGAAACTCTGGATCAAGCGAACGAAAACAAGTCGAGTAGTGACTCTAGAGGGCCCGACGAATGAACGCGTGAGGAGGGAAGTGAGTGAATAAAGGGGAGAACATGGCTACAGCTACCAGCCGTTTGCAGCAATGCGCACTGCTTTGCTCCGCCCACTCGCTTTCTCCCCTTCTCCACCGTTATGCACGACCTTGCTCCACATACTCCAGAGACAGGGTGTAGATATTACTTGAAAAAGTAATTATTAGTAAAAGTACAAATAGAAGTTAGAAGCAAGGAGTTACATCAAACGACGAATTTGTATAACATGCCACAAAAGAGAGACTATTTTAACCAGGGTTGTTAAAGGTCCAGGAATTTTAAATAAATTCAAATCAGGTCCAGGAGAGAAAATCAGCAAGTGTATATGGGTTCTGGACCGTAAAGAACCTTTTTATCTGTAAAGTATTTCAATTCGGTTCGGGAACCTTTTTTCCATATCAATTAAGATACGGTCCAGGAATGCTTTTTCTTCTGAATAAATTTAAATACGGTCCAGGAACTTTTTTCAGAATGAATTTAAATAAGGTAAAGGTACCTTTTTTCCGGATGAATTTAAATACGGTCCGGGAACCTTTTTTTCCGAACCAATTTAAATTCGGTCCCCAGTGGTCCTTGGTGTTGGAATTCGGTCCAGGAACCTTTATTCCAGGAAGATTTTTTTTCCGAATCAGTTTAAATAGGCTCCAAGTTCCGTATTGTAATGAAACAATACGCAACTTGGATCGAATACGGACCTGACGATAAACAATTATCCACTTGTGAGCATAAAAAACTAATCCAGGTGCTGGCTGTCTCGAGAATATAAGATACAAGGTAGAAATGGGCGAAACGCAAACGCTGCAGTCACGTTGCCCCTCTCCATGTAGCCCCATTCTCTCGCGCGCGTTCCTTCACTTGGTTGTATAATTGCCCATACCTGTTGTGATATCTGCTGGGAACACCGGAGCCTCACGTTACCTCATCGACGGCTCCTATTGGCCGCGGTTCCTGGATTGGATGCCGGAGCAACACGTGACAGATTTGTTTGAACTCAAAGTGACGCCACACTAATATAGTCCTCCGTTATGTACAGTAACTCTTAGACAAGGAATTTCTGAACCTGGCCCAAGAGAGAACAACAGCATTTTAATTTATTCCCTGCGATACGTTTTTCTACAACCCCAGTGTGACATTCCAATGTAAAACGTACTCGCGGACATTTTTAGAAGGCAACTTTTAATCGGTCAAGCCTGGTCTGTAATTGTAAATAAATTCAATCCCGGACTGGGAGAGAAAATCAGCAACGTAAATGAGTTCTAGACAGTGCATAACCTTTTCATATTTAAAGCATTTCAATTGGGTCCAGGAACATTTTTTTCCGGATCAATTTAAATACGGTCCAGGAACCTTTTTTCCAGAATGAATTTAAATTCGGTCCAGGAACCTTTTTTCCAGAATGCATTTCAATTCGGTCCAGGAACCTTTTTTCCAGAATGAATTTAAATTCGGTCCAGGAAACTTTTTTCCGGAAGAATTTCAATTCGGTCCAGGAACCTTTTTTCCAGAATGCATTTCAATTCGGTCCAGGAAACTTTTTTCCGGAAGAATTTCAATTCGGTCCAGGAACCTTTTTTCCAGAATGAATTTCAATTCGGTCCAGGAAACTTTTTTCCGGAAGAATTTCAATTCGGTCCAGGAACCTTTTTTCCAGAATGAATTTCAATTCGGTCCAGAAAACTTTTTTCCGGAAGAATTTCAATTCGGTCCAGGAACCTTTTTTCCAGAATGAATTTCAATTCGGTCCAGGAAACTTTTTTCCGGAAGAATTTCAATTCGGTCCAGGAACCTTTTTTCCAGAATGAATTTAAATTCGGTCCAGGAAACTTTTTTCCGGAAGAATTTCAATTCGGTCCAGGAACCTTTTTCCAGAATGAATTTAAATTCGGTCCAGGAAACTTTTTTCCGGAAGAATTTCAATTCGGTCCAGGAACCTTTTTTCCAGAATGAATTTAAATTCGGTCCAGGAAACTTTTTTCCAGAATGAATTTAAATTCTGTCCAGGAAACTTTTTTCCGGAAGAATTTGAATTCGGTCCAGGAACCTTTTTTCGCGCATCAGTTTAAATACGGTTCAGAAACCTTTTATCGGGAACAATCAAAATACGATGCAGGAACTTTTTTTTCAATGTAACAATACGCGACTTGGACCGAATTTAAATTGTGCGAGAAAAAAGGTTCCGGTCCTGCAGCAGAAGCCATTAGAATTTATGGGTTTCTGGACCTTAACAACCCTGATTTTAACCACGTACCTGAGGAAAACGTACTGCAATTACCACCAACGAAACACATTCCAGCAACATTGATTTCGGGATAATATATAATACTGAACCCATAAAATTTGTAAATGGGTGTTGTGACTCTAAGGGTAAACAAGACTTAATATATTTTCATCCATTGCTATGTTTTTGTAGCTTCAACGTACTGTATTCGACATTTTTGAAGAACAACTGGGTGAATTGAGTGATATAACTCATCATCACCAATTTGATTACATAATCCATCAACATCGAACATCAGTATAATATAGTGTACTTTAAAAAGTAATTGCGTCACCTTGGTATCAATTTCTTCTTGTTTCACAAAATGGCTTCCCAGCTGCAAAATATTCCAACCAACATAATATTTCCAGTTACTTGTTCCCAACGGAATATAAGTTGGAAATCTTAGATTAATGGCATTGTTATCGCTTATGGATATGAAAAGACAAAGAAGGATTTGTTAGATTTCCTCGCAATAGGCTCACAGCATGAACAACGATAATACTATGAGTTACTCCGCTGTCAACACAAAGCGTCATTTGAAACATGGAACGTCACTTTACGCGCTGGAAAGTACAACCGTGTTATTCTATCTTCATATTTGTGATTATCTTAGCTGTTATTTTCATTACGGTGCTGCAGAGAAGAAATTTGGACACTAGTCTCTACAGCATACAGTTTAATTATACCCAAAACCATTCCATGAAAATGGTTTTGTACTGGAGCACGATATTTCGAAGGAACGAGTTCAATTTCGGTAAGGGACAGACAGGATTCATTGCTAACAAGTGTAAATTTACCAACTGCTTTACAACTTACAATAGAAACCTAATACCCATTGAGAACTTCGATGCAATACTTTTTCACGGTGCAAGCCATGGTAAATGGAAACCTCCAGGGAAAAGAAAACCTCATCAAAGATACGTTTTCAGCGATCACGAGTCACCGATGTACACAAAAGGGGATTATCCAAGTGATGTGGAGTTCTTCAATTGGACCATGACGTACAGGTGGGACTCCGATATACCACAACCTTATGGATTTCTTACAAAACCAACATCTCCAATTCCTCAAAATTTCTCACTGATATCCACACCACAGAAACAGTCAGGTAAAAGTGTGACCAACAGAACGAAGAACAAAGTTGTGGCATGGTTCGTCTCAAATTGTGAAACGCAAAGTCAACGTGAGAAGTATGTGAAGGAATTATCGAAATATTTGCCAGTGGATATGTACGGAAAGTGTGGAAAGTTAAAATGCCGCAGCAGAATGAATTCCGAATGTTACAAAATGCTCGATAAATCATACAAATTCTATTTATCATTCGAAAATTCATTGTGTAAGGATTACATTACGGAGAAAGTGTTCAGGATATTAGAATTCAATGTTGTCCCAGTGGTCCTTGGTGTTGGAACTTACAAAGATATCTTACCTCCCATGTCATACATAGACGTTCGAAACTTCACTTCCCCGAAGGAACTGGCCGAGTATCTTCTGTTCTTGGACAAGAATGATGATGCGTACAAGAAATACTTTTGGTGGAAGTTTTCGTATAATGTGTATAGTGGAAACAGCTACGGATTTTGTAAGTTGTGTGAAATGCTTAACGGTAATCTTCCACCAAAGAGCTACAGTAGTATAGACAAGTGGCTTCGTGAAGATAAATGTCAAGATGTTAGTTTCTTAAAAACTTAGAATGCTTTTCTTCCTTGGTGAAGTTCGAGTGATCCGAGATATTTTCCAGGAATTTTTATATAACTAACCCTGTGAGCAACAAAAGTTTGGAAAAAATCTGTTATCATATGAATATTATTATGAGCCCATAAAGAGCTCATTTATTAGAACATTTGCCATACGTATTCCTTTGATCATTAATTTCATAATTAACTTATCCTGTAGTACTGTTTTGGGGCATGATAACTGAGTGCGAAGAAACGCATTCAAGGTTCACTCACATGACAATCGTAGGGGGCGGGGGGGGGCAGAGTAAGATTTCATATTTTCCCTTCAGTCATAGAAACATTTATTATTATTATTATTATTATTATTATTATTATTATTATTATTATTATTATTATTATTATTGGTTTATTATTAATATTTTTGCTTTTATTGTTATGATTGTCATCATCATCATCATTATACTTTACGAATCATAAAATTCAAATTGAACTGAAAATCCTTGAGCGTGTATATTCAGACTACACTATATGATTTAGATAGAAACTGGGTTCGACTTGCTTCCTTTCCATAAACATTTATCACTTCTTTTATGGACAGATTTTTGTCTTCAAAGCAAATATGTCAAACAGAGAACACTTAATCTACTGTCTTTCATGATGCCTCTGATCTATCTTTTTACGTGTTGAAGTGTATTTTAAAATAAAGTAATAATTCAAGATGAAGGGGTGTTAATTATCAAACCAGATCCCGACTTCAGGAAATGATTTCCCAACTATTCAAAATCGCCGAACAGCCGAGAAATTCCAAAGGTTCTTATTTAAAAGGGGTTAATTCTTGATATTTTTGCACTATAAGTTTCTCTGAAATTCTCCAGAAGTTCTTGAAATTAGCATTTTTTATTCAAGAAGTGCAAAAATGATCGCTTCAAGAGGAAATACCATGTGACCGTAGGTTAGGCCATTTAATAATAAACTAGGTGCTGAAAACTTCCATATTTCAAACAGTATTGTTAAAGAAATCATGTGACAGAAGTCATTTTAGCGGGTATATATGTATCACGATTTAAAGCAACACATGTCTTTCAAAATGTCTTAAACACTCTTGGACGATGCAACATTTTAAAATTCCACAGTTGATACAAATTACTCTTACTACACTGATATTCCACATTTTCTATAAAAAAATATAATATAGGCTATATATATATATATATATATATATATATATATATATATATATATATATATCCGATTGTAAGGTTAGGTTCACAAATGAGCGATTCCAAACCTGGTGGAAGAGAGATTGTACATTTTATGTGTTTTGTAGAATGTCTCTCTTTCTTGTATGTACATTCACGGACATCTCTGGGTTGTAACAATCCCATCAACTTTCAATGTGATCGTTAAAACCCAGAAGTGTCTACGACTGTACCTATTACACTCAAATATATAATAATAATATGATGTATATCTTTGTTATTACCACATATACAATTTTGGTTTTGTACAATCCGAATATTTTGTAAATGACTTTTTTGTAGTTGTATATTCGACTTAATGCGATTTAGTAACACTACCACATTCCTTGTACCTTTCAGTTTTGTAAACCAGGGTCTGGAATCATATGATAACAATTATATATATTTTCAGCCATGCTGAATAAATTATCCTTGGCAAGTCCTAGGTCCGTTTATCAGTTTTACTCAATATAGAGCTTTCGAATGCATGAGATTTGTTACTCAATGTGTTTATCTTAGTTCAGTTCATACTGTTTGGTTTCAGACTTTCCTTCTTTTCTAAAGATAATACATATCATGGAAGAGTTTATTAAAATGTTGGTATTTCCTCCACGTGCTGTCAACATGTGAAAAAGAGGACATCCTGTAAAAACATATTCATTACTGTTGATTTATGTTGAGAGTTATGATTATTTCCATAAAACAACGCTAAGTGGCCAAAATGGAATTCTCTGGACAAAGAAGTTACACTTTCTAGTGCCTATTAGTAATGACATATCTGAGTGCAAAACACAACCACAAGGTTGTAACTTATTATGTGTTGTAATATACATATTCATTAATTCAATCCTATTTGTTATACCCAAATATAAGGTCATTATATTTAGTTTTTTTTTTTTAAAAAAAAGCAATTGATCTATATTGTTGACTTTTGATGAAGAAGTGAATATGTCATGGAGTTGTGTTTAAAATTATGTTTACAATATGTTTATAAAGCCATGAGTTTCCTATCCTATCAACTTAAAGATGATTGAATCATGAAAAAAAAACTGATCTGCTAAACTTATTGCAGATCCATAACCAAGTTTTAACAGACATAGCACAATTTCTGTGTCAACATAACATTATCTTAAATCCTCTAGACTTACAGAATATTCAATACACTCATATAATCTATCAAATAGCAAATACATGAACAGACTGTACAAGTAATTGCTGTCATGATGCGCTAGAATATAAAAGAAAAAAATAATACAACTAGCCAAAATTTAATTTGAAGCTGCTATATTTCTTAAATCAAGTTGCATAACTAAGAAAAAATTGTATTAATGACTGGAAATTGTGCTATTAGGTGTTAGGCAAAGTCTATTTTCACCCACATTATTACAATTTCTGTTGGTTGTTTTGTATTTGTTTCCTGCTATATCTATATTGAATAACTTGCCTGTTGTTAATTCAGGATTTTCATCAATATCTGTTTGTTTCACAGTGTACTACAAAGTAAAACTTGTCTATGTATGTTTTTAGTACTTAATATCAAATTTTCAATTCTAAAAGTGCATAATAAATATCAGTCTGCTTTAAATTGCCCAAACTATATTACTTGTGGAAAGTGGGAAATACTGTTTAATTTATTTGAATCATGGTTTTGTTGACCTTCCACGACTTTCCTTCCTCACCCGAGGAGTAAGGGAGATTCGCCACTCATTATACTTATACAAGAACCTTCTGCCAAAATATATAAATTTACCTGGTTACAAATTTGTCAAGCTATATGTTTAAAGCCTTATACAGGGTGATCGAAAAGTCCCCGAACCCAAACTTCAAAAACAATTTTCGCCGGTCGTTATTATGATAATGTCAAAATTTCTCGTGGCGAGGAAATGAACTACGAGCAGTGCTGGTAACAAAATAATCAGGTAAACCAAACCAACAGTTAACCTAAACTGTGAAAGCAAGGAACAAGTTGACCTTACCTGCGTGATCGTGTAGATCTTTCTCATTGGATATCTGGGTGGATGTAGGCACATCACAAGAGATGCTGAAAGTGTCCCCCATGCTGCATCATGCATAAACGTATGCGACGGCACATGTTTCGTGCTACGCGATGCAGAATAGGCACATTAATTGCAGTAATGTACTGGGCAATGTTGGTTTTCAGGGTATCTAAATCGTGGTGATTATTTTCGTACACTTTCCCCTTCAAATAACACCACAAGAAAAAATCGGGTGAGGTTAAATCAGGTGATCTTGCCGGCCAAAGCCCTGATGAAATCAGGCGGTCATCACAAAATTCACGCAGAAATGCCATGGTGGCATTGGACGCATGGCATGTTGCCCCGTCTTGTTGTAACCACACATCTCGTTCATAGGCGTCCAAAAGCGCGATAAACTGCTGTATAATGTCCTGGTACACAATAGAGTTCCTCTAACAAAAACACACGCTCCTCCACCGACAAACTCATCCTTGCAACTGGCGTGATTATTTTGTTACCAGCACTGCTCGTAATTCATTTCCTCGCCACGACTGCTAGCACCACTCGCCAGCGCCATCTCTTGTGTCGTGTACAGCCAAGACCCTCGCAAACCAGCTTCCACAGAAATTATTACATTATCATCATAACGACCGGCGAAAAAAAAATTGAAGTTTGGGTTTGGGGACTTTTCGATCACCCTGTAACACTCCAACTAGTAGATATAGGAATTAGAAATTCTACATTTTTACAGTACCAATGAATATGTAAAACTTCATTAGTATCTGAGATTCCCATGTAAATAAAGTGTCTCAATTGAAAAACAGGGCCTCCCCCATGGCGCAGTGGTAGCGTCATTGCCTTGTAATCAAGGGGTCCCGGGTTCGATACCCGGTGGAGGCACAAGTGGTTCGGATCCCACTTTAAACTGTAGGTCCAGTCCCGATTAGCCTTACTGTGCATAAAGTGGACTTAAAACACAAACTCAATTGAAAAACATACTTTTTTATGTTTATAATATTGGTGCAACATGCATGGATAAAAATAGAAAGAAAGGAACGATCGGAAATGATATCAAGTTATGCGTCTGCATATTTGAAGAGCTCGGGTGTAAAACATGGTAATGACTTTTTGGTCATTTCTGAGTTCATTAAGAAAAGAAGGTTATTAGAAGCTATACTGAAGATAAATTGTTTTCGTATTGTGTTTACCAATTTCAGAAGACTTCACTGAGTCCAATGCAAATTGTATAATATGGCTATTTCACTCAAAAAATTGAAGGATGGCACATTTTACTTTGTAACTCAAAAATTACCATAATGTCACTTACCATTTTTTACACCAGAGCCCTTCATTTAAGAGTGCCACACTCTTAATACAATCCCTAAATATTTCATAAAAATGCTCATTTGAGGTGAATGTTCATTTTGTTGCCAATTTTTACTTCCTTTTTGGATTTTAGGGAAGGTGGCTGTAAGAGAAGGTAAGTGTTCACATATTTTGTACCAATCACTACTAGAGTCGAACAACAGGTGGCTTTCCAGGTGAATTTCCTTGTGGAATTTGAACTTTTTGTTATTGTGAGCGTTGCTTTCTCTCCAGGAGCTATTAAAAATTTGTCAATATCCCCTTGGACCCGGGATGGAAGTATTGTGGTAACATGATAACTTTTGATAATCAAAAACATGCGAGAAACGTCAAAAAACTAATTTTAATGACATGAAAACCATATGAACTTGATCTTGTATCTGAGATATTATGTACAAGGGAAGAGTCTTCCAGCAGGGGCTACAACCAATAATAAATCTTCATTTTACAGAAAGTGCTGTTTCTTGAAGTTACTAAACTAAAGAAATCCTGCAATCTATTGGTAACCACCTGAACGCCATATTACAGAATACTTCAATGAATGAATGGAAATGTTTCAATCTGGTAATACTAGTGAAATGACGTGAAATCGGATAAACCTCCGATAAGTTTGGTTAAGTATAACTATCTATATTGTATTTTTTTAGCTTGAATTGGAAATTTCTTAATATTTGCCTCTCACAGGGGCGCCAAGTTTCGAAAAACATTGGGCGACTCAAACACTTGAGTTATAAATTAACAAGAAATCTCATAAATCCAGCTTTTCTTATATCATGATACTACTGCACACCAACAATGCATTCTTACTTTTATTTTTTTAAACAAATTCTGTTGTTTATTGATTTCAAAAAGCAATCCATCACGAACCACGATAACAAAAATTAAATAACAAATAACAATAATAATAGCAATATGAAGAAGGCAAATTATTGGATGGGCTCGATCTCCACAGGCCATATAAGTTCGCGTCATTTAAAGTTGAAAAAGTATTTAAACGATTTGGAAATGCCCTCTGTGGAACGATTTGGAAATGGCCTCTATGGAAATTAGCTGATAAAATGAATGGCACAATATACCGGTTGTCCGAATTGAAACGCCCTAATTTCAAATGCTTATATTAAGCATAATATACAGGCAATAACAGTGTGATAGGTGGTACATGGTAGCTTAGCTGTGAAAATTTTAAATAAGTAATGAATAATTAGGATTCGTTTATTTTGTATCGTTCCAGGTGGTGAAAAGTGAAACATATCTTGATATGTTAAACAATTTTGTGTTCCCTCAGATAACACATCGACACCAAAAACTGATTTTCCAGCAGAATGGAGCACCTCCACACTGGCATTTGGCAGTCCGGAACATATTGAATGAGGAATTCCCTTAAAAATGGATTGGGAGAGGTGGTCCAATTTTTTGTCACCCCGGTCTCCTGACATTACTCCCCTGGATTTCTTCCTGTGGGGACAGATATGTTAAGGACATGGTCTATGCAACAAAAGTGACAACTGTAGGACAGCTTCGTGAGAGGATTCGCGGTGCTATTGAGACAGTTACGCCACAGATTCTGCAGGCAACCAGGAGAGAAATTGAGTATCGCCTCAAAATTCTCCATGTCACTCGTGGGGCATACATAGAAATTTACTGATTGCACAGACAAAACTTCATACTCATGTGTATTCATTGTTGTATAAATCTTTTGAATGCATTAAATACGAGCGGTACTACAGTCGGTTAAAATTAGGGCGTTTCAATTCGGACACCCTGTATTCTGTGATGGTCTAAGGAGGCGAAGTTCAGTTCTCCAATAAAAATGACCCACCACTTCTAAATGTAACTTGATAGCTACTTGTAACACATTAATCAACAACTCTTCTCTGGTACAGTGGTACAGTGGGATTCACTAGTATTGCTCGGCAAATTGTGCATGACTATTTTAATTTATCTTGCATCCTATGTGTTTTAAGCGATGGATTTTTAAGTATGCTGGTGCAGAAGTTGTCAACAGCTTGTTTTGAGTTTTCTTTTAATTCTTGAAGTTCTTATTGGGTCAAATAAAGTGCACGAGCATGGTAATGGACAATTTGCACGGTGTTACTCATGGATTGCACTGTACATAACGACCTGGACCAGGTGGATGTAAAGTGTTATTGAGCTTGAATGTACTCTGTAGACCAAAATAATTCAGATCTGTTTATGTATTGAGTTTCGTGTACTCCTCTTACGCCCAATAAAATCAACTAATCCTACACAGAGAACCCCAAATGTGTCAATTAACATAAGTACATTGACTCCAGTAATACATTATAGCGTATAAACGAATGATGCATTTTGGTGCATCAAAATACACAGAGAAATGCATCAAGGGGTACTTTTGTCACCTTCTATGCCGTGCGACACACTAAAAATGCATCAATTCAAAAGAAACAAAAATACTACGTTTAACTGTCAATTTGTACACCAAATGTGTATTATTAACCTTGATTTTATGTATTTGGAGTTCTGCGAATACATGTGTGAGTTGGATATATAGTAATTGAGTCTTATATATTTTTACACACAACGTGAAACTAAATTCCCAAAAAAAATATAAAGAGCAAATTTATGACACGCTGTCTTCTTCATTGTTGCAATGATTCACTTGTAAACAATTACAAGAAGCTAATGCAAAATGTTTCATATATTTGAATGATGCTGCATTGTTTAGCTTTCATGCCAAACAAGAACAAATAGTAAACGACAATGGAAGATGTAATTATAATAAGATAGGTTAAACAGTATTGCAAACCAGTTTAAAAAATCTGCAGTACACGTGTGAATATGAATTAATGCACCTTTTCCCTTTTTTCAATTATACATGTAAATCATTGTGAAAATTAAAATTTGCAACTTACTTGTTTCTTCATTTTGAGTGTCCAGTCATTTCCATAATTTTATTGCCATTATTTTGATGCGGGAAAGTTTTATTTTCAGTTTAATAAACTATCAAATTTAGGAGCATATATATATATATATATATATATATATATATATATACATATACACAATACATACACACACACATATATATATATATGCGCTTTGGGAACATAAGGACCAAAGCCTCTTTATATACTCACCATTTGGAAAATTCTTGTTTTGAAGACAAAATACTGTGTAGATTCAGCACATTGTCACTTTCCTTATATTCCATCATAACAGAGAAGATAAAGCTTTTTAGCAATTAACCACATCTCCACACTCTGTCTCGGGAATCTATGGAGCAAGGTCACGCATAACGGTAGAGAAGGTGAGAAAGCAAATAGGCAGAGCAAAGCCGTGCGCTCTGCTGTAAACGACAAGTAGCAGAAGTCGCGTTTTCCCTTCCATGCACTCACTTTCGCTCTCATCCGTTCATTGTTCCAGCCCTCTCGACTCACTACTTGCGCAGACTTAATTTCATTCGCTTGCTACAGAGATTCCTGAGATACAGTATCGCGTTGATCAAAGAATGTGATTGTAAATCAACATTTGCTGATTTAAGAAGAAGCACATTAAAATCATATTTCTTGTAGATTTAGTTTCAGACTACACAGTACCATGTGTACTGACTTCCAAAATTTTGTAAGAATATAGATAAGCGATTAGTTGGATTGAGCTATTAGTTACGTTTTTGGTTCATTATGTTAGCAAATGTGTCTAGTGAAGTTAAATTCTATGCACGTTGGATGTATTTGCAATATTTTGTTTTATGTAACTTCCAAGAAATTGCCGTTGTGACATATAGGCTACCTTTATGAAGCAATTGTTCACATTTCCATAGCACTTTGGCGGAAAGTTACTATTAAGCATTTGGCACAACTTACACATAAAGTAACTATTTTTATTGTGTACATCATATGAAGACTTCCACCAAAAATATTTCCTGTACTCCTCGTCATTCTTGTCCAAGAACAGAAGATACTCGGCCAAGTCCTTTAGGGAAGTGAAATTTCGAACGTCAATGTACGACATAGGAGGTAAGATATCCTTGTAATTGGCACTTCCAAGAACCACAGGGACAACATTGAATTTTAATACATTAAACAATTTCTCTGTAACGTAATCTTTGCACAATGAATTCTCGAATGACAGATAGAACTTGTAGGTTGTTTCAAGCATCTTGTAGCATTTCGACCCTTCTGAACGTGAGCAGTTTAGTCTACCACACTTTCCATACACATCCACTGTCACATATTTGGATAACTTCTTCACATATCTTTCACGTCGACTTTGTGTTTCACAATTAGAGACAAACCAAGCCACAAGTTTGGTCTTTGAGTTAGGTACCACACTTTTAACTGGATTACTTGGAGGTAATTTTGTTAGTGAGAAGTTTTGCGGAACTTGAGTTCCGTGTTTTGTTAGATATCCGTAAGGTTTTGGAATGTCCTAATCCCACCTATACGTCATCGTCCAATTGAAGAAACTCTATGTCCTTGGGTTCTTCACAGTTACAAATAATGGTGTTTCTAAACCAAAGAGCACATACCTTTGGTGAGGTTTCCTCTTGTCTGGAATATTTCTGTTCCTCTTGTCTTTAATATGGAAAATTATTGCATCAAAATTCTCAACTGGTATTGCATTTTTATCCGATGTTGCCAAGCAGTTGGTAAATTTACATTTGTTAACACGAAATTAATCTTTACCTCTGCGGAAAAACTTCATGTTAGTTAACGAAAAGAATAGTCTTGATGGAGTCGTTATGCGAGCGGTTAAATCCCACAGGCTTGATCGAGTCATCCATTCGAATTCTTTGTTGAACATTTATACATACGATAACAACAATAAGCAAAATGATCAAAATTGAATGTAATATCTTCAGTGACAAAGGCTCGTGACAATTTACTGTGAAAGTCATATCGAAGTTTCAAGTGAAAGAGAAAGTGTGACAGCAACAGCTGATATTCTTATCGTTGCTTGAAATGTTGACAGCAGGAAAGGAGAATTGAAGCAGTATTTCAAATTGTTCACTGTCTGCCTGTATCAGGGATTGATAAAATCATATCTCCGTGTTAGGATTTCCAAGAGGCTACCCTAAGGAGAAGTTAATTCCATGTCAATTTCTACATTCATGGTGCTACAGCCCCATAATAATCTCGAAACAAAAAAAAAAGTGATCCCCGACCCATTTGCTCCACAGATTACCGAGATAAACTGTATGAAATATAATTCGTCTTAAATAATCACACCATTTCATTACCTTAATCTGGTGACAACTGCTTTGTGGTGTACTTTTACAAGTCAATTATTTCTCATACTTTCATTTTATAAAATGAGAATGCTCTTCACAATATTTTCTTAAAGTTTTCGTTCGCTTGCCACACAGATTCCTGGGACAGGAGGCCAGTGCAACGAGGGGCGGGGGCGAGATGTCAGGGGCCTCGCCCGACAACAGATAAAAGCGATTTCATCAATTTTTTTCAGCATATATTTAAAATCTTCAGTAATGCTGCTCATATCATGTTAAGAGGTTTTTTGATAGGATTGTTCCCAATATGTCTTCTTACGTTTGAAACATATTACAGCTTCAATATATTTTTTTAAAAAATCAACACACTTTAGGAATTCGTAACCAATCACATTATTTTATCGTTCACAGATAATAAAAAGAAGAAAAACTTGTTGAACACCATCGTTTATTCACACTGTGAAATACGGTACGTATGTGTAACAGACAACGATAATAGTATCAGTATAAGTCGCTTTCACTTACAGCGTCAATATGACTTCTACAGTAAGATATTACGGATCCCGATCACTGAAAATATTATATTGTAGTTTGTTAATTTTGGTTATTCTAATTATAGTCTGCATCAATGTTCTGCGGAGAAAAAACACGAATGCTCCTTTGTACGCTGTGAAATTCCATCATTCACAGGACGATTCGATCAAAACTATTCTTCTGTGGGGAAACCACCGTACGACTAAAAAGTTCAACTTCGGAGAAGGTCAGGAACCTTTCCTTGAAAACAAATGTAAATTCACCAACTGCAGGACGACGTCCGATAAACACTTGATGCCGGTTGAGAAGTTCGACGCAATACTTTTCCACGCTGCAGTTCGTCACAAGTGGAAACCACCCAAAAGGAGACGTTCTCATCAAAGGTATGTGTTTCACACTTTAGAATCACCAGTGAATACACGTTTATATTACCCCAGGGCAGCGGGATTCTTCAACTGGACCATGACATACAGATGGGACTCTGATATTCCTCGACCGTATGGATTCGTGAAGAAACAAGGATCGCAAGACCCTCAAAATTTCTCACTGGTACCGTCACCTCAATTTCATTCAGTTCAACGTGTGGTGAGTAAAAAGAAGAAGCTTGCAGCTTGGTTTGTGTCTCGCTGTGAATCGCAGAGTGAGCGTGAGAAGTATGTGAAAGAATTATCGAAATATATATCAGTGGATGTGTATGGAGACTGTGGTAAGCTAAAATGCTCGCGTTCACAGAAATCACAATGCCTCAATATGCTGAACAAGACTTACAAGTTCTACTTGTCGTTCGAGAATTCATTGTGTAGAGATTACGTGACAGAAAAGTTGTTTAATGTGTTAAAACTGGATGTTGTCCCAGTGGTTTTTGGTGCTGCAAGTTACAAAGACATCTTACCTCCCATGTCATACATAGACGTACGGAATTTCACTTCCCCAAAAGAACTGGCTGAATATCTTCTGTTCTTGGACAAGAATGAAAATGAGTACAGAAAATATTTCTGGTGGAAGTTTTCGTATGAAATTTACAATAGTAAAAGTTACGGGTTTTGTAAGCTGTGCGAAATGCTTAATAGTAACCTTCCACCAAAGAACTATAGAAGTTTGGACAAATGGTTTCGTAAAGATGCATGTCATGATCCCAGTTTTTGGTAAACTGAAATTGGAAATGCAGCAGTAATTGGCAACCGACTGACAGGAATATTGTTTTCTTATTTTTACGAATGTAACAGTAATAAGAACCAATAAGGTATTTAAGATTTCTAAAGAGATGCATTGTGTTAATTAAAACGAATGTTGCTTTTTGAAATAAACAATTTTCACACTCAGTGACAATTGGAGTTTTCAGCAACTGGATAATTCTAAGAATTGATTTTCTCTTGGAAGAAAGGTACTTAGCAGTGATTATGTAGCAAAATGATGGCAAAATATTCAGTACTATAATCGTGTTAAACATTTAGATTTAGCAATCTGTGACGTGGAAGTTCGGCGGGGAAAGTTTTCTAACTGCGAAACATTTTTTCATCACCACAACACAAATAACTGTTGTGGACCAATGAGAAAATCATTGCGTTATTAACTTTTGTATCGAAGCGTTCATTCACTAAAATAATATCGATTATAGGGGAGAATAAGCATCAAACGAGCAAGTTATATATTCAATGTAAATAAATGAAATGAAAATGGCTAATATCGACGTTTGTGGGAAAAGTTTTCTTTGAAAAGTATTGAAGCTATTATCATATTTTAGAACCATTTTAAAATATATGTTACATTCTGTTAATTCGGAACGTAATTACAAAATATTCCATTGAAAATAGCTAATAGGAGCATCAACTTTTAAAAGTGTCTGTCTAATAATGAATTCATCTGGTGAAATTTACAGATGTCCTTACATTCCTGTTCCACACACTCAAAATTGACTTCAATGTTGCGTATATTACCTACAAATGACGTAAGTAAAATTATTTATCAGTATTTTCACAAAACACGGTATAAGCAAGGACGATGTTCTTTAATGAAGCCTCTTTTTGGTAGTCTATGAATTTTTACATGTGTACATGTGTCAGGCAGGTACCTATTAGGTTGCCTCGGAGACACTGGTTGTGTGATTTTAACATCAAATTGTGAGATAAGTATACTCTTAATTACGCTGTTTGTATTGCAAAAGACTTGGTTAACCCAGATTAAAACACGACACACTTAAAAACAATTAAAAGTGTTTTAGATTGATACAGGAAGAAACATAATGTAGCTTAATAGAAATTCAACAAGATCACATTTTTTAAGATGAGAATTATTTACCATACCTGCGAGAATGAGAAATATTATTGATTTCTCTGTAAACCTATTATTGATCAGGTGTTTGAGCATAGCCTAACTTGTCCGTTAAGCACCGAAATGTCAACCCCCCCCCTCCATTTTACACAATGGGCTACATTCTTCAACATTAACTGGACTCACAGCCAGTATAATTCTCTGTGGAGATTGTGTTGTTTCCTTTTCATGTATGTTTGGGATTGTCCTTTCACCAATTTCTTCTTATCGGTTTCCATATTCGCCTTAGCCAAAAGTGGCAGACAAGAGAAGTAAAATAAAGCTAATCAGAGCATAGTATATACACTGAAAAAACGGAGGCAGTTTTAAATATTAAATACAAAATGGCGGTTCTTTTATACTCAGTTGAATACAGTTAAATGCATGTATCATTGTCTACCTTTATTTATCCCTTTTAAATGCCAAGTTTAGATGTTTTTTCTTTCTCATACATGTTCTTATAAAATAGAAGACAAAACAATGAATAGAGAATAAGTGTTCACAGAGTGGCCCTTCTCCAAATTGAAAAGAAAATATTGCGTAAAAGAGTATTAATAATTCTTTTTCTATGTGGTCGAAGTGGATATTCCAAGGTTGGGAATACTTGGGCGAGTCTTGGGGATTGGTGTGGGGGATCGAACCTGGTTTTTCCTATCTGCGAGGAGGATGATTTACGCAAATGACTGGAAGAGGTTCAATCCCCCGCTTGTTCCCGCTTGCTTAAATTACTGATATGATCCATATGTTCTAAATATGATATCACTATCCCATTTACGAAGCTCTGTCTCAATCTGCTTGTTAAGTCCAACCCTGTGGTTCATTATGGAGCCACATATATATGATTCTAAAATAGAACTATTTTAAACACATCAAATATCACAATGTTGGAATGACCAGTCAGGATGAGAACTTGGTAAATAGATAGTGATATTATATTCAAAACGTAAGGGCTTGAAAACTCGGTTGACTCCAGTACTTGAAGTGGGAGGGAACACGTTCGTGTGTGTGTGTGTGCGCGCGCACCTGCGTCCATAATAGACCATAACTTACAGAAAGAAACCAAGCAATATGCTGAAAAACCAGTACAATATTGTTGAATATTTTAGAAGCAGTAATGTTCTGCAATCACTACCTACGTACGGCCGCTGGATTTTCCCAAAATGGACATGACATCATAAGGCACAGAGTTATCAACCTGCTGACATCAACTCTACGATGTGGGAGTTCAAATACCATGTTTCACAAGTCCAGGATTTACGGAGACCACACGGCTTCTTTGACAATTAAACTGGTCCAGGACAAGCAGCTTACGGAACAATACGAACAATAAAGCACAATGCCTCAGGGAGAACCTTCATAGGTGGTGAATATCAAGTCTATATTAAATTGTACTGTTTGCTTCTGATGGCATTAACTACTACATTAAGTCTGGATCGAGCATGAGTGCAATAGCAGGGTTGGTCGTAATTTAAGATGCACGAAAGTGTACTAAATCAAAGTGATTGCAGATTTTTTTAATGCAGATATAATTTATTGTGATACTTGTTAGTATTTTAACAAAGATAATGGGTGATGTGAAGCAAGTTCTCAAACAAATGACAATTATTACGCCACAAATTGAAAGATATTGACACCTATGCTGTATATCGTTATAATGGTTTTTCTACTGCTGGAAACAATAAGTTTGAGTTTTGTTTACAAGTACACTTTTATGCACAGATGGGCTAATTGGAACTGGACCTACAGTTGGATCCGAACCATTATGTGCTTTAAGTGCTGGAAACATCGTTTGCATTGCAGTGTGCAATAATTCAATAAATGAATATTGATGATTGATTGATTTGATTTACTCTACTTCGCATTTCTGTATGAAAGGAGAAACACAGGACATCACACAACACGAACCCCGAGGATAACATAACATAGGTAGTCCATAGTCCATAACACCAGAACCTCGCAGGTCTGCAAAATGGAGTCCAGGAAAGAAAAAGAGGTCGAAATTATGGAGAAAGTACAGAAGAGTTGGGGGTTTCTCACTGATACATCTCAAAATTATATATTTGTTTACATATATGTGTGTGTGTGGGTACATACGTATAAGATCAATCCACAGTCACTAAGCACAACAGCAATAACATTAAATAAATCAATTTATATCTTCGATCTTTTTTTCTATTCGGGGACTGGTATGGTATTGTATTTGAGCTAAATTGCAAGAAATGTTCTCAGACGAAACTTTAAAACGTTAAAACATAAACAAACTAGCAAGTTTGAGTCTAATTGGTGAATGTTACTGTGACTACAATTTGGTGGTAAAACCTTCGAAATATAATACGTGGTTCAGAAGGGGCAGGGGGCCAGAGAAGCAGTTATCAACATTTTTCTGACCACGCTAACTGTCGTTTATGTCGCCTTTTTAATTCTTGGGTAAATCGTGATGATAAGAATGAATGTGAACTTATGAATCATTGAGGGGACAACTAGAACTAGAGTTCGAACCTGGGACTTCTGATATCATGGTGTGTTACGTTTACCGTCCCGCCACTGAGGCCGATTGCTACTACAATCTGTCTCTAGAATCTGTGGACCAATGCCGCGCATAACGGTAGGGAAGGCGAGAAGGCGAGTGGGTGGAGCAAAGTAGTGTGCGCTGCTGCTGCAAACGGGTGGTAACGGAAGCCGCGCTTTCCCCTCCATGCACTCACTTCCCCTGTCATGCGTTCATTGGTCAAGCCATCTCGAGTCACTACTTGCTCAGAGGGCTTGTTTTCGCTCGCTTGCTCCAGAGATTCCTGGGACAGAGTGTAGGATATATTCTCAAATTCAGCTTCAGATAACTTATTTGTTTCTACAGCCCATCCAGCCAAAGAACAAACCCAGACTTTTCGTCTCCAGATGTCAGTTTCCAAGTAAAGAAAGCGGTGTTGCCACACGACTGATTTTTGCTCAGTCGTCAATGACATCTTATGATGTCAACATGCACCCTTCGCTCGCGGTTCAGGGAGAGGCAGACGATCGGAGACCCATTCGTTTGTTCCCCTGGGTCCACCGTTAGCCTTGGCCTTGTTGGGGATGCCTTTGCCACCTGTTTCGCTTTCAGGCATAAGTTTGTCAAGGCAGAAGATCTCAAGATTTCCCCTCCCCATGGCGACTGGACCAAGATAATTTGTTCAAAGGTTCATGTGACACTCCCTATCTATCGACTGAAAAGACTAAAATATAAGTTGAAGTTGATTATCTCAGCGATCGAGCTTTATAGTCGAGTCACCGTATCAACCGATGTCCATTCACAGCGCAGAACGGTTAATTCGACAAAATCCTGTTTCCCTGCTGGCTGCTTCGGTGTGAAGGGGTTTTAATGTTGCCGCTTTTTGCCCAAGCGGTAGGCCTAATTGATTGTTTGACCGCAACTTTCTTCGTAGTAAACGCGGCAACAGAAGGTCGGTGCCATAAAGGCGGTCTCCGCGTCGGCTGAAACGGCGTCCTCACTTTAGTCATTTAGTTATGGTGCGTCTATCTTATAAGGTTAATAGCGACGGTGTTGATGAAACATATGAGGGGCGTTTCTACCGTGCTTGCCTTTTTATTCCATCATCTACGAGAGAGGCCAAGAGAAGAAGGTGGTGCTTCTTGCCACATCTGTGCTCAAAGTCAACAAACCTCAGCGGCCATGAAGAGCTGAAAGCTACATTTTTAACTGCACATAATCCATGGCCAAGTGTGCACTTGAATCTTAAAGGAACGAACGTTAAAATGAAGTTTATATTGGAACCAACATTAGACAGAAAAATGGCAACAAACAGCCACTATTACTTCACCATTAACAAATATATGCACATAAAGTGCTCTCTCGTGTGCCCCTCCGAGGCTTGCTCTCAAAGCACTTTAAAAAATAGGCAAGACCATGTTGCATCATTCCCATCACGTGCCTGAACTAAAGTAAGTCTTAACAGAAGTGCAGCCTCAACAATAAAAGCTTCACCTCTTCAGGGACTCCCCCGCCGGAGATATAAAACATTCCCTTACAGCTATATTACATTGATTAGGCGGGCACTTGTTGAGATGAAAAGGAGTCGAAACAATAATGGTTTCTGTGGGCAGAGAAGAACAGTAAAGTCTTTTCATCTATGTTTCTGATTGAGCACATCCTGCTGGTAGATGTAGGTGAGAAACTTATCAGAAAGGATTGTGTATATTCCCAGCGCCTGCCTAAAGGCGTGACGTTCAAGAGACGGAGGTACGAACGAACCCTTTTTGATCTTCCCTTCAGTCTTTAATTTCAACCGTTTTTGCCTTCAATAGCTCTTCCTCACCAAGAACCGCAAGTACTTAAATATCCAGCAGCATAATAACAGGATCTCACTGCCAGGAGTGACGTAATGATTGGTTCGCACAAGAGCTTTTTGCTCATCGTTTGACGCCTGTTTGGTTCATACTCGCTGTATAGCATGGACAGTTGCTCTGAAACACTAGAATCTTTTTCTCACATGTCCGAAAGCAAACTAGGCGCCGAAAGAACAAGCGGCTTCTTCTTTTGGTTCAAAGGATGCCTTGATTAGGCTATTATATGGCTAAATTCTTCCAATGAGATGCTGGCTCATGGCATTAACTCCTGGTGTGACTACGAACAGCGGACGTTTAACAAGGGCTGAGATTCCCAGCCAGCATTTAATTGTGGTATCTTTGCTTTAGTTCGCTTGTATTCCTCAGTATACACAGACGAATGCAAGGATGGAAGATGCATTCATTATACACATTGAAATGCTCTTATGAATAAAGTAAGAAAACTAGTATCTTGCAAGTAGCTATTGGAGTACAGGCAAACAGGCGCTCGTCGAGAGGGGCAACTAGGACACTAACCAACAGCCCTGCGCATCATGGACCGTGTGCCACATGTAAAGCCCTTTTACCTTTACCAAATTTCGTTCTTCCCACACGAAATAAATTGTAGCCAATGCCGATTTTTTTGTTTCTAATATACAAGTCAGGGAAATGTTATAACAGGGAACGCTATGTGATTTTATGATAAGAGCAAAGATTGCAGTTAACTATCAAAAGAACAATGGATGTGGAAACAACTAAATGAAGCTACAAAAATCAAGCTGTACTGGTGACCATCTGACCATCTCTCTCTTTAAAGAAAAAAGGTGAAATAGAAGTATATCAGATCTAGTAGCTACCTAGCCTATTTCAACATATATAACATTGATTTGGTGTTTTAAATCCACTTTATGCACAGTAAGGCTAATCAGAACTGGACCTACAGTTTAAAGTGGGATCCGAACCACTATGTGCCTCCACTGGGAATTGAACCCGGGACCCCTTGATTACAAGGTGACGACGCTACAACTGCGCCATCGGGGAGGCGTAACATATATAAGTAAATCATACTCCATAGCTACAATGTCATATGCTTACTTTGCACGACAGTTGTACAAATTGAATAACTGGGACAAAACAATGAAGACAATAAGAAGACATGATAAAAGGCCGAAGTAAAAACTAAGAAAGCATGGCAACAAATCTTGAAGAAACTTCAATGTGTAAAGTAAACTGCCAAGATTGCAGATGAGATTAGATTAGATACAACACCGGCACACTGTCCCCTTGTAATCGAGTACTCCCGGGTTCTAACCCCAGTAGAGGCATATTGGCCAGTGACAGAAAATGGAATTTTAACTTTACGAAAAGAGCTGTCAATTTATACAGCCACAAAGTAACTGCTAAGAAAACAGTAGGTTTGTAACTGAGAGTGGCAAAGTATTAGGACGCGCGCACACACACACCCACATACACGAAATTTATCATTAGCTACTACAATAATTTGGATGGATGGGTTGATTTGCTTTATTTTACTTCGCTTTTCTGTCACTTTTGGCTAAACGCGAAGATGAGGATGAGTGATGATATGATGAAATTGATGAAGGGACACCCACAGAGAACGCCCATGCCTTGGCCGGAATTCGACTCGGGACCCCTGGTGTCGTCGTCGACAGTCGACACTACAATTTGGAGACACTTGATAAAAATAAAATTATCAACTCTTGTACAGTGTCTCTCAAAAGTTTTAGGACAACGACATTTTAAAGTAGGCGACCCAATTTACACAAGGCGTTGGTGGGTTGCGTGTAGAGTTAGGCCCAATTTCAGGGTTGCCACATGCACAATAGATATTTATAAAATACGCGAAATAATAAAAACAAGTATTATTGTATAAAATTATTAAAAATATCACGATTATATCGCAATTGACAAAATTCATTCTCAAAGAAAAAAATAGGTTTTCTGGTATTTCATCGCTGATGACTCTACAGAAAGGAAAAGAGGTGAGAGAAAACGAGAGGTGACAAAGAAGAGGAGAAAGAGAAAGCGAAAAGAGAAGAGGAAAAGTAGAGGAGAGAAGAAAGAGAGGATAGACGAGGAGAGGAGATGCAGTGAGGAGAATGGAAGAAGATTCTAGGAGAGATGAGGAAAATGGAGCAAAGAAGAGAAAAGTGGAGGAAGACGAGATGAGAGAAGAGGAGAAGAGGGGAGTGGAGAGTAGAGTAATGGAGAGAAAAAGAGAAGAACGAAAAGAATAGGAGAAGATTGCAGTGGAGTCGGAAATCTAAGACAGGAAAGGAGATACGAGGAGTGGAGATGAGTGGGATGGTGATAAGATGCAAGAAAAGTAGGGAAGGCGATATGAGATAAAGCAGAGCAGAAGGAGGGGAGAGGAGAAGAGAAGAACAGAAGGGACTGAAGAGAAGAGGTAGTTTCAGAAAATATCGTCTCAGCGTCTAGAATTGATACATTGGTTAAATTATCGACATGAAACATTCAATAACATTTTGAAATATATTGGAGAATGTATTAGATCGGTTCGAAATGCCTTTTGGCTTAGTTCAGAGCAAGATAAAATCTTCCATGTAAGATCTTTGATTTTACCTGCGTTTACACCACTAAAAACATGAATGTAATTTTAATATTTATAAGAATTCTACTATTTTTGTCCACTTGTCCGTTGAAATGGAGATTTTGTAATTTAATGTTTCCCCTCCCCCCCATCGTTAATTCCAAACTGAATCATTCCGTTTCACAAGGCGTGGACAATTAATACAATGGGATAGGTCTAAAACTTACGAAAAGTTTCTGCCACCGGAAGGGTTTGAACCTACTACCATCAGATTGACAGTCCTGAACGGTAAACACCACCCCACAAGCCTTCGCTCCTGAAAGTAAGTAGAAGGAGCTGACCAATGTGAAATGTAGATGCAACTCTCCTTCTACATGTAATGTGCAAACATATATTTGAGGAGGTATCCTTGCATTGGACTCGAGTGGGAAAAGGGGTAAAATTAGTATGTCCTGAATTGCCACAAACATAAATAGGTATTTCATTAATATTTGTCAATGTCTTTGAAGCAGTATACAATTATCGTTAGAGTATCATAATTCACGATCTTATACATGAAAATATCCCTTTGAACGTGTGTCAATTCATTTATTTGTTTATTTTTTTTATAAATCCCATATGCAGAACAATGTAGCCACTATACACTGCTTTTACTAATAATGTTACCATGCTCTTGTTTATAATAAAAGGAGAATTAAAAAAAGAACACCTTCTAAGGAGGATCGAACCTGGGATTTAGCAGTCCAATCTAGAACTCTAACCACTACACCACGCCCTTACCTTCGATTGAAACAACAATTCTGTCCCTCCAATATTGTAAATGTCGTTGGGTATACATGTAGTTGAACTTTTACTTTATAATTTTGGATTGCTTTCTTGTAGTATAGCAGATATCTTCGAGAAATTATTTTCGAAGTGATGAAGAAAAACTAGAATTTTGGTACGTAGTTGTGAAAATGCGAGTTATTTCTTCAAATTTGTTATTGTGATTAGACATTGTTAATGGAAAATATCTAGAGGCTTGAACATTGCAGGACTATATTCTTTTCCTGTGATACTGCAACAGACGAAATGCTTTGTTTACTAACGGAAGTCTCGTGTTCAGAACAGTCTTATGAAATGTATTTGCTGTTACGTAAGTTAACACGAAATAATTACACCGTTTGCGAACTACCAAATCTGCGCAACGTTAGACGTAAACAGGCGGAAAATTTTTTTCATAAAATCACTTCACATTTGACAGTATTAGTCAAGAGATTCTCGTGGGACACTGTGTTAAGGTGCTGGAGTAAATCCTTCTTATTTTTCTTCCTCGAAGAACAACAATTTTTAAAGTAGAGCAACAGTCGTTCCGCCCTTTCTTATTTCTTTTAAATTCTTCCACATTCCTTTAATTGGGTTAAAAATAAATAAAAATATTGCTTGCATTTCTGTCATTGACGTAGACGAGGCCCATACGCAGGATTTCTTTGAGAGAGAGAGAGAGAGAGAGAGAGAGACAGATATTACAAAATATTTCAAATAGTTCAAATAGAGCCATTGAAAAGTCATAATAATTCTATATTTAGAAAATAATATATTTATAAATTAAATGTTGCGTACTAGGAATTATTATTACAATAAAGAAAGAACATGTCTAATTGTGAGTTAAGAAAAAACAATAATAAAGAGACATCTCGCATCACGATTGCAGTTCGAAAAAGTCGGGACAGGGATTGAAAGTAACACACTGTCCTGACTAAATCTGTGAATAGGACGTCTGCTAGCTTTGCATTATAAAACTAAAACCATCCAATATTGCAGCCTGAAGACTTTCGCGCAAGAAACAGATTCATTTATGTAAGAACAAAATTGAAATTTTTACATATTTCTAAAATCGACAATGTTATTTTCGTAGTTACTGATAGGTTCACATTTAAATATCTCAGGGTTCGAGGGGGGCATGGACCCCATGCCCTGTGCACTGGCCTGACGTAGACAGTGGGAGAGAAATTTTGGAGAATCTCTCTATTAAATTTATTATTTACATCCACCTTATGCTCAGATTGGTTTAGTGACAATCGTGAACTTTTCGTTTAATATATAATATTTGGTTTTAAACGACGGGAGAACATTGGTCGAATTTCCTTTCTTGCTCTTTTGAGAGAATATACATATACTTCTACAATAGCAATCGCGTTCGGAAACGGTGAAAAAAAATGACTTGGTTTTCAAAGGCACACAAGCTTGGTAGCGTAGCTTGCTCGCGTTCAAAGTTACTCACTCGCGCTATTCAAGGCCGCTTCTTATCGCAAACCACTGTGCGTCGATGCACAGTGTCTGCACCCAGCAAGTTACAAGTGACCAGAGTCGAATTTTAAAGAGAATCTGAAGAATGATAGATTTCATGTTGGGCACTAGCTCAACATGCAATAGTTTAAGTGATAATGTCTGACAAACCTTATTGAATAAGTATTGGGATAGTAATATGTGTATCCGCTCCTTTTTAACAATGTAAGCTCGAAGACAATTTATATTCCATTTGTTTATATTGGCAACTTGGTCAACCGGAGGTTATTTTATGGAACTATTTCGTAGATGTCCATGTAACCGTTATAAAAATACAAATAAAATATATTCACAAGCTTAGATATACTACCAACGAAGAAATAAATTCAGAGTTAAATTTCAAATGCATGTAGAGTAATATACAGCATATAGAGTATAGAGCATATAGAGTAATTCTAGAAGTACAGAGCTATATCAGAGCATTGAACTTCTTTTTGCAGGATAACGTTTACAATATTGAAGCGACAGAATAATTAAAAACTGTTGCTCCAAGGGAAACAAAGGGCGTAGTGTATTGGTTAGAGTTCTTGAAAGCATTGATTACGGCCCCAGGTTCGATTCTCCATACTAGGTATTCTTTTTTTTCTTTTGTTAAAATCCCCTTCTATTAAAAAAGAGCATGGTAACATTATTTGTAATAGCAGTGTATAGTGGCTACATTGTTCTGCATATGGAATTTAGAAAAAAATGAACAAATAAATGAATTGACACACGTTCAAAGGGATATTTTCATGTATAAGATCGTGAATTATGATACTCTAACGATAATTGTGTACTGCTTCAAAGACATTGACAAATATTAATGAAATAACTATTTATATTTACAAGTATTGTTTGAACATTACATGTAGGAGGAGAGTTGCATCTACTTTTCACATTGGTCAGCTCCTTCTACTTACTTTCAGGAGCGAAGGCTTGTGGGGTAGTGTTTACCGTTCAGGACTGTCAATCTGATGGTAGTAGGTTCAAACCCTTCCGGTGGCAGATAATTTTCGTAAGTTTTAGACCTATCCCATTGTGTTCATTGTCCACACCGTGTGAAACGGAATGATTCAGTTTGGAATTAACGATGGGGGGAGGGGAAACATTAAATTGTCAGCAACATGCCCAGCATCTCCACCACGTAACGAACCTTAAAGTTCGTGGGATCTTAAGAGTACCTAGAAGGTTAACCAGTTAATTGATGGGGTGATGTAAACTACTCATCATTCATCCTCTTGATGAGACCACTCGTCAGTGACATGACGAGTTATCGCTTGGCAATGCGAAAGGTAAAAATTTACACTAGGGACTAGACTACAGAAAAGACAATGGTCACTCGTTAGGTTTTGTGAACTGTTGAACCTGTATCATGGCTGGGTGTAGGATAATTACCTGTCTATCTGAAGTCTCTTAGCTGAATCGAAATAATCGAAGTCCTCTGTAAGCTTCTATCTTATGCTGACCAAAGCGTGCTTCCACTCCTGACCTCCTGCCTTGCTGACCACCTTCTCTCTCTCCACTCAATCCCAAAAGTCCATCACTTCCCAGCTTGTCTCACCTCTATATTCCCTGGCCATCGAGCTCTTCCTCGATGCCGAATTGCCGAATCGTGTGATTATAATAATTGCTACCATGCAAACCGCTGACTCTAAAACCAGAAGTATCACCTGTTTCCTGAATGCTCAGGAGGTCTGCATGGCACAACACAATGCATTGTAAACATGCCTAAGAGGCTTGAGACAGCTGAGAAAAACAAGTGAATGCCCTGGTCAACATGAAGCGTTCAGAGAGACTTAAATAAAATAAACATACAATCTTAGGGATTGATACGTTATTAAAATAACATTCATGTTTTTAGAGGTGTAAACGCAGGTAAAATCAAAGATCTTACATGGAAGATTATATCTTACTCTGAACTAAGCCAAAAGGCATTTCGAACCGATCTAATACATTCTCCAATATATTTCAAAATGTTATTGAATGTTTCAAGTCGATAATTTAACCAATGCATCAATTCTAGACACTGAGACGATATTTTCTGAAACTACCTCTTCTCTTCAGTCCCTTCTGTTCTTCTCTTCTCCTCTCCCCTCTGCTTTATCTCATATCGCCTTCCCTACTTTTCTTGCATCTTATCACAATCCCACTCATCTCCACTCCTCGTATCTCCTTTCCTGTCTTAGATTTCCGACTCCACTGCAATCTTCTCCTCTTCTTTTCGTTCTTCTCTTTTTCTCTCCATTACTCTACTCTCCACTCCCCTCTTCTCCTCTTCTCTCATCTCGTCTTCCTCCACTTTTCTCTTCTTTGCTCCATTTTCCTCATCTCTCCTAGAATCTTCTTCCATTCTCCTCACTACATCTCCTCTCCTCGTCTATCCTCTCTTTCTTCTCTCCTCTACTTTTCCTCTTCTCTTTTCGCTTTCTCTTTCTCCTCTTCTTTGTCACCTCTCGTTTTCTCTCACCTCTTTTCCTTTCTGTAGAGTCATCAGCGATGAAGTACCAGAAAACCTATTTTTTTCTTTGAGAATGAATTTTGTCAATTGCGATATAATCGTGATATTTTTAATAATTTTATACAATAATACTTGTTTTTATTATTTCGCGTATTTTATAAATATCTATTGTGCATGTGGCAACCCTGAAATTGAGCCTAACTCTACACGCAACCCACCAACGCCTTGTGTAAATTGGGTTGCCTACTTTAAAATGTCGTTGTCCTAAAACTTTTGAGACACTGTACACTAGCCTTAGATTTGGGGAAATCTTGCTCATCACCTCTAACAATATTATGTATATTCGTGGGAAAACTCTGGAATCAAGAAGTACTTGAAACAGAACAGAACATGAGCTGAGGGTACGTAATAGATTTGTTGAAGTTTGAATTGTTGTATTTTTTAAAAATCTAAGCCCGTTTTGTGCACACATAGGCCAATCGGCACTGGTCCTACAGTTTAAAGTGGGATACGAACCATTTTAATATGTCGAACTCTTCTTTACAAAGCGACGACGCTACCATTACGTCATCGGAGAGACCGAGATGCGATAATGGAATCAACTGAAGGTTTGATTGATTGATTGATTTAGTTTATTTTACTTCACGTTTTGTGCCTCTTGGCTAATTTGCAAAAATGGGGATGAGTGATGAAATGATGAAATTTATTAATGGACATTCACAAACAACCAAGCCCGAGCGGGATTCGAACCCGGGACCCTTGGCGTCGCAGCGCGATATGCTAACCACTTTTTTTTTTTTATTAAAAGGAAATACCCCCTACACGGATGTATCCCCCACCATTCACTCTTTTACTCACTTTTACACTTTTCAATTCTTACATTTTCTTTCTTTCTTATCAACTGGACGAACACAAATACCCATGCCTTACCCGGGACTCGAACGCAGAACCCCTGGCGTTGTAGCGCGCTCTGCTAACCACTCCGCCACGGAGGTCGACACCACTCGGCCACAGGGTCCGGCGGAATCAACTGAAGGATATATGAATGTAAGTATAACTTTTAGAGACACAATCTTCAGGAAGAGAACAGGAAAATATGCTTAAAATTTCCAAGTAAAATTGATATTGGACTCTCCCAGCTTAAGAGAGTAAACATGAATAATAGTTAACAGTAATAAAAGTACTGTATTTGGTGATTCAATGCTAAGTATCTATATCGTCTCGATTAACCCAAGAGGTAGAAAAGAAAAGGCCGTGTGCTAAACCAACGAATTGGAGGACACAACATCCCACAACAACAGAAGGCAACGCATTTGGGATTAATGCTGGATGAAGGTTTAAGTTTTGGTGAAAATATACGCAACCTAGCTTAAAAAGGGAACACGTGTCTAGAACAACTTTACCCAATACTTAAAATTTCCGCACTGACAATGAAAAAACGGACAACATTAAAGTGCTGGTCAGGACAATGCTTACATATGCATGCGTAGTGTGGCAACACAGTGCACCATCTTACCAGAAATCATTACAAAGTGCAGAACCAAAGCAATGAGAATAATATCTGGAGCAGAGAGATATGTCCCAAACATCCAAATTAGAAACATGCTCGACCTTGAAACGACATATGACATACTTCATGCAAAGGGGAAAACAACGCATCATCCGAATCCTACAACATCGTCCAACGGAATCCTAGAAGAAGGATTTATAAAATACCAAGACTTAATTAACATAAACACACCAAATATATATGCAGCAAAAGCAGGTACGAAAAGTCAAGCAGCATCACCTTTGGTCATCAAATCAGAACAGAGCCCACATCCTGTGAAATACAAGTGTACGTATAATGAGCAATATATTGAATTATGATCAGGTCTAGATACCTAGCCTAGTTCTAGAAATATATAAGTAAACCTTACTCCCTGTATATATAATGTATTATAATGTCAATTGCCCAGTTTAGTTGTGGGAAAGGGAAAATTGCCATAAAACAATGGAAAAAGGCTTCAAAAACAAAGATAGGAAGGAAGGACAAGAAATGTTGCTGAAACTTTCCAAAATACAAAACCGCCAAGATCACGAATCGGAATAGGTTATCTTGCTACATTCATTTCGTCATTTTATTGTGTTCTGCTTGCAGACAATAAAATAGACAAAGCCATTTGCTTCAGTATGCAATGTTTTGCTACGACGATGGACAAGATTGACCACAAGTATGGTGGCTAATGTACTTGAAACATTCAATCTTGGGTTGCGGTGGCTAGCAAACAAATATGTAAGCAGTTAATTATGTTTTTCCATCGATAGTCCAATTTAAGAGAGCAGTACATAAGTGTCGAAAAGTTTTTCCTTGAATAGAGTTTATATATTCTTGTTATACAGTGATCACAGTGACCCATAACATGACTTGGGTATATTCATCATTACATTGAGCTTCATGAAATATGCAATCCATCAAGAATTTCGTTAGTCACCAGTGTTATCTAAGGAGACCAGCATATAAACTGCTACCTATCGCACCAAATAAGGCTGAAATAAATAAATACTGAAAAAAACTAACTTTGACACGCACCTTCTGCCTTTAGGGCTTTATGTTAGTCAGTTACAACCCTTTTATCGGACTTCTCAAAGGCTTCTAAGGGTTAGTAGGACCAAGCCCTTGCGTAGTCTGTGGTGCAGGATTTATTTTTAATTATCCTATATTGGTTGGGAATAAAAGATCATCCAGATCTCTTACTAGGAGATTTATTTAAACTTCCGATGATATACAAACACTTTTCAAACAGACAATTCACCCGATACAACTTGTAGGCCTAAACCTATTAGTTGTACCGAAGTTTATAACCCGGGTCTTTTTAATGATGCAGGAGAACGCCTTATTCAGAGTTGGGTTTGTGGAATATCTGCCAAATGGAGCACAAGTACACCTGCCAATCCGAAGATTGAAGCAAGATATTACCCAACGTCCCCTGAACCATCAGCATTTCGGCGACCAGGAGAATGTCCCGTAGGCTTACAAAAGTCTAGCTCTTTTATATCATAATTTTGTTTACAATTTACCATGGTTACTACATAGTTGTTTTATATTTCCATAGTTTCAGCATTTTTTTATATTTAAGTTAAACAATTCATTACCTATTGTAACATCAACAATAACATTTTTATGGCAAGAAATCTAACAATCTTTAGAGAAAAGATTCAACACTAATTCTTAACAACATAGATTTTTATAACATAGACTGAATAGTTTAGTGCTTAAAAGGCACGTGTTGACAGGGGCGACACAACTTTGCCACGAAGTTGCTCAGAATTAAAAGTCCTAAACTTTTACTAAATTTGTCCATGAGCCTGTTACGGGACAACCCAAACGTAGAAGATCCCGTACGAAGGTTGTCATGTAGGCTTGCAGGACTTTGACCAGAACGAAAGAACCATCACGCATACCAAAGCGAGTGTTGCGTAGGAGCTGTCGAGAGGTCCATACAGTCTCATCAGGTACTTGGAAACAAACAGTGCGTGCAGTCAATTTATCACTTCCACACGTCTTTGTTACACTAGGAGGACGACTTGTTATTCCAACTTGCACCCACGCCTGGTCGTTGTTGTCCTTCAGTATGAAGAATAGGGCTACGAGGCTTCAATGGCCTCCCATCCCGATGTTCTTCAAGTGGCATCATCAGTAGTCTCGGTTCGCAGGGAATGTATTTCAAGGAGCAAATATGTTACGGTGTCGTAACTTGCCGTTAACACAATTGCCTTCTCGGTTGGATAGCAGGTGTGGAGAGATGAAACACACATATCTATGCCAGAATGCACATTTAGCCTGTTTGGCAGAAGCGGGTTTGAGTATATATGTTCCGATTACATGAGAAGGTTCCTTCTGACACAACCATTGCCTTCCTACATTCCACAGAACAGTGGTTACTAATCTCTGATGAACAACATGTGCATGTTGTTTCTTCCGCCACCTTTAGGTTTGCTGCTACTGGGCCATGCGCTCATGTTGAGAACACTTTTGTTTGCTTCAAGTTGCCTACAACCTGAAATTCCGAATTCGAATGTCATTGTAAGTTTGGCGATTCAATTCAAAAGTGAATTGAAGGCGCCAGTTCGTTTCAGAACGTAAAATTTGCTATGTTACGCCTTTTCTTTCTTACATTGTTGCAAAATTACTTATTCATAGAGCCGGCCCTAGGAAGGGGCAACTCGTGTACTCGCCTGGGGTTCCGCATTTCAGTGGGCCCCGCACAAAAAAAAAATGTGTGCAGTTTTTACGAGTTAATAGGACTCCAGTGCTTCCAATTAAACAACCGAGTTTTCCTGACGTCATGCATTGATCTGCCAAACTTACTGAAGTCACATTCTAAATAAAGTAATACCTACATAAAAATGTTGTTCACATATTTCAATCAAAAGTAGTTAATATGCACTACTCGCTTAATCATAGAATGAATTCAGGAGGTGAAAATATTATTCTATATTCAACATTGGTAATTCACTACAACACAATCCATTGATAAGTAATCAAAAGAGAAGTATGATACATTGATTGATTGATTTGCTTTATTTTACTTCACTTTTTGTGCCACTTTTGGCTAAGATGGGGATGAATGATGATATGATGAAAATGATGAATGGACACTCACAAACATCCAATGCCCAAGCCGGGATTTGAACCCGGGACCCCTGAAGTATGATAGAGAATGTCATTGGATGTGATTAAAAATTGCCACTTTGATAGGTTACAATAATAGTTTGATATTGAACACACTCAGTGCAGTAATTAAATATAATAAGCATCACATCAGTGGCACATGGCGAAATGGAAAGAAACAATAATTTATAAACCTCTATTCCCCTCCCTAAATTCTTGGTTTAACCTTCAAGTGTTCTGCTTAGTGATCATAGATAATAATACGAAATATATATTATTGTATTATTGTAATAGTATTGTAATAATATTTATATTGTGATGTATGTTGATGTATAAGATTGTAGGATCCACTGTTTTATTTTATAATTATGTATTAATTTATTTAATTTTGTATAACCAATTTTGACATAGTGATATACCTGGTTGTTTAATCGTTATCATCACTTCAATAAATATGATGATTATTATTATTAGAACAATACACAGTTAATTGCACAATATTATATAACAATAAACAATTATTAGTATCAGAGATATAATAGATCTCGTTGAAAACTATAAACTGAAGTGTAAATATGCTAACTTGTTATGTTATGTTATTCCATTTTATTCGTGTAACTTCGTACTTTTGTATTTGACTTAGTGCTGTATTAGGTTTCATACTGTGCTCAACACTTAAAATGAACGATTATTATTATTATTATTATTATATAGGGTACCTCTACTTCAGACTAAGGAACGAAAATCTCCGATTTTTTAGACCTCTAAATATGTTGGTTATAGGTCCTACAGTTATGTTGTATGCCCCGGGTCTCACACTTACCCAGGGCCGTTCCTGCTTATCAATCTCAAGTCCATACTGTTTATCTTGTTAGATCTGAAAAAAACAATTTTACCTTTCGTTTGGTAGGAGTGCAATTTGGAGAGCCAGGAAGACATCAGAAATTAGGCAACTTTGTGTTTTTTTCTTTTTAAAAAACTTACGCAACGACAGACAGCACGCACGACCATAACACACGCATTCTTGTAAATGTTTTCCGTTCGTATACGGTGTGTGGAAACATGTTCCAATATGTGGAGTTCACGAGACTCGGGGACCGTTTTTGCTGAGCAGAAAAGACACGTAAACTTACTTAAAAAATTGACCAATTGGTTAGGCATCTCAGCAAATATTAATGCACAGTTGCGTGCATTTATCGTCACGATCAATGGAGAAACGTGATCGACAATCTTTGCTCTTTGCTCCTTTTTTACAAGTCTTGGTATTAGCTTCCATAACTGCCCGCTGAGGTTCAAGTTCTATTCCACCTGGACGAGCAACCGGAAGCAGACTGGTAGTTGCTTACAAGACAATTACTAATTTGTAATGACTGTAATTTCAAGGAATAACAGAGTACGCAAGTCAAGAGAAAGGCATGATAGTATTCCTTATGCAAGACCAGATAGTATCTGCTTGCACAACTGTGCAGTATCGATCAGAATGACTACAAAGATTGAATCCTTGACTGTTGGGTCTCCGTTTGTCTTGGGAAGATGACGTTAGATACTATGTTGCAGTGCTGTCAGCAGAGAATTCCGTCCAGGTGGACCCAGGGGTAGGAGAAACTATTCTCAGATGGTATATGCTTCGGTACATGTACGATTCTTCCTCATTTTCTCAATTTTCCTCTCACTCGTTCTTCTTTCTTTCTATTCTCTCTTTATATCCCTCACTCCTACTGTCTCTTTTCCTTTTTCTTTTTCAGCCTTCTCTTTCCCTTTTCGCTAAATTGTATTTCATTCATTCCTACTGTCTCTTTTCCTTGTCTTCTCTTTCTCTTTTCACTAAATTCTATTTCTTTCATTCCAACTGTCTCTTTTCTTTGTTCTTTCTCAGTGTTCTCTTTCTCTCTTCTTTAAATTATATTTCTTTCATTCCTACTGTCTCTTTTCTTTGTTCTTTCTCAGTGTTCTCTTTCTCTCTTCTTTAAATTATATTTCTTTCACATGTACTGTCTCGTTTCCTCTTTCTTTCTCAGTCTTCTCTTTCTCTATTCATTTCATTCTATTTCTTTCACCCTTAGTGTTTCTATTTCCATTTCTTCTCAGTCTTCTCTTTATCTCTTCTTTTCATTCATTTTCTATCACTCTTACTGTGTCTTATCCTCCTTCTTTCTCAGTCTTAACTTTCTCTCTTCTTTTCATTATATTTCTTTCATTTCTACTGTCTTTCCCATTTCTTTCTCAGTCTTCTCTTTCTCTCTTCTTTACATTCTATTTCTTTAACTCTTACTGTCTCTTTCCCATTTCTTTCTCAGTCTTCTCTTTCTCTCTTCTTTTCATTATATTTCTTTCACTCTTACTGTGTCTTTTCCTCTTTCTTTCTTAGTCTTCTTTTCCTATCTTCTTTTCATTCTATTTCTCTTACTGTTTCTATTTCTTTCTCAATTTCCTCTTCCTCTCTTCTTTTCATTTTGTTTCTTTCACTCTTACTGTCTCTTTTTCTATTTCTTCCTCTCTCTGCTTCTCATTCTCATTTCCTTTTACCACCTCTTACAATCACGCTGATTGATTTCACCACCGCAAGTTCAAAAGGCTCTACGTAACAATACCATTACGAGACTTGTTATTGAAGAATGGCGTCTGTGCAAAGACACTTGTTTTTGGTGTATATCCCCCTACAGAAAGTGCTTTGCAGTGTACAGTCACGGACACTTCTGGGTTGTAACAATTCCATTAAAATTCAATGGACTCATTACAACCCAGAAGTGTTCGTGATTGTACAAGATATTGAGCTAGTTTTGCGTATTTTTGACCTAGAAATTATCAGTAGGAGATCACTATGCTTGGGTTATGCTTTGCAGGATAATCAAAAGATATTTTCTCCTCATGTTCTGTGTTTGAGTCCCGTCCAGGGCATAGATATTCCATTGCGTTTTTCTTTCATTTATCTAATCATCATTCATCCTCATCCTTGCGAAGAATCTGAAGAGGAAGAAAAAGCGATACATTTGTCACGCATGAACATTTTATTATTTTTTGTTTCTTCACTCCGTAATTTATAGTCATGTATATACTTCGCCATGTTTTCCTCTATGATGAGAATGTTCTCTTGATTTAGAATTCATTTACTTATTTATTTTAGGTCGCTTTCTACCGCTTTAGTTTATCACGACGATATAATCTTTGAGTATGGAAAAGAAAAAAAAAGCCGTTAGTTTTGTAAACTGGCTGATCCCATGCAATTTTCTTCACAGTGGTAGCAATTACTTTCATCGTAAACTTAAAATTAGATTACCTGAGGACTTCTATAGTTACCTACAAAATCGACAAGACAACCGATCTTACAACAATCTTACCATATCAGGACATGCAGAAGGACAAGTCAAATTACTGATGTTTCAGTAAACAACTATTGATAGCTCATATTTATAGGTCTCATAGCTTATAACACATCGAAAACATTTACTTATGATTGTTGATAATGTTAATGCTCCAGTTTTCTTGTTAGGCAAATCTAAGTTGTTTGATGCTTTAGTATTGTATTTCGTGTAGCAATAAAATATTGACAGATTTAGTTGCCATATTAGTTAAACTCTGTATCGGGAATCTGTGGAGCAGGCCGGGCATAACGGCAGAGAAGGGGAGAAAGCGAGTGGGCAGAGCAAGGAAGTGAGCGCTGCTGCAAACGGCTGGTAGCTGTAGCACTCGCTTCCCCCGCACGCGTTCATTGATCGAACCCTCTCGAGTCACTACTTGCGCAGAGACTTGTTTCCGTTCGCTTGCTCCAGAGACTCCAGGGACAGAGTATAGGGGAAAGTACCTAAATATGAAATACCAATCCCTCTTTTTGCAAATTCAGCTAAATGTAGCGAATTTAAGTACCGACAAAAATATATGTTACACCTTTACATGATTATTAAAGTATCCACCATTCAGTTATCTTAAAAACACAATTGACATCGTAAGAAGAAAAAATCAAAATTCTATCCTAAGAAAAAGTGCTGCAAACATGAAATATCACAGGAAATAAACAAAAAGGCGGTTATAACATCGCATACTAGTAAAAATCCATAACTCCTAGGTAAATTCAAGTAAAGTTACTAGGACGTATCCTATTTCTGAAATAATATCTGAAAGCGGGAGGAGGGGTTTTTGAACTCCCAAAATTTTCGGAACCACTTTAATTGTACCATTGGCACTGGTGAAACTGTGCATGAAGTTATTGTTTTTGCCATAGCTATGTAGCAGGTGTATGTAACGTTGAAGTGATATCATGGTGTGCAGATGTTATTATTATTATATTATTATTTATTTGAAGTAGGGTTACACTTAAGCTTACAGTATTTTCCACAGATTATCGTACTATAAAAACAGATTTTTGCCCTACAAGAATTAAGCGAAATGTTTATAAATGTACAAAATATAGAAAATTACAATTGAAACACAGAAGAAATAAAATAAGGCACAGTTTCAGTATTCACAGATCAATGTCCTAATCCGTTGTCTAAATTTGGCCAAATTTCTCTCCTTGCTCCAGGCTACAGACTACTAACTTCAGAGATAGATGGGATAGGAGCGAGAGCTGTCCCGGAGGTAATAACCCAAAATTTTGCTGTCGATAATGAGATACTGCACCAATTGCTAGTGAAAAAAATAATTTCCTTCCTATCTTCAGCAATTTCGCTTCCTGTGGTGTCTGGTTTGATGCAACTAAATTAAATAAAGTTCTTCTGGGGACGTTATGACAGTTTGTCACCTTTAGGTATCCCATTTTTTATATCTTACGTCTTGAATTGAAGGCATATTTTGTTGTTCCCGTTTTCTTTTTTTCTTATTCATCTGTTAAGAGATAAAGAAAGTAATGGTAAGGTTCTATATATGGAATACTATTCAATATTGCAACCCCCGGTGGTATTTCATATTATGAACTTGACAATCTTTGTTTTCAGAAGTATATAATCTCATTGAAACCTCACAATACCTACACTACAAAATCTCACCTTCATATCCAACTAATCCTCATTACTAAAGACCGGATTTTAAAGGGAAAAAAATCCTCTAAAAGGACAAAAAGGGGAAATTATTTCCAAGAAAAGAGGGGAAAGGACTATGTTTTTTTTGTACTCCACTAAAAATACTATTTTAAATGGAAGCACAATATATACCATCCATATATAAAAAGGGATGCATTAATTAATGTATGCCTTTTTTATATATGAATGGTATATATACAGTATATTGTGCTTTCATTTAAAATAATATTATTAGTGGCGTGCAAAAATAAACTGTACTCCCTTTTCATTTCCTTTTTTTTGAAGGTAAAGTACAACGAATAATCTTATCATCCATTTCGATGAAATCTTCCTTGCTACTTCCATAGCTTACTGCCACTTGTGCCTGGCTTCGCCATTTCACTGCCACTCAATACTGTCCTCACTGTCACACAGTAAAATTATATCTATTCTAAAAACTTCACAATAAAAGTCTAAATCTAGCAGATAAGTACATTTTAACCCAACAGACGTGCCGCTTACGATGCGTTTGTTGCTGCGTAAGCCCAGATCGCGTTGCTTCAACATTCGCTGCGACGGACTCCCAACACTCATGGAGGGAAGATAAGGTATAAGCCGCTTGTTCTTTCTTTCCTCTAAACTGAACCAAATAGACAATTGTTGAATGTTTTGGTCGGGGGGAAAAAAGCAGTTGTACAAAATATTTGGTATCTTGTCAATGAAGGGACCAAGGAAGATATTCTTTAATAAGGGGGGGAAATGAATGTATGTTGAAAAACTAGTCAATAAAGGGGCCAGAAAGGAAAATGTTTTAAAAGGGAGGAGGAAAGGGAATGTGGGATGAAAAAAGGAAATCAAAACCATGTAATCTTGTTGGTGGAAGACAATTATCAACACTGTTGTTATTTTTTCCATGATCCGTGTTGAAAAATAAAAAAGGACATCACTTTAAAATCCGGTCTCTATACTCATTACGTTTATATTACGTTAACAACAGTAACAAAACATCTCACCTCCTATAATCGACCAACCGCAAATTATACAAGAGAATGTTTCCCGCCTGTTCCACACATATTTCATAATAGGGTGAATAGTTATGCACCACTATATAACTTGGTCATTATTTCCCGCTCCCATCATTAGGTTCCAGCAGAGAGATCCTACTAACCTATTCCATTTTTAGTTACTTTCCTCTAGTCATTCAATCCTTTTTTGTCATATGCACCATTCAAACGTTTGAGCTTTTATTACCGAATTGCATAAAGTTCATGCGAACACCCTCCTCGTCTTTGCTTCTGACTCACCGCAAGCAATTTCGTTCCAGTTAGGACAATCCCAAGCACTTTTCGCAATGAAAAAGGAGAAGCGACCAATGATATTGTTTCTACGTAGCCAAGAAAAAGACTGGACGAATGGGGAAAGAATTCTTGTCCCGCCATATATTCCTGTGACGTAAGTGCGTACATATGCGCGTGTGTGGGCGAGGATGAACCAAGTGTCCAGTCGTGACTTATTCAACATCCTTGCCTCCATTCTGCACGTTTCTCCACCCAACCAGTAGCCAAAGAAGTTCCACCTTGCGGACCTCATCCGTACGAGTGATGCTTCACACTTGGGCGGTGCGAAAAGAGGGGCAGACGAATCGCTTAATATTCCACACTTTCTCTTAAGCCCCCCCCCCCCGCCCCCAACCCACCGACCTCCTCAGATGCATAGATTTCATGGATGAGCATTGATCAAAAAGCCTTGTCTGTTATGTCTGTGCGAAATCTTGCACAGCGATAGCCTAACACCGCGTAACTCACGTCGTTGGAATTCATGCCATTTGGTACGATGAAGCGAAAAAATAAAACGTGCAATTAGCATTAAAAGGACATCAGAAGCTCACAATTTGCATGAAAACTTGTCAGCCAAACTGGTAACTAATTCCAAATTCCGATGCTGGAATTCGCATTTAGGGTCATTAGAATTTCATTTTGGCCAATGGCTACATCAACTGCGCAAGGTCTGTCCACGAAATGTTTGCAATTGCATCCATGACGCATGTTTTCCCTTAGGTGCTCTAACCAGAAAAAAAAGAAAGAAAACTAGTGATTTGTACACCATTTCTCAACAAACCAAACAGGACTTAAACTTTATCGTGTGTGTATCAACATTTCTTCATGAGAGTAATTTCATTTTTGATTTGGGTCCACTTTATGCATAGATGGGGACTGGATCTACAGTTAAAAGTGGGATCTGAACCCCCAGACCTCTTGATTACAAGACTGAGGGTAACTTGAAAATGGATTTTAATCTGAAAACCACCTAAAATATATAATTCTGTATAAAATGATGCTAACGGAATTTATTCTTGAAATTATTATGCAGGAAATTCTACACATGCAATGCACGAGTTGCTACCAGTAAAGAAATATTCAACTTATAAGTATAAAAAAAACCTCTGGCGTTCGCAACAACAATAAAATGTTCGTTAACTTTTAATCGTTTGAAATTTGAAGTTTGCTTTTATGTCCACTTTATGTATAGATAGGGTAATCGGGACTGACGTACAGTTTAAGTTGGGATCCGAACCAACATGTGCCTCAACCGAGATCCAACTCGGGTCTCTATGATTACAAGGCCACATCGTCGAGGAGTACCGATTTTTTAAGTACCGTAATAATTAGGAAATTGTAGAAATTTATTTTCATTTCGTTGCAACATTACCTAAGTACAATCTCACGATTATCAACGTGGTAGATATAATAAAGTCATTAAATTTGGCCCGTTGTATCTTTTGTTTTTTAGATAAAAATACTCCAGTTACATGATAATATAAGGTAGTTGTACACATTTGTTAAAACCATTACCCGACATAACACATTAATCGAGCTTAATTTTTTCCTTCTAACATTTGAAGGGCAGCATAATAGAAATCGTACACTTCATCATCTCAGAAACTAAAATATTTATTAAACATATTGTACTCAAACTTCAGACGCTTGTCGCTGGACACAACCTTGCTCGTGAAGAAAAAACTAAATGTATTTAGTAGAACTGAATTCAATGTCTTAACAACTTTCAGATAACAGACCTGCTTCAAAAAATTATCAATCTGTGTATTCTCTCGTCATGTAATCAGGTACTCCCGTCTCTTAGTCACAGTACAGTCAACGGCAATAAAAATTGAACAACTAAATCCTGAAAGTGGATTTTAATAGGACGTTTTCAATGGCAACCTCCACCACCGCCGAAGAGTTAGGCAACACACACAACACCTTTGCAGGGAAGCGAGTATATTAGGATCTAAGTGTCCCATTTTTATTGCCGGTGAGGGTACAAGACAACGCAGTAGCCTCCAAGGTAGCCGAGCAAGTTAAAATGATCAAGTTTCGATCTGGCTTCCGAAGTTCCCGTATTCGCGTCTAGACCCTGAGAGCGGGTGTTCTTTCAATTTCATCTAACTGTCACTCCTTCTCATCCTCGAAATTAGTGAAATGTTGTAGAAAAGTGACGTAAAGTAGCAACGAGACAATATTAGTAGCGCCCCACTTCGATACTGAAAAGCAATGGTAATAACTTAATAAGTCGAGATTATCTCCATCGAAATTTAACACAGGTCTTTAATTAAAGTTCGTTTCTTTCTTTTAAAAAATATGCTCTCATTGGGTAATCTTTATATTATGAGTTCCAAATGTTTTCTGAAAGCATTCAATTTTTTTTTATCTGGATGATTTGTTTGTGGTAAAATTCTACGAGTATCATTACCATCATGAATTATATGCTTGTTATAAGAATTAATATAAAGCTTGTTTTATGTATTTTTTGCATTATTGTCTGCATTTATATTTTTATTTATGTCACGTCTATAGGCTAATCGCAACGATGAGGATCAATGATTAAATTAATGAAATACAAAAAACTGCAAAAGTTAAGAAAAGATTATGCGTTACCAGGAGTCAAACCTAAAACCTTGCTCGCTACCGCAACCAGTCCGACATGAACGATGGCATAAATTCTTCATAGACAACACTGTCGACATCTGTGGTGGAGTGGTTAGCACAGTTGGCTACGACGCCAGGGGTCCCTGTTTCGAATCCCAGTCTGGGCATGGGTGTTCTTCGCGAGTGTTCCTTCATCAATTTCATCATATCATCATTCATCCTTATATTCGCGATTAGCCATAAGTGGCAGAAAAGGGAAGTAAAATGAACTAAATCAATCCATGAATCATAGATGACACTATCACCAGCAACTTCAAACTTCAATTTCAGAATGTATTCGTGCGGGAAGAAAAAAATTGAATTAAGTTTGTACTCAATATCGTTCCCTCTATTGACGACAAGAACTGGAGAAAGTTCAAGGAAAACCAACGTCTGGTAAAAGATTAGGTGAGAGTTTACGATAGTGTCATTACGAGTGAAAAAAAGAACTTAGGATGAGAGATGCAGGTCAGTTAGATGTCTCTTTTCTCTTTAACCTCTAACTGGAGCAAATTTTATTGTATGCAACGTTATATAATGGAACAGAGTCAGCTCTCCTTTCAGGAAGAAATATATACGCGAAGAGAAAAGTCCAAGGCGAAATTGGAACTGCTTTGACGCCATGGTGAACCACTACATTGCCAACTTCCTGCAAGAAACCGCATGACTGGCGTGTGTTTGACTACAAGAGTCTCTTGTCAATTACAGAACGAGCTTCGATGACCCCGGTGCAAGGCGTGAAGCGAAGATAGCCATTACGCATTTGACAGCTAAGGAAACGTGAAACTCTCGCACCGAAACGTTGCAGGGTTGGGCAAGCGTCTAACGTGTAATTTGCACCCAGACATATCTGCAAGGGAAAAGAGGGTCTAAAAAAGAAATATCAATTTTTGTGGTGGAGCGAGACGGGAGTGAAAGCTTGTGGGTTGAGTCCTCTCACATGTTGATGAATCTTGTGGTGCCTGTCAAGTGCAAGGCACATCAAGGTCGATACATTGAACATCAATGAGTCAGGGTCCCTTGAGTGGTGCCTACCCATCGTCCCTGATTTGTTCACGATTGCTCTCATTAATCATGAGGAAGTTGGGTTTTGATTGACAGACCATTTGCAGTAAAGGTCTTTTTATACAATTCCATAAGTTGGAACGTTGTTTGTACGGAACAAATGGCTTTGTGATATCTTTGTGTTACCTAATATTAACTTTCTTACTAATTTCTTAAGTAGAAATGTTGTTTGTCCTAAACAAATGCCTTTGTGAGATCTTTGTATTAGCACAAACTTTCTTACTATTTCATAAGAAGAAATGTTGCTTGTCCTAAACAAATGCCTTTGTGAGATCTTTCTATTAGCACAAACTTTCTTACTATTTCATAAGAAGAAATGTTGCTTGTCCTAAACAAATGCCCTTGTGAGATCGTTGTATTAGCACAAACTTTCTTACTATTTCATAAGAAGAAATGTTGCTTGTCCTAAACAAATGCATTTGTGAGATCTTTGTATTAGCACAAACTTTCTTACTATTTCATAAGAAGAAATGTTGCTTGTTCTAAACAAATGCCTTGGTGAGATCTTTGTATTAGCACAAACTTTCTTACTATATCATAAGAATAAATGTTGATTGTTCTAAATAAATGTCTTTGTGAGATCTTTGTATTAGCACAAATTTCTTACAATTTCATAAGAATACATGTTGCTTGTCCTAAACAAATGCCTTTGTGAGATCTTTGTATTAGCACAAACTTTCTTACTATTTCATAAGAAGAAATGCTGCTTGTCCTAAACAAATTCCTTTGTGAGATCTTTGTATTAGCACAAATTTCTTACAATTTCATAAGAATAAATGTTGATTGTTCTAAATAAATGTCTTTGTGAGATCTTTGTATTAGCACAAATTTCTTACAATTTCATAAGAATAAATGTTTCTTGTCCTAAACAAATGCCTTTGTCAGATCTTTGTATTAGCACAAACTTTCTTACTATTTCATAAGAAGAAATGTTGCTTGTCCTAAACAAATGCCTTTGTGAGATCTTTGTATTGGCACAAACGTTCTTACTATTTCATAAGAAGAAATGTTGCTTGTTCTAAACAAATAAATGCCTTGGTGAGATCTTTGTATTAGCACAAACTTTCTTACTATATCATAAGAATAAATGTTGATTGTTCTAAGTAAATGTCTTTGTGAGATCTTTGTATTAGCACAAATTTCTTACAATTTCATAAGAAGAAATGCTGCTTGTCCTAAACAAATGCCTTTGTGAGATCTTTGTATTAGCACAAACTTTCTTACTATTTCATAAGAAGAAATGCTGCTTGTTCTAAACAAATGCCTTTGTGAGATCTTTGTATTAGCACAAATTTCTTACAATTTCATAAGAATAAATGTTGATTGTTCTAAATAAATGTCTTTGTGAGATCTCTGTATTAGCACAAATTTCTTACAATTTCATAAGAATAAATGTTGCTTGTCCTAAACAAATGCCTTTGTCAGATCTTTGTATTAGCACAAACTTTCTTACTATTTCATAAGAAGAAATGTTGCTTGTCCTAAACAAATGCCTTGGTGAGATCTTTGTATTAGCACAAACTTTCTTACTATATCATAAGAATAAATGTTGATTGTTCTAAATAAATGTCTTTGTGAGATCTTTGTATTAGCACAAACTTTCTTACAATTTCATAAGAATACATGTTGCTTGTCCTAAACAAATGCCTTTGTGAGATCTTTGTATTAGCACAAACTTTCTTACTATTTCATAAAAAAAAATGTTGCTTGTCCTAAAGAAATGCCTTTGTGAGATCTTTGTGTTAGTGTGAACTTCAAGTTTAAGGATGGAATCGCCACATTTGGATATAAAATGTCAAAAGTCAATGAAAAGCAATAAATCATCAGAAATATAAATCTCCGGAATATTTTACAGATAAGTAAGATCAAATGTAAAGAATTGGATTATCATTCGTGTTCTGCGTGCAGTATCAGATACAGAAAAATACAAATTATTTTTGTGTATTGCATTTGAAGAGATGATAATGCCAATGATAAGAATGTCTCTATAGATGATAAGATCAATGATGAGAATGACTATCTTCAATATGGGATTCAAATTAATGATGCATGAAAAACATCTATGGATGACTATTTAGTGAAGAAGCAATCTATTATAAACACTCCCCACACAGCGGTAAGTCTAATTTAAACAGCTTGCAACATCTTCCTCTGAAAGATAGCTTAATGGAAAGATGTGAAATTCAATAATTAAACAACCACAAGCAACTTATCGTGAAACACTTATTTAGATAACTTAATCTAAAAAGGAAGTTCTATGAAACTAAATAGCATATCTATCCACTCCAACGAAGAGATAAAATGAGGAAGAATGGTGCCTCTGAAAGTTAGCAGATTAATCGAAAGTACACAAAGCTCTGAACAAAACCTAATATAACCTAATTAATACATATGTCGAATCCTCTTAGTGGAGATCCTTTTGCAAAGATAGGGATACTTTGTAGAATTTCATATCTTACTGCATAACTATAGGCGAGTTATGCACTCATTCTGCAAGGTTAAACTTAGAGGGAACATCATTCAAGACAGAGGCTCAGTAGAGGAACAGTCACATGTATACGCATGACATCGATTTCATTTCTTTTAGAGGAGCAGCAAAAATCCTTTTCTACAACAGGTGAATGTTTGTCAGCTTCGCATAATGTATCCTGGTTGTGATCGTACACAAACTGTTCAATAAGAATGTGCTTCCATTTTTCAGTTTCATACAACAGTCTGTAAGAATTTCCACATCTCATCTGGCAGATTTAACAATGACTGAAACGTCATACACGATATATCTTCAGCTTTGTCAAGCTTAGCGTTCTGAAACGTGCAGTACACAGAATCTGTGCCTAGCGATTTCTCTTCCAATCATTTACTCATTGACAAGCGAGAAATACAATCAAGATTGATTACTCTTCCAAGTGAAAATAAGTCACAGCAACCATGAGTAACATAACATTTCACGCTACTATACATTTGCTTAGCTAATCAAAGGAAACTGCAAGAGCGTAGGAATGAATGAAAAACCATTTTTGTAATTGTACAAATCAGAGTATTGCAAAGTTTGAAATGATACAAGGAATACGTTGTAACTTCCTCGTGCCATCTTTTATCTTCTTCTTTTTAAATTCATTTACATCGCTTTTCTAAATCTTCTAGGTTAACCACGTCGCTGTTGTGTGAGTTTTGAGTTTCAGTTTTTGCTTTAAGTTCACTTTATACACAGAAAGGTTCATCGGGACTGGATCTGCAGTTTAATGTGGGATCAGAACCAGTATGTGCTTCACCGGGCCCGGAGCTGCTAATTACAAGGCGACGACACTACCACAGTACCATCGGAAAGGTCCCACGTCGCTGTTGTATTTTGATTTATTATCCTGTCATATAATTTTCAGGATGAACTACACCTGAAATTTTACATTTCAGAGTATTTTATTCTCATTCTTTCTCTATTACCATTAATATTTCATTGGTTGAGCACATTGCTTATTCTCCCTCTATCGCCTTCTCCATTTTATTAAACAGGTGCCTCAATGAGGGTACATTCCCAGATTCATGGATAAACGCTAATGTGGTGCCTTACTACAAATCTGGAGACAAGGGTGCTGTTGCTTCTTACAGACCAATCTCTCTCTTATCACCACTTTTTATCGCCTGTGAAAAGATAATAAAGGACCGACTCTACAAATTTACTTCTCCTTACATAAATACAGCACAGCACGGCTTCTTACCAGGCAGCTCATGCTTAACTATCTTGAGCATTTTACTATCTGATGCTATCCTCTCTCTCTCTCTCTCTCTCTCTCTCTCTCTCTCTCTCTCTCTCTCTCTCTCTCTCTCTCTCTATATATATATATATATATATATATATATATATATATATATATATATATATATAAAAACTCGCAACTGGATGTAATATATCTAGATTTTTCGAAAGCTTTTGACTCCATAAACCACAATTACTTGCTACATAAATTATCTCGTCGATTCAATATTGATGGAAAATTTCTCTCTGCTCAAACATTACCTACAAAATAGACAACAAAAAGTTGTACTTTCCGGAAGCTCTTCTTTTTATCAAGCTGTATCTTCTGGTGTGGCCCAAGGCAGTGTTCTTCGTTTCCTTCTCTTCGTCCTGTATCTAGATGACCTTCCAGAATATCTTTCCGACTCCTGTAGAAACCTCCTTTTATTTGCCGACGATTGCAAAATATCAAATTTTAGTGATATTGCACTTCTGCAAAAGAATTTAGACTCCCTGATAAAGTGGTGCGAAATGTTGAACTTAAAACTTAACCCACGAGAATGTATTACAATGACCTTTTCCTTGAAGAAAAACACATTAAACACAAAATACTTCATCTTTGATGAGAAACTTTCCTTTTCTGAACACCTCTCCGCAGTCACAAAGGGTTCCATGCGTATGTTGGGTCTACTATTTCGTTTTACCGAAATAAACAACCTGTCTGATCTCAGCACTTTTTAAAAATCCTTCGTTTCACCTAAAATTGAATACTGTTCTCCGATCTGGTCTATGGCATGTCCTTCAAATTTAGATAGGCTCAATTCTGTTCTAAATTTCTTCCTGGCCTTTGTTCGTTACTGAATTCCATCCACTAAACACTTACAAAAGCCCATTCTTCTGCAAATTTTAAATATCCAACCACTTCACGGAATACATAAACTGGCAGACCATGTATTCCTGCACAATATAGTTAAAGGTACCATCAGAAGTGACTGCCTTCTGCAGGAAATTCCCTTTCGAGTACCATCTCTCACAATAAGAAGCACTCAACTTTTCGCTTCTTAGAAGCCCAGGTTATGCCTCATACAGCGTTCCCTGCTTTACAGACTACCCAGCCAATTCAAATAGTTAACAGGCAAAATAGACATTTTTGAAAATCAGGCACATTTCAAAAGGCTGTTGTACAAAAATGTGTAAGGTTCTTTATTGGATGTATTTTTTTATGTTCAAATTATTTATATATATATTATTTTACACTGTTATACATTCCAATGTAAAATGGCCAACGCTGTATTTGGAATTCTGTTAAATAAATAAATAATAAATAAAATAAACATTAGCACAAATGCTTAGTCATTCAAATCGAGTAAATCTGGCTAAATCTGCTCCCAGTAGTACAGAGAAAGGATGCATATAAGCTTCATAACCCTCCCCAGATGATTTATTTTCCCTTAAAAATAATACATAACTAATTCGCTTCTTTTCAATTTTATATTTCTATTCGTAATATATGTTAACTGCTTTAAAAATTTCTGGGGTCCTTATAAAAGCACCCCGCCACGCATTAATTTATCGATGTAATATACTACAACGTAATTTAAAGTAAGATTTATAGATGGAAATGGAAAAGAAGGGGATACAGAAATTAACCTTTACAATTGGGTAAAAGTAACATGTTAAAATAAATATGACCATATAGTATTCCAAAGCTTGATTTTCAAAGAAGTGTTGACTTCCTGTGACCTTTCTGTACTTTCACTGAGGCATGGGAATATCCATAATTTAAAACCCAGTTCAGGTTTTTCTCATCTCGCCAAGCGAACAAATTATCCCCTGCTTCACATTCAATAGCTGTAAATTACGATGTCACTTCCTCAGTGAGATGCTGACAGTTGTGTCGCAGTGAAAAATGTAACCGGTTGTTCTTTTGGGACTGTCTCAAGGTGGTGTGCTAAAAACTAGCTGAGCAATTTCTTGACCTTTGACTCCACACCTACGATTATGGGCAAAACGGTCACAACACGATTACGAATTCTGATCATTTCTTTACCATGCCGTTCCTTGCGTATGCATTATAGCATCCTAACAGGTTGCAGTGAGTTCTTTTCGAGTGAATTGCATTGGGGGTATGCATAAATATTGTACTTTTGCAGGAGGTACCTGAACGAGACAAGGAATATTAAGTAGTCTAGCTCTATCTTGTGCTAATGTTGTACAACACATAGTTCTATCCTGTCCTAATGTTCACTACACATAGTCCTATTACGTACTAATGCTGTACAACACATAGTTCTTCTATCTTGCGCTAATGTTGCACACCACATAGTTCTATCCTGTGCTAATGCTGCACGACACACAGTTCTATCTTGCGCTAATGTTGTACACCACATAGTTCTATCCTGTGCTAATGCTGCACGACACACAGTTCTATCTTGCGCTAATGTTGTACACCACATAGTTCTATCCTGTGTTAATGTTGTACGACACATACATAGTTCTATCTTGCACAAATAATGTACAGCACATAATTCAATCCTGTGTACTTAAAATGTACATAAAGTGTACTTCAAAACAAAACTCTCGATGTCAAAAAATAAGTTTCAAGTTGTGAAGTACGGTTCGATATTTTTTGAACGCTTTGGTCTCTGTTGAATTTTGTAGTTTGTGTTTGAATGCAGACCAACAGTTGTTGCTTATTCTTAGATATATTTCTATCATTTTCAAAACTTAATTTGAGTGTATGTGTGTTGAACATTGTTTTTTTTATTTACATCTATCAAGTTTAGGGAATTTCCGCTGTTCATTTAAAGGGCATAATATAATCAAACGTTTCGTATCACAGTTCAGTATTGGCATATCGTTATTTATTATTTTTTATATATCTAACATTATTCCCAGATTGCATGGAATATGAGGTATTTTTCTCTGAGTAGGCTTTAAAACCATTTAATGCATGGAATGTTAACAGTAAACAGCAAGCACCAATACTAAACCAATTGGCCGCAGGTCTGACAGAAATATTGGAATGGACCTACATGATCTACTTCTGAGATCGATATTCTGACTTAAAAATAGTTACAAACTGTTTGTCTCGTTCGTACATTTCTGTGATAAATTACATGGCTATATTTGGAAGACTTTGTGATTTGACATGTTTGGATCCCAATGACCTTGAAATTACCTTCAAGGTCAAAATAGTATTTCTGCCTGACCTGTGACTGATTGGTTTAGCATGGGCGCCAATTATTATCATTCCATGCAGGTGAAAGATTTACTTTAAGCCTTTTTGCTTCTTGGCTAGTCTACTATAAGGTTTCCCAACAAAAACGCTATACTCTTCTATCCTCTTATATGGCTTTCAAGGCCTCCCACACAAGTCTTCTTGATTTAAATATTCTAATAATATCGTGGGATTAATATAGATTATATAACCCTCTCTATTATCCCTGTTGTTACATTTCTTTTCTGTCCAAATACCTTTATTAAAATTTGATTTTCAAAAACTCTTGGCAGAATTAATGTCTTGTATACTTGCATACTCTAACCTTAAGATTCATCGATAATGGAAGATAAGATAAAAGTTTATTTACAGAATAGTAGCATGCACTTCCTGAAATATGCTGCCTTTAATTTCCTCCTTAATATCCTTTTCATAGCATATACTCCCTAGCATTTGAATTTAGAAACTGGCTCAAATGACTTGTTATCCATTGATTAATTTTGTCTATTTTATTTCGCTTGCTTGATTTGGTGTATTCTACTTTGCTTTAAAACCACTTTTGGGCAATCGCGAAGATGAGGATGAGTGATGATATGATGAAATTGATGAAAAGACATTCACAAAGAACACCCGGGATTCGAACCCGGAACCCCTTGCGTCGTAGCGATTTGTGATAACCACTCCACCACGGAGGTCGGTGACTTGTTATCCATAAATAAGTTTTTATTATTACCTAACAGTTGGTAATAATCAATTCTTGATGTTACTTATAGAAATAAATTAAGGAACCAAAGATCATATATTTTCGATGATTTGAATTATACTGCTCCAAAATAATTAATTGTAAGTGCTGACTATTACTGCAACTTCGCGAAATAAACTTATAATTTATAAACAGCCTTTCAACGGTGCAATGCTCAGATAAACTTATGTCCATGCGTGCGGTGACCCTGCAAAAACCCAGGTTCCAAAGCATGTGATTACATGTAACACAATTTCTCAGGTAATGAATCTGTAATTTAATAATTAAGACAACGGAAATTATGTTTTAGTTTTCTTGGAAGATTGCATTAGAGATAATGGTTAACCAGTAATGATTACTGTAATAGTCTTGCACAAAATTCCAAGAATTCCCAAGGATTGGATATTGTATGGCCTCTCTCTTCTCCCTCTCTCTCATTGTATCTAATATTTTTTCCTCTGTCCTACTCTCTGTCAACATCTCACTGCTCCTCTCCAATCTCTGTTGGTGTGTGTGTGTTGCGTTGTTTACTATTTATTATCAACGGTGTACTTGAAACCAGGGTGGATAAATATCACGAATTTTATTTTTTTAAAAAAATCATTCTAATTATTTTTTATTTCAATTCCTTTTATGTTTTTTTTGGTACGGTACATATAAACATTTCTTTTTAATGTAAAGGCTTTTTCTGGTAAACGGCCCTGTAAAATAATTGAACAGTTTGGTTAAAGGAAATAAAATATTACATGTAAATATACATTTTTCCTTTTTTGATACTGTATTTATGAACCTAATATGTAAATGTTTGTTGAATATATTAATAATTTAAGCAACTTTTCTTCCAGGGATAATAAAAGATTCTGGAGGTACTATAGCTATAATCGCAACTTAAAATATTTTACATAGTCCTGGAAGCTGAATTTGTGCGATTTTTAAAATGATACATTGCAAAATAACAGCTGCCATGTTTATTTTCAGCTTATTGATAATTTACACTATTTACGATTGGACGTGATTAGTATTTTGTGTATTATTCTACACAATTTTTTTGCTATTTTTACCTATAAAAATTATTGAATTTTAAATTAAGATAAATTTAAGTATTTTTACAGTTTACATATTACTTTTACATTTACATTCGTACGAGCTTGTATGTATTTTGTTTCCTTAATTTTCCTTACAGCCTGATGAGCACCATTCGATAACACTGGGGAACAAAAAAGAGATTTTATTTTGCGGCATAAAGTTTAATAACAGTTTCAGCACACAAAACAGCCGTGATTGCCAATTGTATGATTGGTTCAACTGAATTGACTCCAGTTATAAAAATAAACACACCATGGAAAATGTAGGAGGTAAAATTACTCTACGCTTCTCGCTTTTCTCGGTAATATCAAAATTTGATAATGGTCTGAAATTCCCATTAAGAAACTTATTTATTTATTTGTACATTGTTGCTAGGCAACTTATGAAGCATTGCTAGGCAATATATCGGACACTCAACAAAGATTAAGGAAGAATACCAAAACATAAAAATGGTTTTAGAAAAAAAAATTGAATATGCTGAACATAAGTGGCTCGTGTGTGTGGATTTGAAGATGGCGAATTTTTTACTAGGACAGCAAAGTGGGTACACAAAGTATCCCTGTATCCTATGTTGTGGGATAGTCGTGCTAGAGAAAAGCATTGGACGATAAAAGTTTGGCCCCCCCAGGGAAAATATTAGTGGGAAAAGCTAATATCATTCATGAACCGCTGATAGATAGGGACAAAATCATCCTTCCGCCACTGCATATTAAACTTGGGTTGATAAAACAGTTTATCAAGGCCTTACATACAAGTGGTGATTGTTTCAAATATATATGCCACACTTTTCCAGGACTAAGTATTGAAAAATTGAAGGCAGGAATCTTTGACGGACCACCACAAATTCGTACACTTATAAATGATGCCAATTTTACAACTTACATCTCTTACATCGAATCTGAGGCCCGGCTGAGATTTGTGTCCGTCGTCAAAAACTTTTTGGGGAATCACAGAGCAGAAAAGTACCCCGATATAGTTGGAAATATGTTGAAAAATGTTGAGAAATTGGGAGCTAATATGAGTGTGAAGATACATTTTCTACATAGCTACATTGACAGATTCCCTGAGAACCTTGGTGATTTTAGTGAAGAACAGGGAGAAAGGTTTCAGGATATAAGGGTAATGGAAGAAAGGTACCAGGGACGGTGGGATCGCCACATGATGGCCGACTACTGTTGGAGCTTACAGAGGGATTGTCCTAAAAAGCAATACAGCAGGAAATCGTATAGAAAACATTTCACATAGTTTGTTACTTAATTGTGTACATATTTTCTTAATTATTATGATCATAGGCCTATATAAATTTATTTTTATAATAATGATTGTAATCACAAAAAGAAATATTAAATTGTTGTTGGAAGTTCATTTATATGTATGTCTTATGTTTCCGCCATTTTGGTTTAGTTGCATTTATTTCATAAATTAGAGCCAATTCAGGAAATATATTATTATATCATTATTCAGCAGCATGAAATTACCCTAAATTAGCTCTCAAACACTGTGCCGCAATTTCACTGTTCCCCAGTGTAATCGACGCAAAATGAGAAACACACAAGAAAATGTATTTTAATAGACAGTGACATCTGTTGTTTAACAGATACATATATTGGACAATGCAAGAGGTATATAAGTAAAAGACAATACTTACGAGATTAAAGTACTTTCACCATAAGTGATTCTTATATCTACAAAATCTTTGTACATTATATTATAATTATTTCTTTAAAGTTATTTAAATAAGTGACTTAAATCACCCGATTTAAATCTTGATCTAAAACGCGATTAAAATCCATCTGATTTAAATCAAACCACCTTACTTGAAACTTATATGTTCGGTAAAGCTTGAATTACAAAACATTGGTTATATCAGTACGGCAAACATCAGCAAGTTCTTCAATATAATATGTACACTTAAGAGTATCGTAAAAACATAAATCATGGGCGATGTTCATGTTTGCACAACATTAATGAACCGCTTTGTGCTCTGTAGAGCATTGCAAAACCCAATTCTGTTTTGAATCTCAGTCAATATTCCATTACGAAAGTTAAGGAACGTATTCGTGAAGTACCACATGGTGAACAACAATGTGTATCGTGAAGATGAAGAGATGATTGATATCACTGTAGTTTCAAGCATGCTAAAAGTCTATCATGGAGTGTTTGCTGTGAAAGCAAATTTGACTACAAGAGCTAAGCGTGGTTGATGGAGGATGGTGTGTTGCTTTTTTTAGAGAGAGATAAGTAAACAGGTTCTTGAAAGCAGACAGCAGTGTCGTTGTTGTTCTGTTGGTTCGATGTTGAACCAAGTAATGTGAACACCTTTTAGCTATAGTATCAACTGGAGTGTTATTCATCACTACTCGGTGAAGCAACGATGAATTCAACCAAAGGATAAAGAATAAAAGTATTAATACATATTCTTTTCTTTATTGATCTTAAATAATATGTTTATTCCGATGATAGTTTTTTCATTACTTCAATTAATTTCTTCAAAAATCAATTAGGTATAGTTCTCAATGTATCTGTGTTCTTGTTATTAACAATATAACGTCTTGTGTGCTTTTAATCTGTACCCTCTTCCTATGTCTTTTCACCTTTCTCCAATACTCATTTCATTAATCTATTTCTAATTACGTTTACGTTCATTTCGTATTTATTATGTCTGTCGATATTCATTTTAAGTCTATCTCAATTATCGTTATTTCCTCTTTCTCTAACAGCCGACCTCCATGGCAGAATTGTTAGCACAACACGCTACGTGCCAAGGGTCCCGGGTTTGAATCCCGGCCTGAGCGTGGATGTTCTTTGTGAGTAACACTTCATCAATTTCATCATATCATCACTCATTCTAACTTGGCGATTAGCAGAACAAAGAAGTAAAATAAACCAATGAATCAATGTAACACATTGAACTATGTCATGTGCAATGAGTGTAAAAAGTATTCGATCGATTTTTCAATTTAATGTGGCATTCTCTCCGCAATTTCGACCACATGTTGAGTTTTATGGTCCACTTCAGGAAAATATAGGTTAACCAGGACTGGACCTAGAGTTTAAAGTTGTATTCGAACCACTAGCTATATATCTCCATTGGGTATCAAACCGGGGACTCCTTCATTACAAGTTGACTCGTTTCCACTATGCTATCGGTGAGACACTGGACCACATACTAAAATGACGTTATAAAGTACGACAAAAGGCAATGTTATGATTTGATTTGCATCAATTACATGAATCCGCATTAACAATTAACCTTATTTTGACATTCTAAAGAAAAGAAAAACGCTGTGACAATTCATAAAAACTTAAACTCGATAAAAATTGTAATTTCAATAGGACTATAATTCCAAATACATGGCAATACATATCGTACTATGAATGCTACCAAACACACTAAAGCAACGGTAGGCCTTTACTCATTGCGCGTACTTGAATAAAGATAAAATTATACCAGTGTTATTCGAATAAACATTTCAAGACGTACTTAATCCCTATTTATTCATTTTTCAGTGCTAATATGGATTATTCCCTACGAAGTCCTTTAAATAACTGTTAGAGCCTTTGGTATCAAAATAAGTATTGGGAAAAATATTTCTCATGCGCATAATTTCTGTACCTTTTTAAAGAATTGTATTATTTTCTAGTTTCATTGTCGTAAATGTTACACAAGTCAAATCACAATTTTGCATCTTATCGTTATTTATTGTGTTATGTGACATTGCGACAGCGATTCCAGCAGGAATACAACTTTAAGGCGAGAATTCGGGGTGTACGAATTCATTTTACATTCACTGTATTTTTGTTCCAAATATCTATTTCTATTACATATTTCTGGAAACGCCATTATGATACACAACAGACAAAATGGTACTCACGGAATCTGAAAGTAAATTTCATCATTCATCTTCAGTCTTACTGTAAGAGACAGAATGTTTCTTGGCAATAAATGATTAATTGTTACACTAATAATTTTATCCAATAATGTTGGAGATAGCAATAATTAGAACAATGACAATAATTGATTTAGGAAAACGTCACTGGCATACTCAAGAATTTCACAATGGATGGTATGACCATAGGGAAGAGGAAGTTATGCTTTCTTATTACAGTTGAGTCTTATTAGATTTCTTTTCCCTATATTGGACTACTTTTAAAGTTTGGTCAAGTGGATTATGGATTCCTTCTCTGAACAGGCTATTAGGAACAATAATTTCACATTATTGTGCATTTTTAAATCAGAAGAATAGAAGAACAATTTCAATTACTGCTCAATACCGTATCATGCCAAGTGCGTGATTCGAACCTGGGGCCCCTGGAGTCACAGATCGATAGACAAATCACTTCGCCAAGGGGACCAGCCGGAGCGATGGAAGTAACTTGTTAGAAGCAGTAGGGGTTTTATACGTGGTGGAGGTGCGGGGCATGATAGCAATAGAAAGGATGTTCGTTTCCCTGTATATTTTATACGATACTTTCTGCGGTAAGTCATACGATAAATCAAGCTTCTATTAATGTGGAAAAATTAAATAATCTAATTAAGACATAATTTCAAAAGGTGTTATATTCAGTTTGATCAGTCTATCCCAATGTGTACAAATTCGTTCTCTGCTGATTAGGCGTGCACATACATACCCTCTGATTAGGAGTTCAAAAGCCTTGATTAAAATTTGCAGGGGAAGAAAAATTATATCCCATATCCCTGTTTTACAAACTTTGATGAGTATAAAACAGGCGTATCTAGAGTTGGTCCAGATCCCTTGAAAATTAAATTCCTGTGTACATTTAGTGTATGTACTTTACATACATGTCATGCTTCTGATGCGGAAAATGAAAATAACAAGATTCAAATCTCTTCTAAAACTAAAACTAAAACAAAAATCACTAAACATACGCTTTTAATTTAATGCAGGTAGCATATGAAGCACTTCGGTCCAACATTAGAAAAAAATTCTACACTGTTGCGAAAATATCCAACCCTACAATGTTGGTCTTCGCTCAGTTGGTGCAAGAGTTGTGCCCCCTCCACACTGTGTCACTGACACGTACGAAATAATAGCTTAGAACTTACATCGGCTTGAGATTGCTTCATCTTTTTTTAAGATTATAATACGAGATTGTTTATTAACGGACGAAACCTCTACGCTAAATTCTAAGTGAAAATATTAGGAGGGGCAACTCGCCCCTCCCCCCTTGACCCCCGTGCGCACACCTATGCTCTGCTCTCAGATGGCTGACACAAGCAACTGCGTGTGCAAGAAAAGTTTGTAACATGTGCATTGACACATGGACGTGCAAAGACCGATTAAACAATAAGGGAAGTGAATCGTGACTTCACTGGGAGATTTAACACAGAAGCCCCAACGAAAGCCGACATTATTGAGATGGGAACAGAAGCTGTTCACCAATTGGATAAGATGAAGACTGTAATACCACAATTGAGACGAGAAAAGAAGTGTATCCGTTGAGGAATCAGGGTTGAGAGCTACCAAGTGGGAATCTAATAGACTGTCCTGTGTTTATCAGCGAGTTTACTAAAGCTGATTTGGAGAAACGAAGTACCGCATTCTGCCTTTCTGGATTTTACTGATGCTGATTTGGAGAAACGAACTACCGCATACTGCATTTCTGGAGTTTACTGATGCTGATTTGGAGAAACGGACTACCGCATACTGCCTTTCTGGAGTTTACTGATGCTGATTTAGAGAAACGGGAGTAAACGCATACTTCATTTCTGTATGGGTAACTTTATAAGTTGTTCTGCATGGTGTTTCAAGACATCCTGTAGAGATTTGATTAGGATGTATTCGTTAATGTTTCAATATAATACTCTGTTTACAGGTACAGAATGCATTTACGGTGTTCTTGTCATCAAATATAAGTAAAAACATGTGTGAAGTCGTCTATTGATGAGAAAGAACATCAAACTAATTGTATAATAAAGTGAAGGACGGACAATAAATGAATGAACTATATTGTAATTGATCAGCAACTAAACCAAAAATAAAATATGTTTTTGACAATACAAAAATGTACACTCTTTTACCTTTTCCTGCGCAATTTCAGGTGTTTTCCATATGCTGATTGTCTCAAATTAGTGCCTCTACGCTAATTTTCGAATTTTCACAATGCACAACGAGACTGAATAAAGATTAAATACTTAAGACTTGTTGATAAATAGATTCTTCTGCTACACCAACGAAAATTTATTTTAGCTATAGAAGGTACTAACCATTCCACATATTTCGTTTCAAATCACATTCAGTGTAGGCCTACAAGAGAATACAATCAGATTGTGGGCTATAAAAAGAAATTTATAGCCATATCAGACAAAGACCGTCAAATGATTGTTGCCAATAATAAAAATAAATTTTGAGTCCAGAAGCCAATTAATGGTGATTTGTTTGAGACTAAAATCACTGAAAGGGATTCAGCCCCCTCTGAAATTTTGAGAAAATCAACATTCGCAATGATTTTTCCCGAGTTTACCCCTTAAAATCGTCCCGGATTGTCATTTTTTAGAGTGAAAAGTTCTAAATATGCGAAATATCTTATTGTGTATGCCGCCCCCTAATGCAGTAATGTACTATCCACCTTTCAAATTCCAGTCTCACCCCCCCCCCCCCCCCGGTTTCTTTAATCACGACTATCTGAGATGTGAACTTCGTTGGCTATCAACTTAAAATTGCTTCCTTAATGATTCAGATTGATTCTAATAACCAACATTTCATTTCTTCCTCTTCCTCCTGTACGTGATGCATGAATGAAGTTGATTTGATGATCGTGACCACCACTGCATCCAGATCAATGCGCTTCATGTCGAGATCCAGAGGAAGTGAATTAAAGAAGAAAATATAATTTACTTGCGACATGATACAACTCATTTTATACAACTCAGCAATCTAGCTATAATAAAGTCCGGTCACAAAATTAGGAGTTTTTCTCATCTCCTAACTAATATGCGTTTACATTTATTATTTTATTACGTCACCAATTGCCACTGCCGTACGTTACAAGACGGTAAAAGCATAAAATGGAAATCAAATAAGGAAAGAAAAAATATTAAAACCTGAAGAACAAAAAAAAAAAAAATGTTTCCTTACGTGATCGGTGTGCTGATTCCACTGCCATATTTTCTGCATTTCTAGGTCACAATTCGCTAATTCTGATCATATTACAACAATAAATGATGCGCCAACTGCAATAAATCTAAATCGGTGTGAGCGATCGGATTTTTCAATGCTTGCAGCGAAAATGGTTATTTCATCAGTATGACATTTGATAAATTTTCAAAGGGTGAATTCCAAAAAAACTTCTCTTGAAGCAATGGGATATTATATAGATTGTGTGTGTGTACAAAGGTACCCCCCAAAAAAGTACCAAACTTTAGCTGCCAGAAGGATTAATTCATCCTCACTTCAATTACCACCCTGTTAATAATGTAAAGAGATATTGCTAACGATTCATTTTACTATAGAATAACTCTTTCTCTCTCTTTCACGCACACCCTAGACTGGCGTCTGGACTCACAGCGAGCTCTGTGAAGCTTGTACTGAATCCTGTCGATGTGTGTTACGTTTGTGATTGTCCTTTTATCAATTTCATCGTCTTACAATTCATTCTCACTTTCGAGATTAGCCAAAAGTGGAAGAAAATCAATCAATCTCTCTTTCTTTCTCTCTCACTGTGCGTGTCTCGTTCTGTATTGTTTACCACTGCAATAAGAATGAATGGTGATATGATTCAATTCATGGAAGCACTCACACACCAACACTAGCCCAGGCAAGAACTTGAAACCAGGAACGTCAAGTGACGTTTGGTGTATCAGCCACTGAACGTTGTCCACTATTGAGACGGCTGTCTATCTATTTTAGGTGGCAAAAATTTCTCTTCCAGATTCAATATTACAGTAACAGATCAAGAAAGAGACTTGATATTTATCAGATTAATAATACTATACTTTCCATTTCGAGATACGTACGTACAATACATTACAAAATAACTTCAAAAATACAAATTGTAGGTGGAAATTTTGGAGCTTTCAAATCACAAACACTAGTAGCAAGAAAAATCTTCTCTCCATTCTGATATTTAGATTGAAATTATTGAGGTTTGTAATTCCATGGTTGATGGTAGGCTAGGTTACCAAACACTGCAATAAATTGACTTTAATATTTTGTTTTAAGTCAACTTTCTGCACGGTAAGTATGATTACTAGTACTTCTGATTCAAGCACTCATGTGAAGGTATAAAATCAAGTTACTCTCTTAGTTCGTTATAAAAACATTTACAGAAATGAAAATTGTCCAGCAAAGGTTATATTTCTTTATTGTACTATAAGAGAACAAAATATAATTCGACTAGTTTCTCTACATAAAAAAAAACTGATTGTCTTGAATTAAAACACGTTTGGTTAACATTTTCGGTAATCATAAACAAAAAAATGGAAACTTTTTACGAAAATTGGTTACTTTGACCAAATTATGTGGTAACTAGTATAAAAAAATGGGCATGATCACTAAAATGATTTGGTCCTGGTGAACACACATTTATATCTCGCCTATTTGAAAAAAATATTCGGTTACTTGAAATTAGTTTTTGGTTATTCCAAACAAACTTTATCCTCTGATGGCATTCTTGTTTGCATTTGATTGTATTTTTGTTATTGTTTTCTGCCACTTTCGGCTAATTGCGACGAGCAGGATGAGTGATGATATGATGAAGGGACACTTAAAAAAGAGCACCCATGTCCGGGATGGGATTTGAACCCGGGACCTTTCCTGATGCCATTCTTACCAATAAAGTATATCAGGGTCTCCACGATGGCGCAATGGTAACGTCGTCGTCTTGTAATCAAATGGTCCCGGCTACAATCCCCGGTGGAGGTACATAGTGGTTCGGATTCCACTTTAAAATGTAGGCCCAGTCCAGCATGTGCATGTAGTGGACTTGAAACAAAACTTCAATAAACTGTATCAGTTGAAAGCTGCAAGCTGAAACTAGTAATATAGTTCTTCGCACCTAAACTTGATGCAGAAAATAACGATAATTACAGGTTTTCCCTTTGTGAGACCATCCTTGAATCTGGATGGCGTCTTCTACTTTGCCCAAGCCCTGACAGCGAAGGTGGATGAGACGCCATTGAAACAAACGACCAGACTCTGTCAATGCGTGCGAGCAAGGCCGCTCTGCCAGCAATTAGCCCAGTAGGCGAACGATGAAAGGACCGCAACAGTGGACGGACAGTAGCTGGGGGCAATGATGCAACATCTCCCATCTATAGATGCTCTGCCCTTCTCTTCCATCGAGTAGCGTCTCTGCCCCATTTTCTCCTCCCCCTCCTTCCATTTCTCTTTTTTCCTCTTGTTGCACATCGGTCTCTCCCCGCCTCTTCTCCATTAAATAACTGGATCAGGGAAAGTATATAAGACTTGGGTAGGTAGTAAACAAACCAGAGTCAACAGGACCCTCGGCCATCCGTTAGCATCTACAAACACCAGCGCAGAAAACATGAAGGTATGGTTTGGTCCTGAGTCAGTCTGCTTGACCAGGCCTCAGGCTTTCACTTTCAGCTGGGATGCGAGTCTCTTCTTGCTTGTCATCTTCTGTTTTAGTATAGTAACGCCGGATTGAAACTCCTAGCGCATAGTGTAGCAACTCTCAATGTGCCTAAAATGTGGTCTTCGGAAATTAATCTATATTCATCTACCAATGTGTATCTCTCCGTTATAAAACACCGTCTATTTCATATATCAATGCATCCACCGTGGTGTTTTTCTTAATATAGTAAAGTTCTAAGCACTTACGCAAACACAAATCCTCGAAAAGTACATAATATGATACGGAAGCTTTTGGGTTCAATATCACAAAATTATTTCATATTGAGTACTTCCCAGAGCCAGTGGACATACTGGAGCATAGAAGATTTTATTTGTGTCATTTAGCGTCGATTTTCTGCCACTTTTAGCTTCGCAAAGTTGAGGATGAGTGATGACATGATGAAATTTATGAAGGGACACTCAGAGAGAACATCTATGACCAGGCTGGGATTCGAACCCGGGACCCCTGGCGCTGGAGCACGTTGTGCTAACCACTCCGCAACAGAGGTCGGCTAAATATGCAAATTGTAACACTCAAATTGGTGTAACACAACACCTAATGGAGTGATAACGGCCTCATACTTGGTGTGGTTTCACAGTGAAGACACCAAACAACACCATTCCGAATTAACAGCAAAAGAAGTGTCCTGTTGCTATCCCTTTAGGTGGTAACTCAGCTGTATACTTTTTACAGTGTTCCATTCATTTAAGATATCAATGCATTCACTATGGTGATTTTGTAAATATAGTCAAGATCTAAGGTCTTCTGTACAACACAAATCCTCCAAAAAGTCCGTCACATATACCGGAAGCTTTGAGGTTCAGTATCCTAAAATTATTTCATATTGAGTAGATCCCAGAGCCAGTGCATGATGTATTACTGGTGCCTAGGGCACAAAGCCGTCTCGTATTACATATCGTTTTTATTCACTCTTTCATGCAAAGTCCATAAAGTGTGACCGAAGCAATTCCTCACAAATCTCACGCCTTAGGCACAGCTCAAGCCAATATCTTAAAATCTAGTGTACAATTTAGTTAAGTTATTGAAAGGATACTAACAATTTCAAACCCTGTTTAGACCTCCCACAGTTTTACTTGAAAACGAAGACATTTAACAATCACAAAAATTCACTTTGTAGCTAATTAATGCTGATAATAGGACCTTGGGATGGAAACATACTTTCAGTAATATTTCAATCATGTAAGAATCTGCAACATTCCATGTATGAATTAGTTCATACTCTTCAAATTGTTATAATCGGTATCTTCTAGGTTACGAATAAAATAACATTTTATATACCTGTAAAGATATAGTCGCGATGGTCCTGTAGGTATGACGTCTGGACTGTCTCGCGAGTGACCCATGTTTGATTCCTGGTATTGGTGATCTCTGAATTAAACTAAACAGCTTATTGAGGACCATGGCTTGCCATATTCTCAATGGGGGGCATGTGATCAGCACGTTGGTTTCCATCGCCGCTGTTTTCTGGCTATGGGTGATCTCAGATTTGAATATTTCAGTCAATGACCCTGAATATTTGGCACTTTCCCACACTCTGTAGGATAAAGACTGGCAGAGTGTGGTGCTGATCTCATCACCACTATAACCCAGACCAAGCACGTAGGACCCTACCGACACTCCTTTGTGGAACTGTGAATTACAAAGGGAGAATTTTACTTGTCATAAAGAAACTGTAAAAATGTTTCCCATTCAATGACCTCTCGATACTTGTAGCAAGACATGAATTAGTATCTGTGGTGTCTTTATTCACTTCCCTGACGATATCTCTGAAGGCACATTCTAATTCACTTTGTTGTATTTTTCTTATCGTTACGTGGCTTGGTGTTTAGATGAAATTGTTGAACACCCATGATCAGGCCTGGATTCGAACCAGGAACCTTCTTCAGATCGCGAGTAGACTACTCAATCACAGGTTTTGTATTCGAATCCCATCCTGAGCATCAGTATTTCTTTGTGAATGGCCCTTGATTAGTTTCATCTAATCATGTATTCTCATCTTCGCGAATAGGCAAACTTTGCAGACAAGCGAAATAAGAAGCAAGGTATCCTCCATATGTAAGAACTGTAATCTTCATTGCACTGTGTCCATCGATTTAAATTTTTATTAGTCTTGTATACTTCTTACAAGATTTCATAACATTTCTTTCCTAGCATCCTTTATTCCGAAGTAAAATTGCTTGATATGCACAAATTATTTCTTCGATATTGTTTGAAAGGTATTTGGGTAGTTCAGAAAATGTGTTCCAAAATTTATATTTGCTGTGGTAATTTATTAATGCAGTTGTTGATACACGTATTTATTTATTCCTCCATCTCTCTAGCTTTGTTACGTGTGTGTATGTGTGTGTGTGTGTCTGTGTATTATACACGTTTGTTCTTACAATTATGTATATATTAGTTTCTCGTGTGACTGGTTGATAACAATTAGTTCTAAAATTGAATGAAATTTCAAATAGTTGCTTTCTGACTTATTAAATCGTAGTTGTGTTTTTCTTGTTTATTAGGCTCGCTTTTCTTTCACTTTTAGCTAGTCGCGACGATGAGAATGAGTGATGATTAATGAACGTGATACAAGAATACCCACGGTCAGGCCGGGTCTCAAAAATCTGAACTCAGTGACAAGTTCAAAAGTCGTTCACTTAAAGCCTCTAAATTTAATTTATGTACATGTGTTTGTGTGTGGGTGAGGTGTTTCTGTGTGTCGGATTTAGATGCAATTTCCAATTAAAACGTCTTCAGCAAATTATACAATACTACAATTAAAACTAAATTATTAAGTCCTATTTATCATCATAAGTACCAAAGAAATGTCTTGGTATAGTTGCCAACAGGAAATCATTTATTCAACACCAAAGGTATTTCAAAAACCTTTAAGACTAGTTGAGTCGAAATTCTAATTTTGATTTCTAATTTGGTTACTTTACGTCACTTATATACCTCGAGGATTAATCGTGACGATGAGAATCAGTGATGAATTGATGAAAGTGGTGATAGGACAAACGAAATCTTACATATATTATTTCATTTCAAAAGTTCAATATTGTCGAAATATTTTACCCTCCAAACTAAGTAAGGAACTTAAATTTGTTTTGCAATACATCTAAATGCATCTACTTGGCAAAACTAATGTTTTTATTATATATCGTGTGTAGTTACTTTACTCTAATAGTTTTTTGTAAACATAAAAGTGTTTTTAAGAATGGCATGCAAGAGTTCTGTTCGCTGCTGCTTTATAAATATGTCATGAATATCTCGAGTAACAATTCTAGTTGTACATTTTGATTCATATTGGTGTTAGTACTGCTCTGTATTCTATCCTTAGATTCAGTCACCCTCAATAAAAAAATGTGACATCTAGATCCTGAAATACTCAGTGCAAGGCGTTATGTGTGTTGCCTAACTATACAGCTATAAGTCGATTTTTGTAGCAAATTTTCAATGACAACTTCTATCACCGCCTTAGAGTTGGGCATAACGCCTTGCACTGAGTATTTCAGGATTTAGGTGTCCCATTTTCATTGTTGGTACCTGTACACATGGTGTTTGCCTGAGCGCTTGTGTATTCACAAGAGTAATCTTAGAAACTTCAATAGTCAAAAGATGAAATTATTTATGTAATATCCCTGCGGAAGCTAGCTTTTCCATTAGAACGACCGACTAACTACTAACACCGTTATAATCCACGTGAAAACGTAACAGGGCAATAACATATCTAGTGTGCGAAAACAGTGATGCTTTGTTACGATAAAGAGTGGGAAATATTGCCCATGGTCCTCTAAATGCGGTTTAGATCTTGCTTATAAATTGATGACGACATTGCAATCGTCAATTGCCATCTGCAAAGATGTAGTTAACGTACAAAGACAGAATAATTGGAAAATTGTCTTGCTCCGCAATAACAATGTCTCTTACTCTTGTATGAATGTTCTGACCTTTTCTGGTAGCAAGGTTTACACCTTAGTACTATAATTATGCCCTCCCGGTGAAGACAATAATAACAGTTTTCCACATTCTCACGCTTTCTGTTGTTGCCGCAGAATTGTTGTTTAGGCATTGTTGAAGCAATGTCTTACGTAAAGCATCAATTTCTCTTAAATTGATTCTTTCAATTCACTTTCCTTCTTCTCACTGGTTACCTTATTAAGTTTCAGAGTACCCATTCATTGATTTTGGGAAAGCTTGTATTAAAGAGTTCCTTAGGCTTAACGAAACTGGGTCCAAATATTTCATCTTCACAGTCTCATCTATGAACAATGTACCGCCCGTTGTGGATGTCCAATGTAAAGTTCATTGAAACTAATTTTCAATAAATAGGACAATACTTGATTTATCTACACTTACCATCTTGTGATACAGTCACGTACACATCTAAGTTGTGCATTCCCGATGGCGTAGTGGTAACGACGTCGCCTTGTAATCGATACCCGGTGGAGGTACATAGTGGTTCGGATCCCAATTTAAATTGTAGGCCCTGTCCCGATTAGTCCTTCTGTGCATAAAGTGGACTTGAAACAACAAACTTAAACAACTTATAATTTGTACCCACCTCGTTGATTTTCAAAGAGTTTGTTACTACCCAGAAGTATTCATGACTATGCATGAAAGTCGAGAACCCACGGTTTTAGATTCTATATGCATTTTCTATTTGAAATTGGCATCTCAATCTCTACTCATGCTGAACTTAATCTACGGCCAGCGTTATTCTCGGCCACCAATGGCAAGAAAGCGTGGGCAGATTTCAAGAATATGCTCGTCTGGTTGGCTATTTCGAGCATCTGCTGTGACGCGTAGGAAACACAACCCTGCAAATGACCAATCACGTCGCCTACTTACCCCAGTGACCCAACAGTCTAGGCGAAAGGGGAGGATTCACACCGGAATCTACGAGTACAACTGTTCTGGTATAGTAGAGCAGATATTTATTCTAACCATTTAGCTTTGCATCACTTGTCATGTATTCATTCTGGTTAAGTAGAGCGTCCTAGAATTGACCACCTTCAGTGTGCATGCAGGAGTCCCGGTGGATATACATTGCCTTCTTCCTGCTGAAGCATCACCTATCTTCTTTGTTGACTTAATTTGAATGCCAGAGAGCTGTTAGCATCTGGGAAAAGAAGTGGTTAAACCTGTTCCGGAGACTCCTTGCAGCATGACACTGCTCTTTCCGGAGGAACAGACAGCCTGTCGACTGGTCGACCGACCTCGAATTGAATTGTTATGAATCCTTCTTACTTCCCGAAGTGTTGGTCAGCTTTACAGCTTAGTGTATTGAGCAGGTCACGGGTTCATAGCAATGTTTTACCAGTGCCATTGACACTGGATACCACTTCTTGCAGCGTTACTTTACTTATCACTAGTAAGGTATATGGAGAGATGTGGAGGTAGGGTTCTAGAATGCATTTTTCTCAGTGACTATATAACTCTGAAAACTCTATATGTATTTTTCTGTTCACTTCATATTTCTATACTGCTGTACCCATTGATCCACTCGTGTATATTTATTACGTTGACTATCAATGTGATAGTCAACGGAAGAAACCAGGCATATAAAAGTTCTCTTCAGTGAAATATATACATTTATCATCATCATCACAACAATATAAAAGAGACAACTTTAAATACAGAGATGAATGAAAATTAATACAGAGAAAGATCTCCTCCAAAATCATAGTTCAACTTTTGTTTTGTAATTTCGAGCTTCGCAATTCTTGGAAACAAGATATATTTTACCAAAAAAGGATACAGATTTATGACAAACGGCCGAGCCCCAGTGCAATTTTCAGCTTCATTAGTTGATACTTGTTCTAATGGACAAACCATTAAATAGTGTAATTTAAAGTTTTGTCCAACAAAAGCCCTGCTTTCGAATAAGAAATAAGGCATCCTCTTCACCTCATTGTAATCATTGGTTACGTCTAAACGTTAAGGTTAATATTTACAAAGGTGACGATGTCAAAGTTTGTAACAGTCTTTTACAGGTTTTTAGAGCCCACTTTGTACTGAGATAGTCTAATCAGGACTGAACCTACAGTTTAAAGTGGGATGAAAACCACTGTTTTTCTCCAACCAGGATCAAACCTGGGAGCTCTTGATTACAAAGCAATAGTGTTACCACCATCTACGGGCACCAAAAGTGATGGTGAAGATATTCAAAACAATCTCTGGCGAATTTCCAGGAAGTTATTGTTTGCTTGACTTGACTTTCTGCATCGGAGTCATCTAAGTTTACATATTCAAACAGCACCTCAATTTACAAAAAATATGTCACAAATTTACCGAACGTTGAATGGCTTGAACCATTTGTGTATACACTAAGATTTAATTTTTAAAAGCGTAACTTAGAATTATCAGCGTCTGGGTAATTCTGATATTCTTCCAGTTCGTCTAAGAGGAACACACCAATTACGAAGAACCAGTTAGTCGAAACCACTGTCCAAAGGAGCTTCATTGCTCCTTGAAATCAAGTCGTAAAACAGAAGTTCAAGGCAACTCCTTGCCCAAAGTCAATCGCATGAACGTGAGACACTAAGAATACATTCCAGCCCGGTGGTGTGAAAAACACCGCCTCATCAATAACAACCTTATCTGGCTTACACAAAGATCATCTTGCAGAAGGGCACAAAGTGTCAATTGTTTGCGTTAGTATTCAGCGAGTATAGACCGTTACCTAGCAACACGATGGCAAAATCCGCACTTGACTTCGTGACATGACACCGGTTTTCAAAGCTCGCAATGGACAGCAAATTGCCGCTCCCGACGTGCTCTTGCACGGTGAACTGGATCAAAGGCCTCTGTTAAGTCTTCGGATCTTGTGTTCTGGGCTACTGGCGGGCCTGCAAGATGCCAAAGGTCGGATACGTGAGATACGTACGTAGTAAATCGGCTGAGTGTTGTAATAAATTGTTTAAGAGATTATCTCCGATCGTTACGCTCATTACAAGTTTGCGGAGGGATTATCAATTCAGTTACGTGTACTAATGTAAGATGCTTACAAGCGTTCTTCTAAGTATTAAAGGATTTTTTCTGGTCTCTGAAAAAATTGTCGTAAAGCTTACTCCTCGTGGTATGCAAGGCTTTGAATAAGCCAGCATGCTGTTAGGATTTTTAAAGCTATTTACTGTTCACAGCATTCACATTTTCAGATTGCGCAACGTAAACGTACCCCCTTAATGCTAAAATTTTCTTTCCAAAATTTCCAGAAGTCGTGAGGGTACTCTGTTGGATATTTGTGAAATTAAAAAAAAAATATTTCGCATTCAGTAGACACATCAATTTCTTGTTTTAGAATTCCATGAAATAAATGTACTTAATTCCGTTTTATGCGCCGATTCTACATAAATTCTTGAAGTTATTATATTGTTAAGACATTTTCAACAATCGTGTGTCACATGTTTCTAACAATCATCTTCCACAAAATGTAGCTATTCTTCTGCGTTTCTCAGTCCTCGGACTAACAGTGCAGCTGTCTTAACTAGTGGAAAGCCTTCTGCCGGATACACTATTAGCCTGGTTCTGCGTTGCCAAATTGTGCAAACTGTCAAAAGCTCGTTACCTTCACATATACAAAAAATATGTATAAATAAATAAAGCACATATTTGTTACGCGTGCATGGAAAACAGTGAATTATATCTCGCTCCTATTCGAGTTCAATCTGGCAACGTAGAGCACATAGGAAGGAGCGAAGGAAAAGAGAGAGGAGAAAACAAGTGACTATCTACATTTGTTCGCTAGTTTGCCGGGGTTTTTCTCACCTTGGTAGACATGTAGTTAGTTAAACCGTGTCAGATTTATACCTTGTATATATTCTTCTTCTTTCATTATTCTCAAGATATATGCAAATGCAAGTTTTTCATGTCTGGCAGTTTTTCTTCAGCGACAACCAGTGGACAAATGGAAACGCAAAATGGAGAATCGTCACAATATTTCAATTGTGCTCATTCGGCCGCTTCTTTGCAATATTTGTTGTTCGGATGGCTGCTACAACTCGTAACAAGTGGAAGAAAGACAATTTTCCGCGGTATCTGCTTCTCCCGTTTCGTTCTACTTCAAACCGTCAACCCCAATTAACAAGTCGACTCGTCCAGTTGACGCATGCGTTTTTGCGTCGATTGTTGCAGGGTGCAGGAGGGCTGTAAGAGTAGTATCTGGTTTCCTTGGAAAGTTGTTGATGCGCAGTCACACGAATAAGCACACTGTTCTGTGTATCTAGCTCTGAAGGATAGGAATAGAAATGTTTATGAGTCTATATGTAATGATCTCATGTTAGCACAATTGAAAGGCATCGCCGATATGTATGGATGTATGGGGAAAGAAGCAAGTTTGTAATGTGTACGCTTCTTTCTCCATTTCATACCTCTCAGATATGCCATTTTCCATCTTGGATCGAAAGAACGCCACTACCTCGCTCACGACAGAAAATTGACTTACCTTCTTTTTCCCCTGACTCTTCAATTATGCTTATGTATTGTCCTTATATGTTTGAAATCTTGCTGTCTTATTTGTAGTATTTTATCGATAATTTCCTTACTTTTGTTTCGTTTCAGTTGCTTCTGGTGTTAGCGTTTGCTGCAGCTGCAGTCTTAGCAGAACCACCAGTTGGTAATCAATACCTCCCTCCGTCGGACTCGTACGGTCCACCATCTGACCAATACAGCGCTCCCTCAGGCCCACAATCTCAGTACGGTGCACCAAGTGCACTTTCCAACCAATACGGAGCACCCAATGGCGGTGGCCAATTCGGTGCCGCTTCAGGATCGAATGGCCAATATGCACCACCGGCAGCAAAAGTCTCTATTCGATTTGGCCCAGGAGGTTCCTCAAAGCAGAGAGGCCGAAATGGCTTGAATGGTTACTCAGGCAACGGCGGTGGCAGGAACGGTTCACCGTCTGGTCAGTATGGTGCTCCTGCACCATCCGCTCGGTATGGAGCCCCATCAAACGGTAACGGCGTCTCTTCTTTCGCGGCAGCTTCCGTTCCTTCTGGTTCCTACGGCGCACCAAACGGAAACGGTGGTTCTTCTGCTGGTTCTCACAGCCAGTACACCATTCCATCCTCTCCGTCGGGACGTTACGGTGCTCCAAACGGTAATGGAAACGGTGGCTCCTTTGGTGCCCCATCCGCCCGTTACGGTGCTCCAAACGGTAATGGAAACGGTGGCTCCTTTGCCGCCCCATCCGCCCGTTACGGTGCTCCAAATGGAAATGGACACGCTGGTTCCTACAGTGCACCATCTGCCCGTTATGGCGCTCCAAGCGGTAACGGCAACGGTGGTTCCTTTGGTGCCCCATCTACCCGCTACGGTGCTCCAAACGGAAACGGACACAGTGGCTCCTTCAGTGCCCCGTCTGCTCGTTACGGTGCTCCAAACGGAAACGGACACGCTAGTTCCCTTGCTGCCCCGTCTACTCGTTACGGTGCTCCAAACGGTAATGGAAACGGTGGTTCCTTTGGATCTCCTTCTGCCCGTTACGGCGCTCCAAATGGAAACGGACACAGTGTTTCCTCTAGTGCCCCTTCTGCCCGTTACGGCGCTCCAAACGGCAACGGAAACGGTGGCTCCTTTGGTGCCCCATCCACCCGTTACGGCGCTCCAAACGGTAACGGCAATGGCCATGCCAGCGCTCCATCTGCCCGTTATGGCGCACCTTCAACTCCCTCTGCACGTTACGGTGCTCCAAACGGTAACGGAGCGTCATCACGCTACAGCGGATCCAACGGAAAATCAAACGGACTCTCTTCAACATACGGAGCCCCATCGGCTCCTTCTTCAAGCTACAGTGCACCAAATAACGGCAATGGTGCTCCATCTGCCAGGTATGGTGCTCCTTCAAGCCCTTCTGCAAGCTATGGCGCTCCTTCCAACGGATTTGGCAGCTACAGCAACGGATACTCAGAAGATGATGGTCAATCGGTAAGCAACTTATTTCTTTCAAATTTTCAATGCTTATTCGACACACATCTAATTTCAAATTCTCATGCTGGCAGCACTTGTCAATATACGTGGGAATACTGAGGTATTTTGAAGTTTCGTTCTGAAGATTATTTACTGGGTTCACTGCTGCTATTGTAAATCAAACTTATCATTAGAACATCTTTATTCATCAGAGAAGTAAGCAGTCACTTATATACCATTTGTATCAACAGCTTATGCCCAACTATAATTTGTAGGAACAGATCTAGAAAGTTTTGAAATCAAGTACACTTTGAATCATTTTCAAATTTACTTAAATTCGAAACGTTGTAAAGATGCAAATGCTAAGTACAGGTTACTTTCAACCTTACACAAAATCTAAGTATAGATCTACCACTGTGTTTGAAACCCTGGCATAGAAGCAACGTCGCTAGTTTGTCATGGGGAAACCTGTAGTTTGCATATTTTTCGAGGTTTCAGAAATCTTGGTCCTCTCATTCCATATACGACAAGATTTGACTGTAATCGTTGTTCCCAGATGAAATAAATAATCTTGTAGTTCCATTTTTTCTCTGTGAACAACGTGTATTTTCAGTGTCTTGTGGGGAACTGGGGAGTAGAAAGTTCAAAGTCGATTAATTTCTTATTTCTCGTAATACATAATTAAGTTTGGGCACTGGGGCACTACTTCCCTTTGACGGCTACGACTAAGATATTCCATGTAGCTTTCTTCCTCAACGATGGGTGGTCAGTTTTTCGAGAGTCCCACTGCAGCTAAACTGAGACCACTTCTCTATTCAATTAATCTACGTCCCTTGCATTCACGTTGCTATATTGGCTGCACCAGAACTGAGAGCTTTTAAGAACTAGGGCTGCTCTGAAACCACATGAAACATTATGATACAATTTTTTTGCTGAAATAATCCTATCCAGAATGTTTTAACAAGACTCTTTCTGCATTTGGACAAATAGCGTTGCTGCAAAATTACATTATAAGCCATGATACATCCAAGCCTAAAGTTGTTTCACAGTATTGAATTGTCCTCAACAATAAACGGTGCTAATCAATCACATTGTTGTGATTGAAATTCATATCTGCAACAGATGAATATGTCTTCCTTTAACATTAAACTTGAAAACATCAACAATCGTATGCAGATGGATTGATGAAATGAAAACGTTCACCCGGAAATAAGTTTGAAAGGAAAAGCTCTCTCTGTTTGTAAATTGTTAATTAAAAATCTTGCACGCACCTTAATGAGGGATCCCGGTCACGCCTTCCATTTAAGTTCCTACTTCGTTCTTAAGACAAACAACTTCAGTGAATCTGCAGGTTTCTTTCAAGACGAAGAGAAACCAGTAGCAAACATTAACACAAGGGTGTCGCTCGTGAACGCATAAAAGCAACCTGTCCTGATGAAAAGGGGGAGAAAAAGGAAGTTAACATTACAGCATAAGTTGGCGGCAGAGTTACGTAAAGGACTGGCGCTCACAGGTAGCTGGGTCAAATTTCAGAATGAAAGATTCTACTGTCGGTTTACCCAAGACTTTCTTCTGCCATTCAAGGAATGTTGACGAAGATAATTCTAAGCGGTTGTCAAATGAAGTTGCTATTGCCAAACAACTACGTAGGAAGCTTGAGGTATACGTATTTAGAAGACAACATTCTAGTGACCCGATTGCTATAAAGGTTCACATTCTGTTGTTCTGATTTCATGTATATCTTTGTGTCCAAGACTGATTGCACTTTTCGCATGTACTGATTTACTTTCTTAAACTTTTGGCAGCTACTTCATGATATTATTCCTGAATCCAATGGAACAAAATCCTCAGTCAAAAGCTATCTCTTATGTAAAATCAAGCCTCCCGATGGCGTAGTGGTAACGTTGCCGCTTTGTAATAAAGATGTGCCGGTTTCGATATCCGATGGAGGCACATGGTGGTTTGGATCACACTTTAAACTGTAGGTCCAGTCCCGATTAGCCTTTCTGTGCATAAAGTGGACTTGGAAACCAACTCTAATGTAAAATCAGATCCCTCTTCAATCAGTAACCAAACTTTAAGTATCCATTAAGGAGGTTAATTTTATGTTAGAAGGCTTATTTAAGTAATTTGTGCATAATTTATTTTGACGTGTTCATAATATGTAGGGTTGTATCATTAAACATGGACCTTGAAACCTGTGGAGCACAATACACTAAAAACACTATTGGTTGTGTAACAAACATACGGTAAGTAAGATAAACTACGCTCTGTCCAAGGAATCTCTGGAGCAAGGGCTAGATCAGTGAACACGTTAGAGGGGAAGTGAGTACATGGACGGGGAAATGCGGCTGCAGCTACTACACGTTTGCAGCAGCGCACGCTTCTTTGCTCCGCGCACTCGCTTTCTCCCCTTCTGTACCGTTCTGCGCGGACTTGCTCCATAGATTCCCGAGAGAGAGTGTAATAACATTTAAACATTAAGAACTTGATCTGAAAATCTGATGCGCTTCTTTTCTAACGCAGGAACCAGCCGCGTACGAATTCACCTACGACGTGAACGATGCCTACACGGGAACCGAATTCGGCCACCGTGAGAACAGAGACGAAGAAGCAGCCCAGGGAGAATACAGAGTCGTGCTTCCAGACGGAAGAACACAGATCGTCACCTACGAAGCCGACGATGCAGGCTTCAGGCCAGAAATCCGCTACGAGGACCCTGAAGGGGGATACAGCAACGGCAACGGCAATGGTATTGGTCAGGGACCGTATTAAAAGACACCACACAAAGCTCAAAGCTATGTCACGGATACTGTATGGATGATGTTACCATTATGTACATAGATTACCATTTGCTTCTACTTTGTACAGCGTGTAATGCAGTTTTGCAAATTCTCATATTTTGTATACGAGTTTAAACTATGATTTTGTAAATAAAGACAAATTTGTAAACATGTTGCTTTCATTTCCTAAATTCTAATCAATGTGAAGTGTTTGTCCATTATAGATCGTTGTTCGCAATCTCTTACACCCTTTATCACTTTCAACAGAACATGTAGTGTCGTATTTGCAACGTCGTCGCCTTGTAATTAAAGGAACCAAGGCATGATACCTGGTGGAGGCACATGGTGATTCGGACGGATCCCTCTTTAAACTGCAGATCCAGTTATGAATAGTCTTTTTGTGCACAAAGTATACTGAAAAACGAACTCAAGAGAACATTGAAGATTTCACTGTCAGAAAGTCTGACTACACTTTATAAGCTCAGATTACTTAAACAGGACTGAAGCTACAGTTCAAAGTTGGATCCTAATCCCTGTGTAATGCGCCTCCACCAGGAACTTCTTGATTACAAGTTACCACAATTAAATCGGCGAGACTCAAGATTCAATGTGGTAATCACTGATGGTCTACAGTAACAACGACAAATACAGTATAAGTAATAGGACTCGGATATCTGATTCTCCGCAAATTGAGAATGAAATTGTTATGTGTTAACTACACTCAAAGAGAAGAAAGAAAAGCAAGTCTGTCTATAAACAATAGTGTTCTGGAATATTGTAACAATCAAATTAGAATTTGATTCAATATATTTCTAAATATTTTGTGCTGCAGTTCCTTGTAGCGAATTAACAGTTAATTTACTTTATTTTTTGTTCTTACGCTAAATTTATAGAACATTAATAATAAAATAGGGAAATTAATTACTTACATTTTCTTCGCCGTTGTCGTTGCCGTACTAAATTTTTGAGGAATAATTATACTTTCTTTTCTATCAGAAAATTCTCTCTTTGAGTGTAAGGAATAAAATATTCGTATCTAAGTGATGAGACAACAATTGTAGCAACAGTGAACGGTAATTCTCATAAGTTTTAATGATTTAAAGCAAGTAAAGTGTTATTTGCGATTTTCTTATTTAAGTATGATCTGTTTGGGTTTCTTAAAACAATCAAATGAAGTCATTTTTAAAAATAAAAATAAACTTTTCAAACTGTGTTATTGTCAAAAGCTGAAAACATCTACAAATATTAAACTGTGAATCACAACTTAATGCGCATGTGTGTTTTGTTTTGGGTCCTCTGATAGCGTAGTGGTTATCAGTTTCGTCTTGTAATCAGGAAGTCTGTACAGAATTCGAGACAAGGTGAAGGCTGGTTGCACAATGATCAAGATTAGAGTTTAAACTGTACGTCCATTCCTAAATAGCTTATCTAGGCATAAAACGAACTTAGACGTATGTTTCTTGCATTTAATGTTATCCGATATTCCTCCACGTAATTTTTACTATATTAAATTTTTTACCTAACTGTATTAGTGTTTGAATTAAGATACTAAAAATCTGTTATAAAAAAATAAAAATTGGTGTATAAAATATACGCGTACGTCTGAATAAATAAGTAAAAGGTTAATTTATTATTTTTTGCAAATCATAATACTGTGTTCAAACCTTTTGGAAGCTGTGTTCATAATTCAAAATTAAAATAATGAATTGCAAATCACAAACGAAGACTGGAGAACTATGTTTTGAAGTTGGAATCCTTACTTATTTCAACTAACTATTACAAGGAAATTAGCTCAGCAGTATTTGAAAAGCAACTGGCCATTGATCGCTTAAGACATCACAAAGCTTAAAGGGTCGCCGTGATAAAACAACAGACTCGTCTACATTAACATATCATTATTTTTGGCAGAGTGAGTTGAGTTTAGTATTTACCATTTTACCATTGAAGATTCTAGGTTCGAGTACCGGCCAAGATGTATTTCATTCAATAATCGGACATCCTAACACCGGCAATGAACCTCAAGAGGTAGAGGTAGAAGCTGAATAATCTAAAGACAAAGAAACCCAGAGGTCATCATTTCTAATGCGTTACAAATAGGTTTGGTACAGTAGCGATGCTTGGCTCAGTTCTAACTCGTATCGTGGCTGAGGAACCCTATGTCGGTTTCGGCCTCGACATCTAATTCCAGTCTCGGTCTCAGAGGGAATGTTCTCTGATCTCGTTACATGTATCTCGTCTTCAGTCTCGAAATACTAGATACATGCATATAAAAGTGGATTTTCATGAATTAAAAAAAAACGTTCGATTAAACATTTTGGTAACTACAAACAAAAACATTTGGATGGCTTTAATAAATTTGGTAATTATGACCAAATTATTTGGTAACTCTAAACAAAGGTGCACGAGTACCAAAAGAATTTGGTTTTGGTGAAGCTTATTTAAACAGAGATTTGGCTATCAGAAACAACGTTTTTGGTTATCCCAAACGAACTTTTACTGTGCGTGCATGAAAAACTAATCATACACCCAAGTAAACACATACGATTTTGCACATTAAATCACACACACACACACACACACACACACTATATATATATATATATATATATATATATATATATATATATATATATATATATATATATATATACAGTTGGTGCAAAATTCCGTTTACAACGCGGAGGAGGTGAATCGCCAAGTGAAATGAAGACGAAAATGTAAATGGAATTTTGTCGAATGACGCACCGTGTAAGAGCTAGAGGATGCCGAAATAGTGTGAAAATGGACTTCACACCTCGATATGCCGACAAATAGTACTCATAAAGAAGATGCGGCACGATATCCCCAAAGAAAACACACCTGGGCTAGCGAATGATGCACAAATCGCGTGTCGAAAATGAATGCGGCAGGGATTCCCCACAAGAAGTGAGGGATTCCCGGGAATACGACATGGAACGCAGGTATAGAATGGGGGTACAAAGGGAAATGACGGAGGTCACAGCACATGAAGAACATTTCGCCAGGAAGTGTCCGAAAAGCAGGCTGCGGAAGGGGATTCCCCAGAGAAGAGAGGAAACAGACGACATGTGCAAGAGGTGTATGATGACACACACATACACAAGTAGTATTCTTTATTGGCTGTGGAAATGACATAAGATACATATCACAGACGTTGTTGAAAATGTCCGCCAGTCACATCTACACATAGACGGCATCGGCGTAGCAGGGACGCTCTGGTATGCTCAAATACGTTGGGCATGTCAGTGATCATCCCAGCAGAGACGGTAACCGAGCAACGAGGTCCTCCACACTTTCTACCGGGGTTTCGCAGACCAGCCTCTTCATTTCGCCCCACAAGAAGAAATCTAGCATTGTGAGGTCGGGTGACCGAGGTGGCTACAGAACAGGTTCACGCCTACCAATCCATCTATCACTGTATGTATTGTTGAGTACAGCTCTGGCTCGGCGGTCAAAATGTGCAGGGGCACCGTCATGTTGATACCATACATCTTGCCTAATTGCAAGGGGTACATTTTCCAACAGTTCAGGTAGAACTTTCCGTAGGAACACACAATAGTTCCCACCGGACAAAGTATTGGGCAACACGTACGGGCCTATCAGGTTGTCCCCGACAATGCCACACCACACATTCACTGCGAACCGTCGCTCAAAATGACGCTCAATGATTGCATGCGGGTTTTGCACATCCCACACGTGACTATTATGGGTATTGAGGACGCCTTCTCTGATGAATAGTGCCTCGTCGGTCCACAACACTGCATTTGGAAAATTGGGGTTTGTAAGGGTTTGTTGCAAATACCACTGACAAAAATCAAGGCGTAGGGGGAAGTCCGTCGGCTGCAGGTGTTGTACCCTCTGCACTTTGTATTGGTGCATACCCTTCATCGTGCAGCACGCGTAACACATTGGTATGGTGCGTGTGTCGCACATGGGCAATGGCACGGGTGCTCGTGCCTGGCGTCTCCCGTATCTTGTCCAACACTTCCTCCTCAAATTGGACACTGCGCACACTGCGCGGTCTGACACGATCCCACACCCTAGGTCGTACAGATCCAGTTTCACGAAAACGAGCATCCACCTGTTGAAACAGGACATGTGATGGTAGGCGCCGATTTGGAAATCGTTCGCGATACACACGCCTTGCATGATGGCTGTTTTGGTGTGTCTCACCGTAAACGAGATGCATATCGGCAAGCTCGTTAGTGGTGTATGTCGTCATTGTCAGGCTCACAAAGGAGCACAGGAATACGTACGAAACTAACTTGTGATGTACCGTTCAGGACTACAGCACTGAACACTCCACACAGGTGTCCACCCTGTACAGACAACACAGATGGTAGGCACTACGTACTTCCTAACGGTCACTTCAGCAATGTGCTCAATTTCACCACACGCCTCAGGATGAACACCTTGCGACAACACGCGTAACTGACAGGCAGATCGCTAGTCACGTACACTGACGCGTTGTTTGTACGTACGTATACCAGATAGCGGGCCGTGACAGGTAGCATCCCGCTGAGCGCCTCTAGCGGAGCTTTATGTACTACTACGTCTTCCGTCGTAGTATCAGTACAGCTGGTCGTTCTCTCACGTGTACGTACGTATTTCATTTCTACGTACAGCCTTGGATACTACTTGTGTACGTGTGTGTCATCATAGTACACCTCTTGCACATGTTGTCTGTGTCCCCTCTTCTCTGGGGAATTCCCTTCTGCAGCCTGCTTTTCGGACACTTCCTGGCGAAATGTTCTTCATGTGCTGTGACCTCCGTCATTTCCCTTTGTACCCCCATTCGATACCTGCGTTCCATGTCGTATTCCCGGGAATCCCTCACTTCTTGTGGGGGAATCCCTGCCGCATTCATTTTCGACGCGCGATTTGTGCATCATTCGCTAGCCCAGGTGTGTTTTCTTTGGGGATATCGTGCCGCATCTTCTTTATGAGTACTATTTGTCGGCATATCGAGGTGTGAAGTCCATTTTCACATGATTTCGGCATCCTCTAGCTCTTACACGGTGCGTCATTCGACAAATTTCCATTTCCATTTTCGTCTTCATTTCACTTGGCGATTCACCTCCTCCGCGTTGTAAACGGAATTTTGCACCACCCTGTATATATAACGTATTTACAGATAGTCATACATGCACCCTCCTGTATTTCGGAATAAATTATATTGGAAATTTTCATATATCGAACATTTTAATTTATTGACAACCTGGATCAGACGACGATCTCAGACAGAACACTCTCTTCCGGGAATCTCTGGAGCAAGTGAATTAAAACAAGTATCTTGCAAATAGTGACTCGAAAGGGTTCGACAAACAAAACTGTGAGATGGGGAGCGAGTGCATGGAGGGGAAACGCGGCTGCAGCTACCAGTCGCTTGCAGCAGTGCACACTGCCTTGATCCGCTAACTCGCCTTCTCCCATTATCTCCCGTTATGCACGGCCTTGCTCCACAGATTCCCGAGGCAGAGTGTAGGTCTTAGCTAGTCTCGACAAATATCGAAAAATCTCGCTTCATTCGCGTCTCTGTTTTCAAACAATGGTTTCAATCTTGGTGCCATCCTTACATACAAAACAAGATAGCAACTAGTTAAAATATCGTATGATGATCCTAAGTGACAAAGTAGTGATGATCACAATGATAAATACTTAGGGTTTGCGACAAGAACCGTTAAACACTAATATTTTAAGAGATTGTGGAATGACTGGACTTATAGTATCTACCAAAAAGGTAATTAACAGTTTTAGCAAAAAAGTGTGGTCACTATCATTGTATATATATATACATGTAATGTTTTGAAATACATATCCAATAATAACAAAGGAAACGCCTGTGTTATATACAGGGTGAACAGAAACTATAGGAACAAACTTCAGGAAGTGATTCCTGATAGGTAAAGGAACAAAAAAGTTCTAATCAACATATGTCCGGAAACGCATATTTGCCAAGGTAGAGAAGAACGACATCAGATTGTGTGATTGGAGCTACGTGGAAGCACCATGGTCCGTTATTCATACCATAAACAAGCCGAGATGGTCTTCGCATAGGGTCAATCTGATGGAAACGGTCGAGAGACCGCTAGGATTTATCGAGCCACGTATCCAAACCACAAAACCTTTGCAGCCATTTATGAGCGTTTGTGTGAGCATGGGTCCTTTCATACAGGCGAACATGGAGAACGGCTGCGTTATGTTCTGGAGGAACAAGTGCTACACGATACTGAGAACAACCCCAGTACAAGCTCCAGTCAAGTGGCCCGCCAGTATGGTGTAAGCCAAGCGACGGTGTTGTGTATCCTGCATGAAAACCGATACTATCCCTATCACCTGCAATATGTGCAGGGATTATCACCAGCGGATTTTCCTCCAAGGGAACTGTTTTGTAGCTGGTTTTTGATACAAGCCACCACCATATTGGGGTGTCAGTCGCCAGTCCTCTTCACCGATGAAGCGATCTTTGGTAGAGATGGCATCGTCAATCTACACAATCGTCATCTGTGGGCTACAGCCAATCCTCGGGGCATGGTTGAATCGTCTCATCGGCAACGGTTCAGCATCAATCTTTGGGCAGAGATTATTGGTGACCACCTACTTGGGCCATTTGTTCTTCCACAACGCCATAACGGACAGACGTATCTGGATTTCCTGCAGAACACTTTGCCTCTTTTGCTTCAGAATGTGCCTTTGGCAATACGACAGGTAATGTGGCTGATGCATGATGGAGCGCCAGCCCACTTTCGCATTATTGTTCGTCAACACCTCAGCAAAATCTTCCCCAGAAGATGGATCGGACGAGAAGGCCCTTTGGCATGGCCCGCTCGATCACCGGACTTAAACCCCCTTGATATTTACTTGTGGGGGCATCTAAAAAGTGTTGTGTATGCTGAGCCAGTTCCTGATATGCAGACCCTTGAACAGCGTGTCCGTGTGGCCTGTGACGCTATTTGGGTTGGAATATTCGAACGAGTGAGGCAATCCATGATGTGATGTGTGGACACTTGCATTGCATCCCATGGAGGCCACTTTGAACACCTGTTGTAACATGGATGAAAGTCATGTCATGTAATGTGTACCGGTACTAATTGCTGTATTGCAGACTCACCGTCCATTTCCGGACATATGTTCATATGAACTTTTTTGTTCCTTTACCTATCAGGAATCACCTCCTGAAGTTTGTCCCTATTGTTTCTGTTCATCCTCTATACTTTCAACATGGTCACATTTAAAAAATGCAATTGCAGAAACTACACAACACCCACAGTTAAGTAGAAATAAACAAACAATGGATCAATATTACATGTGTCAAACTATGTCAAGAAAATTAAGAGTTTGTTTCAAATTCACTTTATGCTCAGGATAATCTGGACTGGACCTACACTTTAACTTGGAGTCCGAACCGCTGTGAAGTGTGTCTCCACCGGGTATCGAGCCTGGGACCACTTGATTACATGACGACGGCGTTACCATTACACAATCAGGGAAGCCCAAGAAGTGTAAGAATAATGAAATCGGTGACTTAATTTTGAGTTACCAAATGACAGAGTACTAAAGAAATAGAAACAAACTCAATCCGTATTGAGGCAGGAAATCTAGAAGCTACTGCTACATGAGAGATCCCGTGTTTGATTTCAAGGGTAAGTGAACTCAGGTGGAGATATATTCCGAAAAGATCTCTACATAAAGTAGCTCTGGGACTCACTCAGCCTCTAACCTATGAGTGCCTGGTGAGGCGGTGAAAGTATCCGAAGCATGATTCTCATCGCATCACCTCCGCTGTGGCCTATATCGAGAATGTGTGGAAGCCTACCTCTATACTTCATCTTTGTAGCACGGTGCAATTCGCACACTATCTTTCTTAATTTAGGATACAATACAGAGAGATTTTAAAATAATATTAGAAACAGAAGTATTTTTTGTGCTTCTTGTGTTTGTGCACGTTGATCACTTCACTTACAGTAGAATAGGGATTGCGAATTCCTTCCAGGAAATAGGATACAATATGATTGGTTCCTCAACATGCTTAAATAAATATGTCAACAGCAGCTGCTAAAATTCAACTCTCCTCGTGCATAGTTCATTCCATCTGCAAAACTAACTAAAATTTCTGTATGAACTCCTCTTTTACATAGGAATTCTCGATATTGTTTTCTCCTTTGAAATTTAAGACAAGGACAAGACCATCGTTTGAAACTCGACACAAGAAGTAGAACATACTGTTCGAGATTTGTCGAGACGAGGTTGTTTGCGAGTTTAAGTTCACTACACTACGCTAATCGAGACTGGACCTTCGGTTACTCCACCGGGATTTGAACCCTAGATACCTTGAGACGGCAGTGAAACTATCCCGCAATGAAGATGTTGTCTAGATGAGCTAAAGGCGGATATAGAAGTCTATAAAATCGAGATAGATCAACACCTACTCTCCCACGTCGACTAATAGTGTCTTCAGTTTTTTTCTCCAACATACCTACTATTAAAACACAGACACTCCAATTTTCAAATTAGCACATCCTGTCTGCACCTCAAAAGACCACACACGAAACGTCCTGGAAGTCAAGGCGCTGCCAAGTGAAAACTGAGTCCTCATAGCCAGAATTATAATTACAGACTTCCGTTTTATGAACTCTTGAGATTCTTAAGGTCCGAAATGTATGCGATATTTTCTAAGGGTTTATTATTCTTCTTCATGTGCTCTGATCGCCCCAGGAAACAAACATCTCAAGCCAGGCCCGTACCCAGGATATTTTTATGGAGGGGCCAGCACCATTGAACAGCCACGATAATTCTACGTTTAGTAAATGATAAGTATTAGCAATTATTATAACAATAGGGATGAGGAGACAGGTGAGCGGAGAAGGTTACATAATTTAGAACTACGTTCATAATTTGCATTCATGTCCAGATATTATTAGAATAATTAAATTAAGAAGACTTAGCTGGGCAGACCATGAGGCACGAATGGGAGAAGAAAGAAGAGTTTACAGGATTGTTGTTGGGAAACCTGATGGTAAGAGACCTGTAGGAAGGCCAAGACGAGGATGGAGGGATAATGTTGAGATGGACCTAAAGGAAATCGGTAGGGATGGAAAAGAGTATACAAGGTGCTCGGAAATTTCCCTTACAAACTCCTAGGGCTAGTAGAGGGGACTGAGTAGACAATATTTGGAATAGGAACCCATGCTACAACCATGACAATGTGTCGGATGTGCCTGTGTTGGTATGCAACCGGGTAGGCAGTACATGACGTCAGAAGATCACCTGATGACCTAAAGTATAATCATTTATTACAACCATGTCAAATGAGGTGTTACGTAAGATACAGAATTGAATGATGTGTGACTCAGTACACAATACAAACAAATTTATTTGGTAACAATGCCAAGGGAACAACAAAGAAACACACTATTCATTGATCACAATAACACTTTTATCGACAGTGGAACGTAACAATTTGTTTCTGTCTTATGCACTGGATGTGTCGCATTCGGCGCTGCTCAACTACAACAGTGGCTCGATATGACGACCACCAACGTCGTTGCACACATTATACCGTCGAATCATTTTCCGGTACACTCGCTCCATCACATCGGTGTCCCGTCAGTCTCTTGTGCAGCGACCAGAACTCGTGCCAGCAGTTCTTCCTCTGTCTCTATATGAGTCTCGTACGCCATACTCTTCATACGACCTCACAAGAAATAGTCCAATGGCGTTAAATCCGGCGATCGTGAGGGCCACGTGGTTGGATCATCTCGGCCTATCCACCTTTGCCCGAATCTTCGGTTAAGATGTCTCCGAACTTCACGTGTAAAGTGAGGCGGTGCGCCATCGTGCTGAAACCACAGTTCCTGACGGACGTTCAATGGCACAGCATTCAAGAACAGGGCCAATACTTCCTGTAGGAAGATCAAGTACGCGGCACCCGTTAGCCTGGCTGGGTACAGCGGCAGGGTAGACGTCACGTGCCATGAGATGATCTTCTGACATCATGTACTGGCTACCAGGTTGCATACCAGCACAGACATACCCGACACATTGTCATGGTTGTAGCACGAAAACGGTACGTTTCCCGACATGGGTTTCTATTCCAAATATTGTCTACTCAGTCCCCTCTACTAGCCCTAGGAGTTTGTAAGGAGAATTTCCGAACACCCTGTATAAATCTTGCTCAGGATAGGGACAGATGGAAGGCCTGTGTTGCTGCAGCCATGAACCTTCGGGTATAAGAAGGCTAGAGAGTTAGTTAGTTAGTTAGTTAATTATTATTACAATAAAGAATTCGAAATGTGCTTTACACCGCCGGGTGGGTTTGCCGAGGCTTTTCAGCGTGATTTTTAATTTTTTACGCTTATTTCGGGGAAACGTTATAATTTGTAGACTATTGGACCAATCTGCTTCAGGTAAGTTTTGTTTTGAAGCTAAGACACCAGGGCATGCAACTGTGTACAATTCGGAACGCCAAAGTGAAAAAGACGGGTTTGGGGTGGGCAGTGACCCCCAAATTTCCATGAAAAAAGAATAAAAATCTGGACTTTCACTTCTATGGGGAAAAAAGGACGCAAATTTTAGGCTTAGTATGGACCTTTCGTAATGAAATGAAAGTTGTTTCATGTTCCTAGCTGGCGCACAAAATGTAATATGAGCCAGCAAGTGTTAAAAGCTTCACGCTGACAATGCACAGCTCGAAAAACAAGGACTCGAACACGTGACCTGGGCGTGTTGAAAGGGGGAAAAGTACTCCAACCTTGACGAAGGCTTTTCCCATAAAGCCTGTTAGTGTTTCCACCACAATATAAAAGTATCAAAGTGCAAATACAACGGCGGACAAGACCATCATTTTGCCTGTCACCCTGAGGTGACACCGGAGATTTAACTGGTAAAAATGATTCAACAAGACATTTTCATCTGGTAGCCAATATCGCCGATTGGGTTCCAAAAGTTGGGGCAAGGACAATTTACTTTCTCTTAGTAGAACAGTTTGAGTTTTTGCTTTAGGTCCACATTTATTCACAGATATACTAATCGGGACTGGACATACAGTTTAAAGTGGTATCCGAACCACTATGTGCCTCCAACTGGTCTTGGTAAACAAGACTCAGCATTAAGAGGCCATAGCGCAGGGGCAACTGCCTCCTAATCGCCCCCACTGCTGGTAGTCTGGTAACTCTTTGTCTTTTAACATGAAACGTATTTTAAGTTCATCTCAGCATGGTTTTGTTTCTGGAAGATCTACGAATACTAATTTATCAATACTGTCCTCAGACCTTACTCAGTCTTTTGCCAATAGTAAACAAACAGATGTAATCTACTTAGACCTTTCCAAAGCTTTTGACAGTGTCAACCATTCAGTTCTGTTAACTAAACTGGCAAACTATGGGTGTGCTCCCTCCTTTGTACTGTTCCTCGTTTAAGAGTTTCTTGTCTCGGCGAACTTTCAGAGTAAAATTTAAGTCTAGTTTCTCCATCCCTGGAAATGTGTCAAGAGGTGTTCCTCAAGGGTCGCCCTTATGGCCCTTACTATTCAATATATTTTTGAATGATATTGAATATGTTATAAAACATACAAATATCTTGCATACGCCGACGACATTAAATTATATTTACAAATTGATAATAAAATTTCTCATGAGAAACTTCAGGATGATATTAACTCAGTTTATGATTGGGTTAATGCAAACCAATTGACCATAAATTCATTAAAATCATCTGTATCATTCTCTAGGAAAGAAAACTTCAAAATTTTTAATTATTTTATCAGTAATAATATCATCAAACATGTGAAATCCATTAAAGATCTGGGCATTATTTTGGACAGACGCTTAAAATTTGAAGAATATATTAATCACATCATAAATAAAGCAACAAAGCAATGTACCTATATTATAAAAAAATGGAGTTATTCAAACAACTTACAATTTCTAATTTTAATGTTTACAACTTTTGTCAGACCTATAGTGGAATACAATATTCTGATTTGGTATTACGCATGTAGTGCTAAGATGAAACAATCAATAGAAAAAATACAAAACAGATTTATCACATTTATATATTACAAATTCAAGCTATTCAAATACTATTATGAGTATGATAACCTCCTGAATCACCTAGAAATAGACAGACTTGATGTCAGAGCTGAAAAGCGAATTTTATCTTATATGGAAGTAATCTGGGAGGGAAAATATATAGTACCAAAACTCCTTCGTATGATATCGCTTAAGGTGAAATCATACAATTTGAGAGTAAATAGTGAATTATTATGTCTTGATAAGAACTACAAAAATAACAATTATGTTCTGTATCTCAAAAACAGCTATAATTCGAATACTGTGAGATAGATAGTGATAACGTCGTTACAACAATTTCAACTTCATATATAAGGATAATTATTTAAGAACTATTTTATAGTTCTATAGTTGAAATATAACAATTGTATATTTTTATGCATTTTTAAAATTCTAGTAGTTTTAGGTTATGTCTTGCTAAATATTTTCAAATTCTCTCTTGTCCAATACTGTGGTTTAGGATACCTTGAAATATGTAACCTTGTAACCATGTAACATGTAATACTGCGGTATTAAGGCTGAAAAGCTGTTCTCGGCAGTTTAAAAACACATTTAAATAAATTAAATAAATAAAATAAATCAATATTTATAAAGATAAAACTACCCAATAATGCAGAATACAGACTTCTGGAGCCTGCCTCTCTACAGAACAAACACATTCATTTACGCAAAGCCAAAATTGAAATTTTCACAAATTTGAAAAATCTTAGATGTTATTCTCGTGGCTTCTTATATGTTCACATTTCAATATTTCATGGTTTGAGGGGAGGGGCCATGGCCCCCGAAGGCCCCTTTCCTAGGGACGGGCCTGTCTCAAGCATCACACCCAAAGCTATTGGTTTAACAGCAAAAGCGTACTAGTTTGTTGGCGTACATCTTCGAATGACTCATTTCAGAAAGGAAAAGACAAGTATCAAAGGGGGCACAACGACCGACAGATGTTACCACAGCAATTATGGAGATGAACACTGTACTGAATTCATTGCAAATGCTCTGAACGTTAAAGTTCACTCCCAGCAACTTACCTTGAAGCAAATGATAGTCATAAGAGTAGGGAGTATCAACCTCCAGTTCACACCATTATCCCACTCAAGCGGCCTTTCATTATCCCCTATTTCTCATGTTGCAGATGGTTTGTCTATGTAAATCCTCAAGCTACCAATTACAATGATGCAAGTCCTTTTCCAGTAATTAAATCCATAATCATAACAGCTCATCAGCCAAGGAATGCTAGTAGCGGACTCTTGCGTAACATTATGGATGACTGGCATATGAAACGAAAATCAGATGAATTTATCAAAGGAGTTTCAGTGCTAAATTAATATTAACTAACTAACTCTCTAGCCTTCTTAAACCCGAAGATTCATCGCTGCAGACAACACAGACCTTTCATCTGTCCCTATCCTGAGCAAGATCTATATATTATTTTCCATTCCTACCGATTTCCTTTAGGTCCATCTCAATTTTATCCATCCATCTTCGTCTTGGCCTTCCTACTGGTCTCTTACCATCAGGTCTCCCAACAAGAATCCTGTAAACTCCTCTTTCCTCTCCCATTCGTGCCACATGGTCTGCCCACCTAAGTCTTCTTGATTTAATCATTCTAATAATATCTGGACATGAATATAAATTATGTACTTCTAAATTATGTGACCTTCTCCACTCACCTGTCTTCTCATCCCTCTTAGGTCCAAATATTTTCCTAAGAATCTTATTTTCCAATACTCTCAATTTATGTTCCTCTTTCAATGTAAGGGAACAAGTTTCGCATCCATATAATAATACAGGCAAAATTACTGTTTTGTATATTTTAACTTTTATTTTCTTAGATATTAAACGAGAAGACAAAAGTTTATGAAGAGAAAAGTGACATACATTCCCTGAATTAAGCCTGCTTTTTATTTCCTCTTTAATATCATTCTCATTTGTTAGTATTATTCCTAAGTACTTGAATTTGGAAACTGGTTCAAACGAGTTATCAATAATTGGATTTTGATTATTACATAACACTTGGTTTCGGCCTGTAAGCATATATTTAGTTTTCTCTTTGCTAACTTCCAAATCTATAGCTGTTTTGAAAAATATTTTAGCATTATTCTTAATTGTATTTATATCATCCCCTAATAAGTCTACATCATCTGCATATGCTAACAACTGAGTCACACCGTTTAATTTTAGTCCTTCGTTAGTTTCTTTTACCTTCCTTACAGCATATTCTAAGGCAAAATTAAAGAGCAATGGAGATAATGCATCTCCTTGTTTTAACCCATCATGAATTGTAAATTTGTCAGACACATTAATACCCACACGAATTTTACTGTCTGTTTCATTGGTGCATACTTTTATCATATTAACAAGCTTCTTAGGTATTCCAAACTCGACTAATATATTATATAATTTATCTCTTTTGACTGAATCATATGCTTTTTGGAAATCAATGAATAGCTGATGGATATTTTGATTATATTCCCACCTTTTCTCAAGTGTCTGTCTGATGTGAAAAATTTGATCTGTAGTTGATCTGTTACGTTTAAATCCACATTGATAATCACCTATAATTTCATTAGCATATGGGGTTAGTCTTGCTAAAAGAATGTTAGATAATATTTTATATGTTGTTGAGAGCAAAGAAATTCCAAGGTATTTTTTGCAGTTCATTTAATCACCTTTTTTAAACACAGAAACAATTATGGATTATTTCCACTGTTGAGGGATTTCTTCTTTATTCCATATTAAACTAATTAATTTATGAATTTGACATATTAACGAATTTCCACCATAGTCAATTAACTCTGCTGGTATTAAATCAATGCCAGCTGCTTTGTTATTCTTTAGCCTTTTAATAGCATCTTTAACTTCAGTCAAGTTAGGTTCTGGAACTAAAGGTTCTGCTGTGTGAACTTCACTTACTTCTGATTTATCTCCTACATGAACATTTAAGAGGTCATTAAAATAATTCTTCCATCTATTTAAAATATCGCTTGGATCAGCCAAAAAATCACCGTTTTTATCTTTTATCAAATTTACCTTATGTTGCCACCCCTTTCTAAATTCATTTACACCTTTATATAAATCTCTGATATTTTTGTTTTTGCTGTTTGTTTCAATTTCACTCATTTTGCTTTTCAAGTAATCTCTCTTTTTACTTCGAAACGTGCGGTTAACTTCTCGCTTTATCTATTATAATTGCTTTCATTTGTATCATCAGAGTTATTTAACCACCTAAGTCTAGCCTGATTTCTTATTTATATTAGATATTCGTTATCAAACCATGGCTTACTTTTTCTTGGTTTATGGTATCCTATAGTTTCTTTAGCTGCTGATTCTATTGCATTACGTATGTGCTCCCAATTCTTATTTACGTCTGTTTCATTTATGTTTTCATCACCATTTAAATCCTGCAAAACATCAAATCTATTTGACAGTTTAATTTGGTAATCTTTCTTAATTCTTTCATCAGCAAATTTACCTGTATTAAATTTTATAACTTTTAGATTTTGTTGCTTATGATTTATCACTGCGAGTCTGTCTCTTAATTTAGCACAGTCAGCACCTCTATGTGAACGAACATCAATTATACTAGTATGCCTTCTCTTATATATGAGAATATGATCTATCTGGTTATGAGTTTTACCATATGGACAAGACCAGGTATATTTATGGATATCTTTATGTTTAAAAATGGTACTTTTCACAATTAAATTCTTTGAGGTTCCAAAAGTAATTAATCTTATACCATTATCATTACTTAATTCATGAAGACTTTCTTTACCAATCGTGGGTTTAAATGTCTCTTCCTTACCAATCTGTGCATTACAGTCACCTAACAGAATTTTCATATGATACTGGGAAAATTTATCAAAGACCTGTTTTAACTCTTTATAAAAAACATCTTTAGTATTATCATCTTTATCTTCCGTTGGTGCATGTATGTTTATTAAAATAATTCTACACCACCTACCCTTGCAACGTCCCACCACACTCTAAACACTTCAATTAGGAGGACGGCAAAAGTCTACCCATAAATGCTAACTTCTTACCAGTCGTTGAACACAGATTCTAGATATCTCAAGGCTTGCTGGGTAAAACGTGAACAACAGCTTTATATATATATATATGTTTATTATAAACTTATCGTAAGAAAGTCTGTTAGCACACTAGTCTTTAACCTTATCACTTAAGTGCATTTACATTTACCACACACGTGCATTCACCACTTCTGGATTCAAAAGGGGGGAAGGGACCATTCAATTTATTCCTCGCAGTGAGGCGCCAGGGGGAGTATAAGGACCTAATTTTATTTAGGGCGCTGCTGACGTCACGGACTCCCCTGTAAGAGAAAGTAGTATGTGCGCGGTGCCCCCAACCACAGCTAGGAACTGGCCGTAGCCAGCCGGCACCTCCGACAAGCGGGCGCTGGGTAAAGGATTTAAGGATGCCGCGACACCCCCGGCGTTAGCTAGGAATCGGCAAGCCGACCGGTGTCTCCTGTACAAGGGCGGCAGGTTAGGAAGGAGGTCTAGGTGCTCCTAGACAAGCCAGGCAGGTAGAACCTGGCACCTAGACTGGGTAGTTAGGTTGCTGCTAGGCTCTTCTTCTTCTTTCTTCCTCCTTCCTTCCTTCCTTCCTTCTGGGATGGCTGCTAGGCTTCTGGCTGGATGGCCGGTTTTTCCCAAGATGTTTGCCAGTTGACATCCGGGAGCCAACTGAGCTCCGGCCTCGCTGCGCTGGGTTTTATACTCGCGGTGGCGCATGGGTGGTGAAAATTTTAACTACAAGTACGCGTTGCTAACTCATTTTTTTACATATTGCAAACTTCGTACTGAGGAATATCAAGGTTTTGACATTGAGAAATCACTAGTGGGAAAATCACTAGATGCACGTGACAATATAAACTAAAACTGTGTGCATTCAGACAATACAATTAATAATGAGCCTCGCAGGACTCTGCTATTGTAAACAACACGTTGAACAATGTAAATGACAATAATTGATAACATTAAAAAGAATATAGCGACCACGCAGGATCTAATAATGAGTAAAACTAGTAAACGTAGAGGTGGAACCGTTAAACGTTTACAGAAAACATTTAAACTAAAAGCGTACGCCTCGCAGGGACATTCCGCTTAACTCTTTCATCCGATTAAAAAGAATATAGCGACCACGCAGGGTCTAATAATGAGTGAATGGCGACCAAGCAGGGTCGTTACATATGCCCCTTCCTCGGGCGAAAATTTTGAAGAAATTTAAATCTTAAAATTTATGAAAAATTTTCATGAAACATTGATTTAAAATTCAATAGAAAAAATGACAGTAATAAGAATCTGTTTCTCCTACACATTAGTCACTAGGTCATCTTCTTCCTCTACCACTTCTCTTCTTCGCTCCGATGAACACCTGTAGAGGCGAAGGTTGTCGAAGTTGACTCGGTCGACAGGTTGCCTGGTCCTGGGGTGAACTAACATTGCTGTGTTGTTCCGAAGATCAGTGGCTAAATAAGGTCCAATATACACTTCGAAGAGCTTAGCAATTGTTTTATTCTTCCTCGAACTAAGCTTATGATTTCGAACAAGAACCAAGTCGTCTTCGTGCAGCTCGAGCGCATGGCCTTTAGTCTTAAATTTTCGTTTGATATTTCTCGAGCGCTCCTTGGACTTGGCTAGAAACAGCTTTTGATTCCAGTTGGAGATTTGCGGGTCTACTTCGTTGATAGGCCAGTTGAAATGATCAAGGACTTCGTTAGGAACGGGTCTGTTGAAGAATAATTCTGAAGGAGCATAGCCGGTGGCTTCAGATACCGAATTATTGAGTAGCCAACAGATTTCAGTTAAAAATTTAGACCAACTTTGATGTTCACGATGACAGAACAATCTGAGTAACCTTACAATTTCTTGATTCATCCTTTCGATTGTATTACTGCTTGGGTGGTAGGCGGTCGTGAAGAAATATCTTATGCCTTTCTGGTCAAGGTAGTCCTTCCATAGTCCTGAAGTAAACTGGGTACCCCTGTCTGACAAGATGGCCTTAACTTTGGGAAAGTGGGAAAAGTATCCTCTCTCCATTATATTTATTATTTCTCTTGCAGTCCCTCGCCGTAAGGGATAAACTGAGACAAACTTTGTACCAACGTCTACCAGGGACAAGATGTATTGGTATCCCTGAGATGAAGGTAACTTTCCAATTAAATCTATGGACAGCAGCTGGTGAGGATCCTTCTGATTTATGTGCAGCTTGTCCTTAAGGATTCCTAGTTTATCCATCTTAGTCTTAGCACACGTGAGGCAATCTCTAACATGCTTAACTACATCTGCCTTCAATTTTGGCCAAAAATAACGAGTCTTAATTCGGTTTAAGGTTTTGGCTAGGCCGAAATGTCCCTGCTCGTCGTGATTTTCTTTCTTAACTTTCTCCTTGAACTTTTCTGGAACACACAACTTCCACGTTACTTCATCTCCAGAACTCTTCCTAAACAAAAGATTACCATACCTTTGGTACAACTTCTTAACTTTTGTTTCTGCAGGCGAATCTTGCTTTTCCTTTTGTTCTAGGATTTTGATGACAGGCCGGCAAAAGTCATCAGCTTCTTGAGCTACTATCCAACTTTCCACCTCCTCTATTTCATCTCGCTCCTGCCAGATGTAGTTCACATGGAAATTTCTGGTTTCTGGTTCCACATCTTCATCTTCCGCTGGATATCTGCTAAGCACGTCAGGTACTAAGTTTTCTTTTCCTTGGATGTAATTAATCTCGAAAGAGTAGGACTGCAATCTGAGGGACCATCTAGTAAGACGGCAATTCCAGTTCTTAGAGTTTTGTAGCCATACTAATCCACGGTGGTCAGTATAAATCTTGAAATGTCTACCCTTCAAATAAATTTCAAACTTATTCACTCCAAATAAAATGGCCAAACATTCAAGCTCATGAATTGAATAATGCTTTTCATTGTTCTTTAATTTTCGACTAGCATACTGAACAACAGCTTTATCTTCTCCTTGCTCTTGAAATAGGATGCACCCTAAACCTTTAGTTGAGGCATCGCTCTGAATACAGAACTCTTTATCTAGATCCGGCTGCACTAACGCTGGAGTACTTACCAATTCTTCTTTTAACTGAGAAAAAGCTTCTTCTTGAGCTGGACTCCAATTCCATTTGGTAGCTTTGGAAAGCAGCTGCACCAGAGGTTCTGTCTTCACAGAGAAGTTCTTTATGAATTTTCTTCTCCAGTTTGCTAGTCCTAAAAACTTTCTAACGTCCTTTTTACTAGTAGGGCGAGGGAACCTTAGAATGGCTTCATTCTTCTTTGGATCTACCTTGATCTGATCACCAGAGATTAAATGTCCGAGATACACTAGTTCTCCTTTCACAAAATTACATTTTCTTAATTTCACCTTGAGACCGACTTCTTCCAGTCTGCGAAGAACTTCTTCTATGTGTGTTAAATGATTTGGAAAATCCGAATCAAAAATAAGGAGATCATCAATATACACCGTTAAATAACTTTCAGTCTCAGGTCCAAACACACGGTGCATAACAGATACAAAAGTAGAAACTGCATTCGATAAGCCATAGGGCATCTTTAGGAATTCATATTGACGACCTTTGTAGGAAAAGGCTGTATATTTTCTACATTCTGCTCTTAGGGGAATCTGCAAGTAACCTGAGGCCAGATCCAAACTAGTGAAGTATCGTGATCCTCGGAATCGTTGTAAAGATTCGTCAATTGGTGGAACGGAGCTCTTAGGGACCACCATGATGGCATTGAGTTGACGAAAATCCAGACAAGGCCGTACACTTCCGTCAGGCTTGTCGACCACTAATAATGGGTTCAGATACGGAGACACAGATGGTTGGATGATATTCCAAGCTTTCCAAAGATCTAATTCCTTTTCCAAAGCTTTCCTTTTGGAAAGCGGTACAGGGTATGGGTGGCGGTAAACTGGTTCAGAACTTTTCAGTACGATCTCGCATTCAGCACTTTCCATGGTTCCTGGTTTCTCAGAGAATACCTCTAGATACTGCAGCAGCACACTGAATAACTCCTGTTTCTGGGAATCGAGCAAAATATTTATCGTTTGGACCTTCTCTCTGAGGTCAGTGGGTTTATACATCCAATCCACTTCTTCATCTTGAATTCTTTGGATATACCGCACTATATCAATATTTAAGGGATTCCCCTCTCTCTGCTCAGAAGTTTTCCCGAACGACAGCGTTACCATATTTTTCCTGAAGTTGATTTCAGCCTCGTGCTGTTTCAAGAAAGGCATTCCTAACAGAAGATCAGTTCCAAATCCTTTTAAGATGAAAACCTCAGTACTGAAATTTAAACCACCAATTTCTAATTCCACACGCCTGCTTCCACATACACGCTTCTTATGACTTCCAGAGAAATCTATCAATCGCACCTCTGGAACTTTCTGGATCTGTATGCCAGGTATCTTATCTACTAACTTAGTCCAGATTGAATAATTAAGGATCGAGCATTCACTGCCAGTATCAATCACACAGGTTACTGTAAAGTCCATTAATTTAGCTTGCACAACTGGAGATCTGTATCTAATTTTAGATTCCCTTGCAGACTTCAATTCCTTTTGTAAATTGGTTTCTTCAGTTTCTGTTAGCTGGAAATTTACTAGTAACTCTTGGACATCTTTATCTATTAATTTGGGCCGCTCCATCGAAGTCCCTTGCCTAAACAGGAACGTAGCATTTAGACAAGGTCCTAGTTTGTCTGGCTAGACTGGGACCTTTGATTTTGATGAAACTCTCGCGCGGTTTCTACGGCCTGCTCCTGCTCCGATGTAATGTTTTGTCTAGGAGAGGGAGGTCCGCGAATCACATTCTGCTCACCCGTAAATCGTCGTCTCGGAGGACTAGGGCTACTTCTACCCTCACGGATCCTTCTTGGGTCAGGAGATCTACGTCTTTGGTTTTGGTAAGGTCGGAAAGAGTTTCTTCTAAAATCACGCCTGCCTCCTCTTTCATTAGTGAAACGTTGAGTGCGCTGATAATTACCTTCTGACCTCGTTTCTATGTTCCGGATTTTATAGTTCCTTGAGGGATTCTGTTCTTTTCCCTTCGGTTCATCTTTGTTCCTCCATGCATCTGGCTCATCATAGATTTCAAAATCCTTCAGGAAATGAGTTAGGTCATCTACCGTTCTGGGCGCATGTGCTAAACAAAGGTTTCGCATTCTATAAGGAAGTTGTCCGATGATCAAATTAAGTACTTCTCCCTCATTAAAGTTATCACTCAGGTTTCTATAGGCCGCATAAACGCTCCAGGCAAAGCTCTCCATACTTTCGTGGACAAGTCTGGAATATCTCCTGTTTCTCACAGCTGTTAGCTGCCGTTGTCTAGCCTTCTCAGAAGCGAATTCTTCTTTGAACCTGGCGCAAAAGTCAGCATAATTCACGAAACTATCAATATTTCCTGCAAGCCAGTGTTCAGCTTTATCAGTGAAGACTCTAGGAAGCAACTCTAGCCTATAATGCTCGGGTACCTGCATAAGTTCAAAGCTGACGTTGAGCTCCCGAAGATATTTTTCAGCTGACTGAGCCTCAATGTCGCCTTTAAATTTAGGAATGTGGGCGATATCCGCCATTCTAGGCATCTTAAAATCTGGCCTTCTTCTAGGTGGCGAGCCATCTGAAGTATCATCGTATCGAGGCGTCTTTCTTCCGTCAGCCTTCATTCTGTTGGCAGCGAATAGAGGTTTCTCAGCTAACCTGGGCGGCTCATAAGGAGTAGCATCCGGATTCAGATCTCTATCCGGAGTAAAAGGGCTGGAATGAACATCTGGAGTTGGTTCTGGCTGAACATTCAATCTTTGGAACTGAACCTGAAGTTCGCTTACCCTCTGAACAAATGTTCCTGTCTGATCTTCCATTTCTCTTCGCAGAGATACTTCAAGCTTCCTTGTCTCTACCCTAAGAGAATTCACCTTCTCTTCAGCTGCCTGCTCTACGTCCTTCCGCAGAGTTGCGGTCATTGACTCCATCACTTCCTTCTGTTCCTGCACGACTTTCTCTATGGATTCGGTCTTCTCTCCCAAATTTTGGACAGCTTTCTCAATGGACTCCACTGTAATCTCTACTTGTCCGCGCCACTGAGATAATGGTTCCAGTTTTTCCTGAAGTACCCCTTTTAATCTTTCCTCAACCTTTACTATATCTTGCTGAGAAGTAATTTGAATACTTTCTACTCCGGCCTTAAGACCTTCTATGTCAGTCCTCTGCTGGGCAAAGAGGGCCTGCAGTTCATTCCTACGCTTCTCTTCTTCTTCCTCTTTTTCTCTTTGTCTTTTGGCTTCTTCTTCCTCTTTTTCTCTTTGTCTTTTGGCTTCTTCTTCCTCTTTTTCTCTTCGTCTTTTGGCTTCTTCTTCCTCTTTTTCTCTTTGTCTTTTGGCTTCTTCTTCCTCTTTTTCCCTTCGTCTTTTGGCTTCTTCTTCCTCTTTTTCTCTTTGTCTTTTGGCTTCTTCTTCCTCTTTTTCTTTCTTTCTTATTTCCTCTAGGCTCTCAATTAAAGCTCGGAGAGTTTCAAATTCTCTTTCCCTTTTCTCTTCAATTTCTCTTCTTTCTAGCTCTCTTTTCTCTTCAATCTCTCGTTTCTCTAGCTCTCTTTTCTCTTGAATCTCTCGTTTCTCTAGCTCCCTTTTCTCTTCAATCTCTCGTTTCTCTAGCTCCCTTTTCTCTTCATGAAACTCTATTAGGGATCTAAGTTCTATCAGTTCCTTTTTTCTCAGCTTTTCAGCCTGAACTGCCTCTCTTTTGCGCACTTTCTCTTCTTCCTGTTTCTCTTTCTTCCTGCGCTCTTCATCTTCAAGCCTCTCTTTCTTTCTATCTTCCCTATCTTTCATTAACCATTCCAATAACCCATGGTCTGATGGGGGGTTGGTCAGCGGACTTGGTTCTTGTATTGCGGTCTCCGCTACCTGGGTCTGCGGAACAGATTCACACGTCTGGCATTTAACTCCTACAGCGGGGAAGGTAGCCACATCTTTTCCATCACAGCTCCAGTGAATTTGGCGCTGGCACTGGCAACACTGGAAATACGCTGCCTCTTCTCCCAGTTCTTCACAGCAACCAAATCCAGACTCTGAATCCAAGGTCTTCCTCCCTCTACTTCTCAGGTTCATTCCAGTAAATTCTTGGTCCATGTTTAAACAGTCCACACTTTCACTTTCACTGGACAGTCCTTTTAATGCACGGTTCGGTTGACTTCACTTAATTGCACTGTTATGTCGGGCCCCACGTTATGGCGCCAAAAACTTTTGCAACGTCCCACCACACTCTAAACACTTCAATTAGGAGGACGGCAAAAGTCTACCCATAAATGCTAACTTCTTACCAGTCGTTGAACACAGATTCTAGATATCTCAAGGCTTGCTGGGTAAAACGTGAACAACAGCTTTATATATATATATATGTTTATTATAAACTTATCGTAAGAAAGTCTGTTAGCACACTAGTCTTTAACCTTATCACTTAAGTGCATTTACATTTACCACACACGTGCATTCACCACTTCTGGATTCAAAAGGGGGGAAGGGACCATTCAATTTATTCCTCGCAGTGAGGCGCCAGGGGGAGTATAAGGACCTAATTTTATTTAGGGCGCTGCTGACGTCACGGACTCCCCTGTAAGAGAAAGTAGTATGTGCGCGGTGCCCCCAACCACAGCTAGGAACTGGCCGTAGCCAGCCGGCACCTCCGACAAGCGGGCGCTGGGTAAAGGATTTAAGGATGCCGCGACACCCCCGGCGTTAGCTAGGAATCGGCAAGCCGACCGGTGTCTCCTGTACAAGGGCGGCAGGTTAGGAAGGAGGTCTAGGTGCTCCTAGACAAGCCAGGCAGGTAGAACCTGGCACCTAGACTGGGTAGTTAGGTTGCTGCTAGGCTCTTCTTCTTCTTTCTTCCTCCTTCCTTCCTTCCTTCCTTCTGGGATGGCTGCTAGGCTTCTGGCTGGATGGCCGGTTTTTCCCAAGATGTTTGCCAGTTGACATCCGGGAGCCAACTGAGCTCCGGCCTCGCTGCGCTGGGTTTTATACTCGCGGTGGCGCATGGGTGGTGAAAATTTTAACTACAAGTACGCGTTGCTAACTCATTTTTTTACATATTGCAAACTTCGTACTGAGGAATATCAAGGTTTTGACATTGAGAAATCACTAGTGGGAAAATCACTAGATGCACGTGACAATATAAACTAAAACTGTGTGCATTCAGACAATACAATTAATAATGAGCCTCGCAGGACTCTGCTATTGTAAACAACACGTTGAACAATGTAAATGACAATAATTGATAACATTAAAAAGAATATAGCGACCACGCAGGATCTAATAATGAGTAAAACTAGTAAACGTAGAGGTGGAACCGTTAAACGTTTACAGAAAACATTTAAACTAAAAGCGTACGCCTCGCAGGGACATTCCGCTTAACTCTTTCATCCGATTAAAAAGAATATAGCGACCACGCAGGGTCTAATAATGAGTGAATGGCGACCAAGCAGGGTCGTTACACCCTGTAAAACTGCATATGATATCCTATCATTAATAAATTCCACTGTTATAAGAGCAGAGATAATTCTATTATTTATGAAGAAGCCTGTTCCAAAATTATGATTTTCAGTACCACCATATAAAAGAGTATAATTTTTAGTTTTACAATTCCCTTCTCCTGGCCACCTAACTTCCTGGACAGCTACTACATCTAATTTATACTTAACTATCTCATTAACTGTACACTGAAATGCCGCAGGCCGGTAAAGGCTCAGAACATTCCAGGTGCCTAATGTAAATCTTATCCTTAGTCCAGGGACCTCCAAAAGTAGTTCCCACCCTGAGATTCAGATGGGGGACTATTTTACCTCCGGAATATTTTACCTTGGGAACATCCATGGCCTCATATTGCTGTTTCTTGACATGTCTTTTTACAGTGCAGAGTTGTCATCTCTACGCCTAACCCTGTTGGTCAGCGGATCCCTCGGATCTAGCTGGGAGGATCACATAGTAGTCCACCAACCGTACCCCATTTCTGCCAAATGTGGGACGCTCATAGAGCCATGACAGGACAGCTCTGTAAATCCCAACAGAGCAAAATCTTGATTATTACAATGCCTTTTTACAAGTTTTTATGTAGTTACACAGAAACAAATTATCAAAAATGGTAAGATATATGCTTATAATCCTCCTGGGTATCTTGAGTATTATTGCACACTGGGTCTTGCATGTCTCCAAACAAAATCCTGTATCTATTTCCGATTTAAAGTGGTTAACAAGAATTGCAACTACAAAAGTTAAATCTACTAATACAAAGTGCCGATAAAACTTTGAGTTTCACTATTTTGTAAAAGGCAGGCCCAAAAGTAGTTTCCTGTCATATTAAATGAGTATTTTACAAATTATGAAAGTCCTCCCTCCACTTATACCAAGGGGTTCAAACGTAACACATCTAACAGCAGCTCTGAACTGTATTTCTCTGGTTTCTAAGAAATACAATTTTTCCATTGAGCGTTTAAAAATATTTTTTTTGGAACTAAAATCTCAAACTTAGGAAGTAGCATGGATCCGGGCTCATAAGAAAAATTACGTATGAAATAAGTAATTTCCTATCCAATAACTGAATGGATATATTGCTTCGTTTTGTGAAATGTTCGAACCAAAGTGTTTATATTTGAAATTATACATATTGTGTCAGTAGTGCAAAATATTTTTAAAAAAACGTTAAGAACGTGATAGAATTAATAGGTGGGATTGTCGGAAGGAGGCCACACATTCACATTCTCGGCAATTTGCGGAGGTGCTGTGATCAGTACCACGCTCCGGCCGACTTTACCCCCCCCCCCCCACGGTTGCTCCCAGGTAACCATTTATTAGAGGATGGGTGAACCCCCACAGCCGCACCAGGCAGGGAATGCGCGCGCGCGCACACACACACACACACACACACACACACACACACACACACACAGACCATTACATCTTTACATTTTATGTACACAACGATATTGAGTTCTACTACTACGGCCCTTCCCTTTGCGCAATATGGTTGGTGTGACTGTGTGTTTACATTATGTGCAACGATAAGCTTGGTTGGCCCACGTTGCCTAGCACACGACGCACAGACTCCGTCCCCTCGAAAGACCAAGACCGGGCGTCGCTGCCTACCAATTATCTTTCTGTTATAATATATGCCACGACTAATTCTCAGTTCCTGCGGGTCATAAGAGTCCGCATCTGAAGGTTCGGGTAAGGGTCTGATTTTGAATAATAATATAATAAAATTAATAATTTATGCTTACTTATCTAAGAACTCTAAAATAAGGTAACCATCCTTACGCCTAAATTTCCGCCGTGATCACACCCGCATCCCACTGACCAGTGAGGATACACATGCGAGTCGCGAGCGAAATCAGCATAATCAAAACTGACGTCTTATGGATTGATAAAGACTCCGCCTCACTGACCAGTGACGGCGGGACACCTCATCAAACCAAAAGGAGGCCAGTTAAATTGAACTTATAAACTAAATTTACTCTGAAGGAAATACCCATTAGCGATTACAAATTTATTTACATCTCAAATTTCCAATAAACTTTCCAAAATTAACATGAGAGAAGGTTCTCCGTCTAAACCTTGATCAACTTATTCACAAATCCCAACATAGTTAAGTTAAAAGAAGAAAAATATACAAACTTCTGATCAAAAGGAAAACTACAACAATGTCAAGATAAAATTTAGATCATAACGACTTCCATAATATAGTCAAAACTTTCTATTGAGTAAACATAAAAAACAGAGAGCACTCTCTCATATAACATGTCCATATCCCATCATAGAACTAACACAGCTGTAGCTTGGTTTCAATTAACGGTGACTAATTATTAACTAAAGTTCGACAAAATTACTATTAACCAAAACCAAAGAAAAATTTGCATAACATCTTTCCGTAAATTTCTATTCGTGCTTGTCATATTTTCACATCTGCATTATGTTCTCTAGAACTCATGAGGTAAACTACCATCTTCAGGGTCAACCCCCAAAAATATTCATAACAAAATATAAGGGGAGCCTTTCTCTACCCAATATCAAAGTCATATCTCGGCCACAAATTACAAATGTCCACGTGGAATTCCTTAACATAATAGGGGACTCTATGTCTACCCTTTTTGGCTACTCACATTGCAAAAACCAAACCATAGACTTTTACATTAAATGAATTTCTAGAAAAACGTATACTCGACCGGTCACCTATTATAACTGCTTCAAAATTACATCTAATATAAACCTAAATAAGAGAAACCATAAACCTTCCTCAACGTTCCGGATACTCAGACTTTAAAACGGACAAGTAAACTATATAAGCTATCAGATTTAAAAGACACCCTCTGACCAGAGGTATGCTCTCGGATTAAAGTAAATAAGCTTTTAATTAATTGAACCTCCTGACCAGGAGAATTCAAAATGATTTAGAATAAAAATTAACTTGACGAGAAGGATGTATATCTTTGATGAGCCTAATTTATTTAATTTGAATTTACATCGGAGCCACACTGACCAGTGCCAACTTCGACAGAATTTAAAATTTATGAATAATTTCAAAATTTAAAATATTAAGGTTAAATATTTATATATGAATCAAATTATTTATAAGCCTGCAAAAATCCCCTTTAAGGATCATGCTGACCAGCACAAATCCCGAAAGGTGGCTTACGGAAAACCTCGGACCTTGTGGAAGGGAGAGCTGACCAGCCACTCCCCACACAACGCCCGTATTCTCCCAGCCCTGGACCTCGACAAGCGATTTAATCACCTAAATATTCCGGAATATACTGATCAACTGATTATTTTGCCAGCGAAACGGCTGGTATATATACTCGCTGGATTGCGCAATTCTATTCCCTGAACAAAAGATTTAGACATAAGTAAAGTTATTTTTAGCTTTCAACAATTACCCCTTCGAAAAAGGCATATCGAGAAACACAATGCAGCAAAATTTACTTACAGAACCGCGCAGCGCCGAACGAAAAATAACTCATTGTTGATAAGAAAGTAAAGAAAAAGAATGCAAGCTTCAACTTGCTTTGCGTTCTTTTCGCTTGGCTGAAACTGCGTTACAAATTTTAACAAGCATAAAATATACATTCAAAAAGATTCGACTACAAAAGAATTTATACGAGGGCTATCGAAAAGTAATTTGAATAATAAAGAAATTTACCAAAATTTATCAATCGTTCCATATGTAATACATGAATATTTTTAAAAAATTATAAATACGTCTAGGATATATGCTTTAGAGTCGCCGTTACTCCAAACTCTAAAGACACTTTTATAACTATGCAGAAAGAATGTACGCCATTAAAACATTGATAAAAGATAACCGTCGCTAACATCAGATATTGAAGTTTTTGGAATCTTATAATTATTATGAGTGTTACTTAACATTCCATACGACTACATTTAGTATGGTTCGTTACGTGAAGCACTCTTAAAGTATTCTGAACAATACATATTTATATTTCTGACGATTTTGTTAGGTAGTTGCAGAAATATTGAAAGAAAAACTGATTGAGAGAGCAAGATACAGATTAATTCCAAAGAAAGATTGATTGATTTATTTGCTTTACTTCACTTCGTTTTTTGTGCCACTTTTGGCTAATTTGCAGAGATGGGGATGAGTGATGATATGATGAAATTGATTAATATACACTGACAAACATCCATGCCCAGGCCAGGATTCGAACTCGGGATTCCTGGCTCCAACGAAATAAATGGTACAAATCGAAAGAGAACAAAGTTAGGAGTTCACCTTCTATCATAATCTATCAAGGAGAATATGCCATTACAGTCCATTTGTTTCAGACTCCATAAATCTCTTCCTCAAAGCAATGTGTTAGGAACCTTATCTGGAATTCTGGTACGCAGACAATCATCACAATGTTATATAATTTCACTATGTACCAGACATAATCGGGGCTTATTATGCATTCAGATGTACTCCAGCAAATTTGTTTGCAATTCGGGATTACATATTCACTGAAGCGCCTGAGCGGAGTCAATTAGAGAGTAACTTCAGGTGTTTATTCAGTAATTGCATTTGTGCAATTACATGAGGAGCATAAACACAGTATTCCGAATGTGTTTTCTTTACTTTCCCTTCAAATATTCCTCGTGTCTTCTTGTTGGATGTTCGAAGGCTGGCCCCATCAACAAAAGGAATTTTCTCAACAGCTGCACTTGAGTCAAGGGTAAACACACAATGGCACTCTGACATCTCTCTCTCTCCTCTCTGACCAATGCAATCCTCCTCATCCATCTTGCTATAACGTGCCATTACTAGGACAAAAGAAAAACTGGAGCAAAAAAATATATTTATGCATATTCGCCATTAGCCCTACAGCACGCTCGACACGATTCTCAATTGTTTTTAGCATTACCTTGATCTAGAAGCTTCTCTGGTTTGTAGGCTATCCAGGTAGAGGACAATACAGAGCCGCGAGGCAGGGAATCTGAGAGAAATTTACAGTGAGACGATCTTCTTTTTTTTTATATTAGACATTGGACATGTAGACATTTCGTAACAGAGACATTCAACTGTCTGCATATTGAAAATCACATTAAGTTCTCAAGCCAGTCAAAACAATAACAGATTCCGCAATAGACTATGGTGTTATTATATCCAAATAAACATGTAATAGAAAAACATTCTCCTGTCTCAGTTTCGATCACACGCATATATATATTCATTCATATAAATTACAGTTTCAATATCAAGGCATGAGTAGGCGACGTTATACTCTGAATACTGGGAGGACAATTTCAGTAATGTCTTCTAGAAGTAGAGTCGTGTTTAGCATATAGAGATCCACAGTAAGGTTATGACAGTTTGTACGGCTACGTACAAGGGAAACAAGACGATATTTTCAGTGTATTTGTTAAAGTTGCGTTGATAGTACTCGGTCGAAGTTAACCGCCTAACAAAATTTAAATTCGTTTGAAACCACTAAGTTATAAGTCAGTATAATTTAGGGTCTAGGATACAAGTCTACGTACTTCAACAACGCAGAATATCAAACGTTAGCTTCGATTTTCTTTAGTGACTTACTCTTAAGTGGGAGTTCATATTAGTTACCGGTTTGGAACAACATAACTGTTCACGTTGAGAGTTTAGAGGATCTTATTGGAAAGACGTATAGTAAAAGCTTGTAGCAAGGCCAAGGCGAATGTGGAAGTACAATTGACGTGGACCAGAAAGAAAATTGTAAGAATGTTACGATTGTATTGAATTTACCTTGATAAGGACAGGTGGAAGGTTTGTGTTGGTTATGCGACTTCGATATACTCACATGACGCAAATATTCTGCAAGAATTACGCAAACTCAATCATTGAAATGATCGTCAAAGAAAACATATACTTCTTATTGATGTAATGTTTTCTTCCTGCTTATGTTCGCATAAATTAAAGTCCAATATAAGTACAACCAATGTATGGTATGTGCAGTTATTTTTGCGTGAAACATTTGTCCACTAAATCTAGGTGAATGGATGACGGCGAAGTAATGTTTAAGTGAAAGAAAATAACCCGGATGTTCAATTAATGCGGGATTAACACCAGTTTACCATTTTCTTTCTAACAGCGTCACATCCGTTTTTTTTTTAAACGGGTTATTTCGTACCGTCGTACAAAGCTCCATAATTATCTTGTTCACTGTCTATAATTTCGAGAATGTCAATATCTTTGGGACAAACCATGGCGATTAGTTAGCAAGTATGCAAGCAAGTAATTTTGGTTAGAAATTTAATACACAAATGGACAATACCTATCTACAATACTCTCTTCAAATGAGCATGACATATTACAACTGGCATATCTTCAGTTCGGACCAACTTTTTGTCTTCATCGTCTACAATGTATAACAAATCGCTCCTCGTAATAGTAGATAATAAGTGGTCATAAAGTATTGATGTTATGAAACAGATGTAAAGGAAATTATAATAAAAATTTAAATCAGTCTAAAGTTTTTTTAGTATCAAGCAATGGTACATACATAATTGAAGATTTTGGGTACTTACATTTCTTTCCTGTGGAACACTGTGGAACATCTCTGCAAAGGAAACAAAAATGTGGTAAGTGCACTTACAAAATGATTTCTAGTAAGTGAGAGGATATATATTAATTTTGTTTTATTACAGTTGAGTTTTTTTAAAAACAGAAATTCAAAAGAAAAATATTATTTAAAAAAAAAAATTATTTCTCTTAAAAATACTAAGTTTAATTTATGAGGCAGTCATGGTAATTTTAAAACGATCCTTCTTTTTATTACTTATTTCTGTTGAACTTCATTTTTTAAAAAAATCTGAGCTCGTTATGGTTCTTACAATAAATTAAATGTAGAACTTGAAAGTATTCAAAGCAAAGGTCACGTAAGTATTCAATACATCCACAGTCATTCTAGATCTATTTGTATAAATTAATATTATTGGAATTTTTAAACTAACCAATTTATTTTAACTCGAACATTGAAGAAAATAAGAGTGATATTTTATAAATTAGTTACTTTGTGAGAAAATTTCAGTTCTTAGACAATTTTATAAACAAAGAAAAATATCCAATGGTAACGTAACGCCTTTTTTTCATTTTAGAAAAAAAAAGCACTAAAGCTGCTGACTAAGGCAGTCTTTATATGCATATAAACACTGCACCATACACGTGTATAGGCAGCCTTAACTTACATGTAAACAACACTACACTATACACGTATATAGTGTAGTGTTTTTTATGTAAATAAAGACTGACTTAGTCAACAGCTTTAGTGTTTTCAGAGGGAAAATCAGGTGCACAGTGAACAAGGTCTAACTAAAACAGATCATTCCGTTTGGGGAATGTACACAGAAGCACAATTCTAACGTTTTGCGGCACCAGTTACAATCAATTTCTAAACAAGAATAAGACCATTGACATATTTTCTATGAACCTAATGGAACTCAGTAAAGCCACTATTAACACAATGACCACAAACGTATACCCAGGTACACAGAAAGCTATGTAACTGTATTCACTACATTTATGGACTCTGTAAGAAGGAAATTCCTGTTGAGTGCAATAAATAAATATATTCGATGGTTCAGAAATTAATAGAACATTTATATTTAAGTTGCACAGAAAAACTTAGTATTTTGCTTGTGTGTATTTAAAAAAGATCATTTGAATTCATGAAATTGGAACTTTTCCTGAAGCATAGATGTCCTGTAAGTCATGGTAAATAGTGTGGTAATTATTAACTCATTTGTATTTGGAGCGGGACCCCCTGACCCGTGAAAATTTGAGAAAGTTTCCTTGTAGGTCCCCCTCCACCCATGGACCCTTCTCATCTCTTAAGGTAAATTCGATCAGGAATTTCGTCTAGTATAAAGAAATCCATCACTACTTAACTTTCGCCAGATGGTGGTTACGGAACACAAAATACCTTACAGGATAGAGATGAACAAACACGGAGTACATATTTGTTGCACTCAAGTGTTCATGAGTTAACTAGCTTGTCAGGCTCACATCTCCGAATCTACTTTCCCATATTATTCGACTGAATTTTACATTCGAAGCGAGCATGTAACGTTTCTAAAAATTAGCTTGTATCTTCAATCTTGATCTGGATGTCATCGACATGAAGAAGGCAATGAATGCAATAACTTGAAGAAAAAATCATCACGAGGACCACTGACGTAACACATCAACCTATACAAAATTTATGGTTACGCCTTCGGGTTTTGCATTAGCCGCATCTCAATTAGGGAGAAAAAAAGAAGGATGCTTCTTTTAATTCTCATCCTCCTCCCACCGAAGCTGATCTACATATCAGACAAGTTCTCAAGTGCCCTGACATGGCGTGTGCGCGGATGGAAACCGTATGTAACTTTTGTTTCGAGTGCCCTGCATGATATTAAGTGCTTAAGCATGTCAGTAAAAGTAAACAGAACAGTCGCCCTTGTGCTACACATGTTATGTAACATATACACGGACATCTTCCTCGCTCGTGTTGCTGAATGGTAATAAGGTTCTCTGCTTTGTGACCTTATGGTGACCTGATCACGCCTTGTTCCACAACGGTCAGGCTGTCACTTCATTTTACTTTCAATAAAATATGCATTGAAATCATTCCTATTGGCTTAAAAAATCTTTATATTTATTTAACGTCGTGTAATTCTATAGTTAATTCTTGATTTCTACTTCCCGTTTTGATCGGGACAGTCCCGTTTCAGAAGTATGTCCTTGTCGTCAGGTCGATATTATTAAAATACCACCCGTTTTATAACAGTATAGGAGTTAGCTTGAAAACCCAAGTCTAAATTTGAGACACATTTCAAGCTTAAAAAAATGTTGATGGATTTTATAAACTAGTGCCATTGCAACACTGTGGAAAAAGAACTGGACTGACAATACGGACCTCTAACATGACTTTAAATCCCTGCGTCTTCATACAAACACAAAAGACAAATCTTGCTCTTTGTATCAGATATGTGGGGTAGGTTTTTCGTGGAGTTTTATGAACGGTTGGTGAAGAATAAAGCTGTTCTCAAGAAGACTGGTTCATCTTCTTCTGATAAGTACTTCTGGCATTCTTCAATTTCAGCGTTGGACTAACATCAAAGGTTGATCAGAAGGTATCAGGAACATTATGTAAGTTATAACGAGATTGTAATGAATAAAAAATTAGAGAATGGGAGGTCATATTTAATTTATTCTTTATTATATATGATTTTTGTGATACATACTTTAATAAATAATAATAATAATACGTTAATAGCAATATATTTTAAAAAAATTAAGCCTAACCGATTTTTCAGCGGGGGGTAAAAATAGTGTGGTCAGCATATTAGTACGGGTAATAATGGAAATCATAGGAGTACTAAAAAAAATTCAGTACTGGACTACTACGGACCATACAGACAAGAGTACTCGTTCTATTGATATTACAATGATTCGTATATTAATAACTGTTCCAATAAAATGTGCTGCTCCACTTATATTTATTTCTCTTGGAACGAAGTCCTTAAAAATGATGTTACCTTAGGTTTATAAATTTTAAATAATAATTTGCAAGGGTAACTAAGGAAAAGCAAATTTAAATGCACTGTGTAACTATTTTGACACTACTATTAAATGTCTTCCCTCCGTGAAATCATGTGCATGCATGATATACCGGGATCGCGGAGTGGTTAGTACAGCGCTCTACGACGCCAGGTGTCCCGGGTTCGAATCCCGGCCTGGGTATGGTTGTTCTTAGTGAGTGTCTATTTATTAATTTCGTCATATCATCAGTCTTCGCGATTAGCCAAAAGTGGCAGAAAACGAAGTAAAATAAACCAAATCATTCAATGGGTTAATGTAATTTTTATTCCTTTGAGGCATAGTAAAAGACGAAGCGAATGCCGACAAAGAGCACAGAATTGAAATTCTGTGTTACTCCGTTGAAACAGACATTTATTCCAACATAAATATACATGCCTCCACAGGGACAAATAACGAAGTGAACGTATTTAGTTTGCCAGTAGTAACACATTAATGTAGCGGCGATTTTTGGGAAGGATACCCTACATTTAAAAATGTTGCATTTTCTTCCCACATAAGTCAATGAATCAACTACGTGTGTATAACGACGTGTCTATAAACCGTGATGGCTGTCTGTAAAACAGCTTTCGAATAGCGGGTTTTTAATGTATAGCGGTGGAAAATAAAAGATAAATGTAAAGTTATCTCCCCTAAGCATTGCACCGTACCATGAGGGCATTGAGGTAGGGCTCCTGACTTTCCCAATCTCGGATATATCAGAGATGACACAACAGTCGCCAGGGTCGCCATCAGAAAGTCAATGATGAGAGGACGAGTGAGTCCCAGAGCTGCTTATGATTAAGGGGAAAATACTACCTGATATCACCCACCTGAAAATGTATCCAGGTATCTCGCGTGTCAGTCAGAACCCCTACCAACAGTACCATCACAATTGTGTATATAAGTAGATGAAATTATGAGCAAAATCTAAAATATTAAGGTAGATGTTTGCCCCAATATAAGGATATACAAAAACGTTACGATGAAATACCGGGTGTCCCAGAAGTCTTTCCCTGATTAAAAACTTAATTCATATCCGCTATATGCAATGTAGAGATGTGAAAGTGGTGCCAAAATGTTGGAAAACTAACCAAGTTTATTTGTTGCATGTTTCAGTAATGTGGCTGTAGTGTAGCAGTGTCAGTGCCAAGAAATCCGGAATTAATGCTCTTGACATCTTTCGATACAATGTTTCTTGGACTTGACAGGATTTGGGAATGAAGATAAATTCCATTTTTAAATACCAACTTATTGATGGCAGATATTCTAGACGAAAGAATTCTGTACATTTGAAAGTTCCTCTGCACTGTTATTGGTGACCGGGTCTCGTGATACCAGAGAACATGCTGAGCTTTTTCCTGATTTGTGAACATTTCCGGTTTTCTGGGCACTAACACTGCTACACTACAGCCACGAAACTCAAACCTGCAACAAAAAGACTTGGTTAGTTTTCCAACATTTTGGCACCACTTTCACATCTCTACCTTGCATATAGCGGATATGAATAAAGTTTGTAATCAGGGAAAGACTTCTGGGACACCCGGTATATAAAGTCCTTGAAAATGTATCTGTGATCCATTGAAACTTATTTTTTATTTTACGTCACTTTTCTGCAACTTTTGGCTAATCACCAAAATGAGGATGATGAAATTTAGGAAGCGACACTCACAAAGAACACCAAGGCCCCAGGCTGTGATTCGAACCCGGGACCACTGGCCTCGTAGCGCGTTGTATTAAGCACCTAATTCAAAATCTGTGTTAGGTCCAAAATGAATAAAATTAATGTATTTACATAGGATATCAGGAATGTGAAATTGAGAATCGTATAATATCTTAAGGTGAATGGTATTCGAACAGTTTTGAATCCACTTTATACCTATCTCATTGTAACCTCTTGACCTTTCCCCATTCGGGTTACCGTAAGACATCCCATGTTTGGAACGTTACTAAGTTACATGTAAACAAGCATGACTTTAAAAGTTGTCACCGTTTTCTCTTTCCCAATAGATTAATATGGTTCTACTTGCACTGACCCAGAGAAGAACTGTTAGCTTGGTTCTATCTCTGTGGATAAAAAGAGCGTGTTTTGTGCAATGCGAGTTCAACAGTGAGTGACGAATAATCCACTTTTGATTGCATACTAGTCTGACAGGTATTGGAAGATGCTGGGATTGGAAGAATACATAAGAAAAAACCACGATTGCGTGAAGGCAAGTCCAGGATGAGTCCTTCTGATTGGTGTGGCGGAGTGGGAGGAATTGGACCATTCGGCGAAGAAGAAAGCAACCATAGTTGGCTTGCCCGGCAGCCGATGATGCAACTCTCACTTTAAGGACGTTACATACCGTTCGGTTCGTGATCCATCTGCTCCAGATGTTATTGTTTTTCTGCCACTTTCTTGCTCTCCCACATACAATATGTACACAAACTGCGCGTGCCAAAACCAGAGCGGATGGGTATAAAAGGATCCCCGAAGAGACAGGAGTTATCAGAAACCGACAAGCCTTCATTGGATCTAGAACCACCGCAGCAATGAGGGTAAGTCCTACACACTGAACAATGTGTTACACCAAAAGTAATGGCAACTCAGTAGCCACCACAATTAGCGTAACACAACACCTGATCCAATGTTGCGGGGCTCTTACTTAACAGCCATTGGTGCACCAAGACACCAAAGAACGCCGCTGAAGCGTCAGCACTAAGAGAGGTGTTCTGTTCCACCAAGTCTGGACATTTGCACGGCCACACAACACACTTTTTACAGTGCAGATTCCCTTCTCGTGTATTTACTGAGAAAATATCCACTAGACATTTTCTCTGCTGATTAACTTTGCACCAGAATTTTTGCAGTGTAGCTTCTCAACTCTGGTCAATTTGACTGAGAAAAGAAGCGCAATTGTTTGCTTGGGTTTATTCCACTTCGCTTTTCTGCTACTTTTGGCTAATGGCGAAGATGATGGTGATGTGATGCAATTGATGAAAGAACACCCAGAAAAGAAAAACCATGCCCAGGCAGGAATATGAACCCGGGATCTCTGGCGTCGATGTGATAACCACTTTTTTATATAAAGGAAAACAGCTAAGCTCTAGTTTCTTCCGTCATTCTCTTTCTGATTTATCTTATACATCAATTCTCTTCTTCTCCATCGAGGACAAACACAAACATCCACGTCTTAACCGGGATTCGACCCCAGTGGCGTCGTAGCGCGCTGCGACAACCACTGGGCCGCGATGTCGGCAAAGGAAGCGTGAGACTTCTATTCCAGGAATCAGCTTTGCACTCCACGTTTCAATTCTTTGATCCGAGAAAACAAGACATCTGCCCTAGTTAACCAGCCTAGAACGTAGACCAATATTTTCTGAATGCCTCTTAAAGACTAATAAGTTGCTTTCTAAGTTTCTATAGGATTGATTGATTGATTTGGTGTTTTAAGTCCACTTTATGCACAGTAAGGCTAATCGGGACTGGACCTACAGTTTAAAGTGGGATCCGAACCACTTGTGCCTCCAACGGGTATCGAACCCGGGACCCCTAAGTTTCTATAGGACAAATGTGACTATTTTAGATTAGTTTACGGCACTTTTCTGCACCTCTAAGTTAATCACAAGCACAAAGATGAGTGATGAAGTAATGAAACAGATAATGGAAGAGAAATTCTATTCGAACATCCAGCTGCCACTCCGTCACAAATAGAACTGTCATCCAAATATTGGCGGTACACACAATTCCATATCACCCTATTTTGTAAATTATACACAGACTTATCAAAGCTGCACATCCCAACGAATAGTTGCGTATCTCTGTGGTGTACTGGTTAGCACGACGCCAGGAGTCCCGGGTTCGAATCCCGGCCTAGGCATGGGTGTTCATTGTGAGTGTCCCTTCATCAATTTCATCATATCACTCATCCTCATCGCTGAAGCTAGTCAAAAGTGGCAGGGAACAAATATCAAGTCAAACCCAATGAATATTTCAATGTATTCACAAATGAGAAGCAGCAGTAAATTCTCTCACAATTCCTTCATTTTCAGTAGAACACAAAATATCTCTTAGTATTGTTTACGTGTCTGTAAACGTGAATATAACTACTCAGGTAAAACTGATGACTTTTCACTATTTTGACACAAAGGTAGGTGTGCGGGTGAATATATAGGTAAAATCAAATATTTTACAAATTGGTATCGTATAAATAATCAGAAGCCAACATGCCTTCATTGGAATTAGCACCATATTTTAATTGCTCTTTTTGGCTGAATCATCTCATATTGAGTACTGAATTTATTGCTCGTTTCCGGCATATTGAATACTTGAAACAAAGAAATGTAATACAATACGTTAAGATAGCACCTTACAGGCTACAACTATATAATCAATTTTACCATACCCCCCATTATAAGCAGTACATCTAAAGTAAAAATTAACGACAATACATGTGTAATTAAATTTGTCGACACACACCTACACACACACTCATCGAAAAAAACATTTTTGGGCCTTCTACTTACAAGTACAAGAATCCGCTCAGAATGTAGGCAGGGTAATGTTCCCAATGAATGGGTATCAACAGACACTCTTCCTAGCCTTACAGTAAGAGTTTCGTGTATGCACATCGCGCTGCGACGCCAAGGGTCCCGGGTTCGAATCCCGCTCGGGCTTGGTTGTTTGTGAATGTCCATTCATCAATTTCATCATTTCATCACTCATCCCCATCTTCGCAAATTAGCCAAGAGACACAAAACGCGAAGTAAAATAAACTAAATCAATCAATCAATCGTATATGCACAGATAAACAAATTTCTGATTGAACCCACAGTTGAAAGTGTGAGATGAGCTACTTTCTGCCATCACCGTGTATCAAACCCGGAATCCTTCGATTACAATGAGATGATGTAGTAATGCCATAGGGGAAATCTTTCTTGGCCTTCTAAGCACTGTGTTATATTAATGTCGGTATTCTACTCCACGAGGTTAACTGCGACGATAATCCCTGGCAGGTTATTCACGATTGTTAGTCGAATACTCTAAGCAGGAAACTGAGGCAGTTCACCACTGCATTAGCTGAAAAACTATTTATGAATCTGTATTTAATTCTATTTAATGACAGCTTCCAAATTCCAAGTTTATCACAGTGCCGGAGTGGTTAGCACAGCGCCTATGATACAAGGAGTCCGGGGTTCGAAGCCCGACCTGGCATGGGCGTTTTCTGAGTGTGTCCCTTGATCAATTTCATCATAGCATCAATCATCCTAATCGCCACGATTAGCCCAAAGTGACAGAAAAGCCACGATAAATAACAAACCTAAAAAAAAATCAACTTTAACACACTCCTGCATTATTGTATTAATATTCATATATTTTTATTTGAGTAGCTATAAGATTTTTCATACTTTGCCTGGGCGGGGACATTAATTTACTGCTTCGTAATGTTAGTGTGGATGCTACTTTGGTTACTGAATATCCATTTTGCTACTTTGATTCTTTGTGCAATGGTGAACCCATTTCAAATTGTGTTGTTTTTATATATAATACTCGCAATATACCAGTTAATTTTCCTTTCATTAGAAGATCGCAAATATCCCAACTCATTCTAGAAAATGCTAAATAATTCTCTAGGGATGATGTGCTAAGGGTGATTGTTAAATTCTAGCTAGCATAACATTTCCACTAGTTTATAATTGTACTACGGTCTGTCCCAGTAGTCTGCGCATAACAGTAGAGAAGGTGAAAAAGCGAGTGGGCGGAGCGAAGCAGTTGGAAGCTGCAATAGCATTGCCACTTACATCCAATACCTTCTATCACGCGTTCATTGGTCGAGTCCTCCGAGTCACTACTTGCGTAGAGGACTTGTTTTCGTTCCCTTGCTTTATTGATTCCTGGGACAGCGTTTAGAATGCAGTGAAGATATTGCAAGAACATCCAGCATGCAGAAGCTATAACAATGATTGGCTTGTATTCTGAGATAGCATTACGCTTAAATAAAGTGTCTATCAGTCATGAGTAGATCCCGGATTTTTAGGTTCTAAAAAGTGTGCTTTAGGTTCCTAAAATAGGCTCTAAAAATCATAAAATAGGTCCTAAAAATCTTAGGATTAGGCTCGAAACAATCCTGAAGTAGGTTCAAAAAAACTTAAAATAGTTCAAAGTTCCAGAAAAATGCTGATTAGGTATAGTCACCGGCAATGAAAATGGGACACTTATATCCTGAAATACACACTATCTTGCATAACGTTATGTGTGTTGCTTAACCCTACCGCAATGGCAGAACTTACCATTGGAAATTTGATATTAAAATCCACTCTTCGCCGTATAGTTAGGCAACAATATTTTTTCATGTTATCCACAGTCAAACTCCGGAATTTTGTATTTGAGGATCATCTTATGTTCAGAAAATAATCTTTCAACAAAAACATAGTCAGTGGTGCAAACTTCAATGCTGAAATATTAGCTTACAAGGCGTGAAGGCCACAAAGCACCGAAGTGACGCGAAAGTGAGACCTCTTTGAATTGTACAGGTAACAGTGGCACCAGCCATTTTGCTTTGTTTAGAGCTTTGAAAAATCACCATGGACTTCGAGGAAGGGAAATCGACAAAGAGTACGTTTCAAACACATTCGCCATTGACTTTTCTCGCGACGAAACAAAGCAAATGCCTCTGTGTGACATAAAAATCCTGTAAAACCTTTAAAAATATATAAAAACCTAAAAAAAAGGCTTGATTTAGGCGCATATACCTAAAATAGGTTCTAACAAGCAAAATAGGTTTTTTAGGCACTATAAAACTTCATCAGTTGTTACGTTTTTTAATTGATTGATTGATTGATTGATTGATTGGTGTTTTAGGTCCACTTTATGCCCAGTGACGCTATTCGGGACTGGACCTACAGTTTAAAGTGGGATCCGAACAACTATATGCCTCCACCGGGTATTGAATCCGGGAAACCTTCATTACAAGGCGAAGACGCTATCACTGCACCATCAGGGAGGCCCTGTTACGTTTTTAAACGAAACGCTGACATAACTTATTATTTCTTAGATACCTGTAAAGGAAAAAATAGGTTAAAAACCTGAAATCCGAGGTCTAGTCATGAGCTACAACAGACCGTATTGTTCCTGGAACAATTCAAGTTTTGATTGGTGAAAAAGGTAAGGCTTTTGAATTCTTCGATTTACTGACCTTTAATTGTAGCAATGTTATTGCACAAAAATGTACACTCACCGGCAATAAAAATTAGACACCTACATCCTGAAATACTCGCTTCCTGCATAACGTTATGTGCGTTGCCTAACTCTATGGCAGTGGCAGAACTAAGGTTTAAACATTTGCTATTATAATCTACTCATCGCCGTAAAGTTAGGCAACATACATAGCGCCATGTACGGAAGCGAGTATTTCAGGATCTAAGTGTCCCGCTTTTATTGCCGGTGACTGTACTTAGCATGTACAAACATTATTGTCAATTAATTTTCCAGCTCTTGGCAATCTTCGCTCTCGTCGCGCTCGTCGTGGCCGAGCCGCCAGTCGGCAACCAATACCTCCCACCATCATCCAGAGGATCCAACAGCTACTCAAGACAGGCACCGTCATCGCAATACGGCGCACCATCCATCACCTCCGCTCGCTTCGCCGGACCATCCCAAGAGTACGGAGCTCCCGGTTTCGGTGGCGGTTTCGGTGGTGGCCGAGGAGGAGCCGCTGCACCAAGCGGTCCCCCAGCAGCCAAGGTGTCCATCCGTTTCGGATACTCCGGGGCATCTTCCAGAGGCCGCAATGGTGGTGGTTTCGGAGGTCAGTCTTCGAGACATGCCGCCTCGTCGCCATCCTCGACTTACGGTGCTCCGAGTGGACTCTCGGCGTCTTATTCCTCTCCTTCCGATTCTTATGGACCTCCAGCTCCAATCCCAGTTGCACGGTTTGGTGGCGCTTCTAACCGCGCCCCTTCAGCCCGCTACGGCGCCCCGGCTCCTTCCTCAAGGTACGGCGCCCCTGGAGGTGGTTCCAACGGCTATGCACGAGGACGAGGAGGAAGTTTCGATGAAGATGCTGTATCCGTAAGTTCACACTGTTGAAATTCAAGTACAGTCATGGACACTTCTTGGGTGTGACAATTCCATTTAAAGTTAATTGGACTGTTACAACACAGAAGTGTCCGTGACTGTACAACAATTTTAAATAGCCTACTACTTTTCTTAACTTGAGAGCAGCTCAAATAGTACCTTCGAGATTTAAGATAATGAACATAAAGTTGAAAGAAATACAATTAATATTATTAATGTTACTTGAATTGGTCTGCTTAAAGAGGAATAGCTATGATCGTTGCTTTGACAACAGATGGCTCGGGTCGTTGCTGACGTCATCGGAAAATTTCAAAGGCTCTTTCCTTGTCTTGAACCAGGTAAAGAACGAATACCTTGTGATTGGTTTTAGTACACTATTATTCATATGTACACTCAATACCAATTCGATACCCGGTGGAGGTACATAGTGCTTCGGATCACACTTTCAACTGTAGATCCAGTCCTAATTAGCCATCTGTGCATAAAGTGGACTTAAAAACAAAAACTCGGCCTACATGCGTTCCATTATATAGTGGAGGACGAAGATGAAAACAAGCAAGACTACATGAACTTTTATTTTCAGGAGCCTGCCCAGTATGAGTTCACCTACGACATCAACGACCAGTACTCCGGTCTTGAATTCGGCCACCAGGAGAGCAGAGAGTACGAGGCTGCCCAGGGAGAGTACAGAGTCCTGCTCCCCGATGGCAGAACCCAAATTGTCACCTACGAAGCCGATGACTCTGGTTACAGGCCAGACATCCGCTACGAGGATCCCGAAGGAGGTTACGGTCGTAGCGGAAATGGTCTTGGAGGCCCTTACTAGTCTGCTTCTGTGCAACATACCGCGTACGTACAACAAGGAATCTCAGCTATATCTGACAAATATTGCAAGGGTATGGTAGGTGTGGGTTATCAATGCAAAAAGGATGTATGATTACGGCTCTTTATGTTTGTGGTGAATGCATGAGTAAATTTTTGTATAGTTTTATGTATACTTTTGTAAATAAAGTCGACTTCATAAGATATATGCGTTTCTTCCTGATCTAATATCCCTTTCAGTGATGTAAATATAAAGTCTATGGTCTTGCAGTGATGGAATTAGAGTGTGCGACACTTGGTAAGTTACAACTTGTGGCTAAATGAGCTCCATCTACTGTGAAAAAGTAACAAATAGAGGCAGAGTATTTTCGTAACATCTCTCCCTATTATGCATTTGTAGCTTGGGAGCGAAACGAAACTCCCAAAGGCACCAATCAGCAAGTGAGATGCTGACGTCATCTCCACCCACGACCTATCACAAACCCCCCTTTGTCCACCTCTACACTGTTTGTAGGCTCGCCACTTAGCCAGAGATGTTTCGAAAACTATCCGACAATATATATGGTATGAATTTGGAAGAGAACAGAATGTACTGTGTTTAGAAAACAATGTTTTATTTAAACGTTTCCTTCTGCAATCAGAATTTAATATGTAGGGCGTCTGAATAAATATTCAAATACAGAAAAATTTGCTTTCATATAAATCTATTCTTTTTAATTCTACATTCTGAATATAGAAAGGCAGTCAGCGTACTTTGCATAGACATGAAATATAAATTTAATGTAGGTTCAAAAGGGTTAAAAATATTTAAAGAATAAAAAAAGAACAGGAAGAATGAATATTAAGGTAAACGTGACATATTCAACCGGCAATTATGATTCGTATAGACGAAGTCGAATCGAGAATAAATCTTGGGTATTTGCAATATGAAACTGACAAAATGAATCAGTGCTATATTTTCATTGCATCACAAATGAACTACAATCATGTTGCACTTTTGTTTTTATTTTACTCGTTACGGAGAAATTCATTCATTCATAACAAAAACATTCATATCTGAAATAAATATAAATTATAATTTTTAATGTTTGCATCACAATAGTTTATTCCACTCATTCATAAGAATTAGAGTTGAAAGTAAGAATGCGGAATGGATGAAAGTGAACTCAATGTTAGAGAAGAAAACGATTTAAAGGTCGAATTCACTGAAAGTATTTTCATCTTGAAATGAAAATAGAGAACCACGATACAAATCTAAAAAAGATGTACATTCAAATCAATGTATGCTATTAATAATACTTGATTTGCCACTTGCTTTACATCGTCTGAATTTTCAAAGGAAACGTAGTAGATAGTAAGTACACTACCGCACGCACACACAATATACTACTGAAAATACATAACAAATAGGAAGAATAGTAAAAGGTCATGAAAAAAATAGTTTTGCCTGTTCTAAAGGATGAAACCTGACTAAGTACAAAGTTTCAACGGATCGTTATGTCTGATACAAAAGAAAACCTTTCCATGACTATTGTTTAAACCTCTAATGTTGGTACACAAAGCAACCGTGTAGAGAACTGCAATGACTAATTCAGAATATTTCCTGGAATGGGAGCGACACAGCATATGGCTGTAAGCATACACATACATAAACACACACGCATTATAATATGAGTGTGCAGACAAGATGTTGCCTATGTAATTATGCATTTTGGTTCAAGACAATTACACGCATCAAAAGTTACAGTAAAAAGGCTTCGATGTTTTAAATTATATTCTACTAATTTTCTTATGTTCATGTAACATTGTATTTCATTTTCAACGTCGTCCTAAATTTTGCCAAGATATTCTAGCAAGTCTGATGTGAAGTGGTTACTCCTGTAATGAATTATATTAAACAATCAGGCCTTGTCCCTCAGCTGGCTGTTTGCACCATGTGTAGAGAATAGATTTTAAGATGCAGCTCCTTTCCAAAAATGTAGCTGTTTTCATGCCGATACCTTGAGATATGTATTTTAGGACATGAAATCAAGTAAAATGAACACACTTTGTTGCACCTTTTTGAACCTTTTCGTGAGATTAGCATAAGTATCCTTCTCTTACCCCCTCTTTGATGCTTCAGCACCGTTTTCCTTCCTTTTCTTTCATGTTTTGTTAAAAATTGTACAGAAAAATAAATTATTTTCACTCTTCTTGTGCAGCTACATAAAATCTTATAGTCTCATTGTGTAGAGCAGAACGGGAGCTATAAAATGGTATAATATAATCATTCCAGCCACAATAGATCCCAAGATAATGTAGCAAAACCCGCGAGAGAAAATACAAACTTCAACAAATCCTATTCTGCAGAACAACAGTTCTCTCTGCGGTCCGCGCGCATTATATACAGAAGGCACAGAGAAAGGGAGCATTGAATAAAGGCATTTTGTCAACATCTTTTTTTGCACCATTTTAAAAATATTTTCAGAACCTTTTTTCCCTTTCCGGGCCATAATTTTGAACCTTAAAATACTTTCCCTAATCATGTGCTTTGCTTTTGTAAATTCTATGACTGGCAGAAGGACCCATATATTCGGGAAAGACGATGAAGTTTTATATACTTCTGCTCAGTGTTGGCTATAAGTTTCTATGAATTAGGAAAATAATAAATTTCCCGCACCTGAAAAGTATGTTCTGCTGTTACACACTTTCTATCAATATTCATTACACATCACTTGCTAAAATGTATTGGAAATTAATTTGAGCACACAATTAATAGGATCGAAGGTACAGATCACTGAAATATGTTCTTACCAGGAATGGAACTCGGAATATCTTGATAAGAAGCCAGCAATTTTTAAGCATCCAGCATGTTAGCGAGTTTCCTAAATGATCTGTACCTTAATATTATTTGCAATATAAAGGTGACCTCGTTGCAGGTTATCTGATAACGGGTATTCGCGAAAAGACATAAACAAAATACTGACAAATGAAACAATTAGTTAGATTTAAACTTTTGTAATTTCTTGCTAATGAGCTTCTCTTCTGGGGACAACACGTATCAGTATTCTTTTTTTTTTCATGTTGTAGGCTAGTTACTGGGAAATTTGAAATTATTTCAAAAGAGCATTCCACGAAAAGTGGTCCTACTCCATGTGAAATTAATATGGATATTAGTATTGTTTTAATTGCATCAAGGTTTAGATGTTTGTGAATGCAATTTGCAAATTTCACGAATAGTTATTAGCATCTGCATATGTTTCACAGACTAATGAAGTCAAAATTTGCTAACGTGTGTGACGCACCTTTTTTTGTTAATGGTTTTAATTCATTCAGAATATGCTATCATACTCACTTTTTTAAAACAAAATTGTTAGCAGACACCATGAAGTATATCATAATTACATGAAATCAGTTCATTACGAAGTTTTTAATCCAATCTCATGTCTAGAACCTTAAATTTTGTTTGCAAAATGTCACACTCGTAACGCTGCAATGCACTCCCCCCCCCCCAAAAAAAAGACATTTCGACCCGAGAAACATTTTTTTTTTTTTAATATCATTTTTATACACGTAAATTAAGGATGGCAAAAATGTTACTTTCTATTTCTTCCAAGGCCCAATTTTGCAAATGAGTGAATTACGTCTCACATGATCATATTCGACCATTTATTCGGAGGGGTATATATTTTGTTGGTATTTTGTGCTGAATATGATTAATCATAAACGTCAATGAATACCTACCACTCTACCCCCATGCCACCTCTCCTATAGAAAGATTCTAGCGTGGCCAATTTCGAATGTATCAGACGTTCAGTTTCATTCATGCTCTCAGTACTCTTTTCCATCAACGAATGCCATTCTGTACCAAAATAATACATGTACGAGACTGCACACGGAAGTGGTGCATGCAGACATGCACCCAGCACGCAATCGAAACTCCAATTACACTCGTCCAGATACCATATCTTCTTCATTTGAAGAAACCGCAGAGATTACGTGACAAAGATACCTCATCTGTCATGCATCAATTGGCTGTGAACTGCTTCGATTAGATGCAACCGGCTTTCTCTTGCAGATACGCCCTCCGTACTCCATACGCCCGTTGGATCCCAACACACGAACTCTTATATAACAAGCAAGAGGAAAAAAAGGCAAGTGGAAATTAGCAGGAATATAGATTGAAGACTCGCAGGTTGCAACCTGACTCTTGAGAAACAGATTCGATGGTCTCTCAGCGGTCCTTATTTGAAAGTCCGGTATTGCATGCCTAGTAATTGAGTATAATGGTGTGAGAGCGTAAAAAAAATGAGGCGTTAAATATGGAAAGTTATTTTATGGAAACGGAATGCACTCCCAACGGATTTCAATTGCTGTCAACGGCTTATTACAGCTCATGGCTTGTTAATAAAATAAAGAGAACGAAAGTACAGGGCACGATTGAATTTTTAATGCACCGATGGAATTTTGGTTTGGAGTTCATGACTTTCACGTTTCTGTCAAACCCAGCATTCCAAATATAATATTTAATTTGGGTACTTATATAGGCAAAGTGCATAGTGCATACAATTTTCAAGGTGTTATAATTAAGCTTGCTATCACAGTGTACAATTATTTAAAAAATCGACTCCAGGAGTCCCAGGTTCGAATGTATGTTTGTGAGTGTCCATTCATCAATTTCATCATAACATCACACATCCGAATCTTCTTAAATGAGCCAAAACTGGCTCAAAAAGCGAAGTAAAATGAAGCAAATCAATCAATTATTCAAAAATATACTCTTTCTGATATCCCGAATGTAATCACAACATGAGAAAATTTGATATGTCTAGTTACAACGCCTAGATAATAGCTACATGTATAAATCCAGACATATAAAATATACAAAGAATATATTATTCTTAATAACTCATTTGTGGAAATGTCTATAAGTCATACAAAAGTCTAATAACTACGAGCCAATCTATGTAAAGTGAGAATATTGAAAAAAAAATGTAATATTTATTTTGTTTAACACCTTTAAAATATATTATATTAATGGATGAAATGAGTTCATGGCTTCGCTTTTGTTTTTAGCATGTCTATTTGGTACTGTACTTGAATTTATAGATCATACGTACCACCCTTGGCACAAGTGTTACATCCGTACTCCAGGATTTTTTTGGAAGAACATTTTAAAAAGTAACAACGTTGAGGTTTCACTTTGTTGTTTATATTAACGCAACATTCATTTTAATGCATAAGGTTCATTTATGGACCAGAGTTGATTATTTCAATCTTTCCATACGAAAAGACGGTTTACAAATTTTGTAACTCCCGTGACAGTATATTTCCTGGATTTTCTCTAAGAAGGTTTGCTTTGAGTTCGTGCAAACTTGGCTGCAGGAAGTTACTGATGTACTGTACTACTTCTGTTTCTGTTAAAATTGGGAAAGAAAAATTAGGTCACACTAACTTTACACTTAAAAGATTGAGGTAAAATGTGTTACATCCGTGACAAATGGATAGCTCCTATAAATAAGTAATACGTGATATATTCAATTTGTATAAAATACGTTTGTCATTTTTCCTAGTTGTGTCGTTTAAAAATTAAGAGTATCAAAATTTGATAGTCATGCACGATCCAAACGTCAGGTGAACATAAAATGCTACACATTGACAAATTTTCATTTTTAAAAAAATGTATCCATCACTTATGTCGCAATGTATTACAAATTTTTCTCCTAGCGTATTCATTTTCAAACTTCATACTTCCATGTTTCTGTTTACAATATTGTTCCAATGCCTTGTTACGTTACTCGGTTTTTGTCACTTTAAAAACTTACCATTACTCCTCTCGCGGAGATCAACAAGGCGTTACCAGCCTATTCTTTGGGATAAACCTAATTAACACATTGAATTAAATATCGTAAACATCCACACTATCTGTCAGTCAACACTAAATACAACTTCCATTGATGTTAATTCCATATAATTTACACTTTCAAATAAAACACGGAATCTGGAAATAACAACATGAATCTCGAAAACCTTTTTCAATTGTACCACAGAAGCCATATATTTGAATCAGCTTACATCAGTTCAATAAACAACTAACATGTCCTAACAACCGAAAGGAAACTTACAGGTTAGTCAATAATCAGGAGCGAATTGACAATACCGGAAGCCTCTCCGATTTTGTTAATATTTCGCGTGCACACTAAATGAGACCTTCTAATCACAAATATGAAGTTAAAATTTGGGGTTCACGTCTGGAAATTGCGAAATAAGTAAAATTTAGCTATCTCTGATCCGAACACAAACTCTGGATTTTTCCACGAAAACAATGTTTATCGCAATATTTTACGTTTCAGAACCAAGAATATATGTTCTTGATATTACCACGATATAACATAACCTAAACTAACCTATTTGCTAATTTGCGATCACTTACCGATTGAAAAATTTTAATTTAGTAGTACTATATCTTCAAGGTTTCTACACGGAAGACGCAATTTTCGTAACTAGCAAATTTGTATACTCGATGCACTGTTGCCAAACCTACAGTACTTTTAATCAAAGATTTAAGGATGTCGAATCGATCCCTCTTAAAATATGTTTGATACATCGTTGGAAAGTTTATGAATCAAGGATTCCATAAATGTAAAATTTAAGGTAAAGAAAGAATCGGAATTGGAAAAAAGTAGTATTAATTGCCCCCCGTAAGAAAAGAATCGGAATTGGAAAAAAAGTAGTATTAATTGCCCCCCGATTCCCGACACCGCCCCTGGGGTAATTGACCTACCGCTACAGCGGCCCCGCCTTTTTCTTTTTCCCTTTTGATGAAAACATTGAAAAATACGAATGAAAACATGATTTAAAAAAAGTTGAATTCTATTTGAAATTCGCATATATATTTACGTTGAATCATAATTAGTCCTCGTCCATCCTCCTTCATACTCCAGTTCACGATCTGTGATACATTAAAAACTTTCTTACTCTTATCTTCCGCCATTCCTGCACGATCCATGATTTCCAAGTTTCAAGTCAACAGTCTTGCAACGCTGTAGGCAGCGTAACCAATTGCGATCGTTAATTGTTTATGTCAACAAACATGGTTTACATACTTCTATACGGAGAATGAATGCCAAAATGAAGAAGCTTATTATACAACTCCTACAGCTCCATAATTAATTTCTTCACTTCACCCCAACATGTGAACATCAGATAAACCACAACGACTAATTATTTCGTGAGTATAAAAAGTAGGATACAAACTATAGAGGATTCCGTTATTGTCAATTCTAGCCAATAATCATTAGGCAGGATTACAGGATTGATGTCATAATATGAGAAAAATATTCTGTTTCTAAATTTAACATTTTAAATATAGTATTACTGATGTAGGTGGAGACGTAAAAACCTGGCGATAATCAGTTGATTAGCTGATCCTGAGATTGATAGATAAACAAATGTTACTGTACAAAATCAAGACCATGATTTGTTTGTAGCTGCGGAAAAAAATACAGAATATTAAAAGAAAAGTAAATTTAGAATTCATTATTAGATAACTCTGGAGTTGAAACTTTTGTTTGTGAAGTTTTGTTCCTGACAGACGGGTGTCAGTTGCGTTGGACATGGCATGGAAAGGAGAAAATCAAGCCTAATAGACTACAATTAAAAAAATGAATGTCACTGATGTGTTTTGAATTCGGATCCTTAAAAGCGTTAACTTGTATTTTCATTTATTAAATTCGGCGTAGTTGTATGAAGGTTTCTTTGTTGTTGTGATTTATCCTGAGTATAAAGATAATGGAAATTTGGTAATAACTACTGCATGTTTTTTTTCTTTTTCAAATCCTGACGATATTTCTATCATCTCTAGAATAGATTCTAATAACATACGCAAATTACCTATTCTGAACCTAATCCTCACAAAGAGACTTAAGCACCCAAAATGTCTAACCTATGAAGACACCAGCAATTTAATGGTAATCAAGTTTAATCCAGTAAGCTATTCTTTACGATGGATTTGAGGAAATGCACGTGCAATCTATCAGGTAGTAAACAACGAGTCGTGCTGTTATTCCCTAGAATCAAAGGAAGGCAACTACGTTGCATGGAAGGTGTTGAGCTTGTAATCACTAAATCAATTTCCTTTTATCCTCGATAATAAGTTCGCGGGTTCCGAGTTCAAATATCGAACTGGGTACAGTTCATTTCGAGTATCCCTTTATCATATCATCACGCACATCTACATCTTCCCGATTAGCCAAAAATGGCAGAAAAGCGAAGTAAAATAAACCAAATCAATCAATTAAATCGACAATGTGTCTGTCCAACACTACTGTCCATCCGACTATAGCGTTTCATCTCATTACCAGAACTTTGCTAGTTAGTAGACCGAGCAAGGGTGCTCGCAATTTTTTTTTCTCAGGGGGACAGTCATAAAAATATTATTATTATTATTACAATTATTACTCGATTATTGTTTTTATTCTTAATATTATTAGTATTAATATTATATTACTATTACTACTACTACTCCTAAAGTTTTTTATCTATATAAAATTTGTATAATTGTATACTTAAAATATTAATTCATGTAGGACAAAAGCTGTTTTTTATAGTTAGATATAATCAGTGTAAAATAGACTGTAAGCTTAAATATAACCCTACTTCAAATAATAATAATAATAATAATAATAATAATAATAATAGTTGCTGTAACTTATGGCCTGTAAATCACAGAAAACAATACTTTCTGTTATAAAATATCACTACAATTTCGTCATTCGAATTACATTAACTCTTTCCAGAAATCTCCAGGGGGGATAAAGGGCACTTTGAGACCGAGCGAAATCACATGAGAAAAATTTTCCTATTATCGCCAAGAAATGAATATTATGCCCTTACCAGGTGGACCAATTAGTTCTGGAGTTCCCTTGCAACTTTCGAGAAGCGTATTAGTTAGACTAATTTGTCTGATTTGTAGATACCAGCTTAACTGCACAATAGTGCGATTGGAGAGGCCATTAGAGACCTGCACAAGACCCGGAAAAAACCCGTCTGCGAGGAGGCGCGCCTACAATAATATGCAACACGCACGTCAAGCCCAGGTGTTCGACATCCCGCAAGCGAGCTTCACGTCACAGTAGTGCACAGGCATCGATGCCTGCCAGGCTTTTCTATTACCCGGGTCTTAAGAAGACCCGTGAGACTCGATGTAGTTCTTGCAGGTAGACGGCGAGCACTACTATCAGTGTTGCCAACGGCCATTATATTTCACTACGCATGGAAATATTTGAATTTCTGCTAGGCGCAAGTGCCTTGAGGTTGTATAACCATTGGCGTAGCAAGGGGTGAGCGAAGTGGGCGACCACCCTGGGCCTCGCGCATATAGGGGCCTCGCGTCCTATGAGGTTGATACGAAAAACGTAATAAATGGAAGTGAGAAAGATAGAAAAGGCTAATTTTTTTGGGCAATAAAATTAAAACATTTTTTTTATCTGGCTTTATATTCTAATTTAACGTTATAATTTGAATGAATACGTCAAATCAGAGGCGGGCGGGAGCTCTAAGCCTAAGGAGTCCCAAAAAAGTCAAAACAATTCTCATTTCTCATGTGAAACATTAACGCAAAAATTGCTTGGACAATTTTATCCAATTATTATTTTCTTGAATAGAAAGCGCTTTGTCTTGGCTTTTCTTCTGTCTCGTGACCTTGCATAGCCTACACGATTTTAATATGTTAATGATAAAGCACCTCAAACTGCCACGAAGCAAAGTATGGGGCATTTAAATGATCCCGGTGTTTTAAACTGAGGAAGGGTATGGATAATATTAGTAGTTCTTCCTTCCTTCCTACAGATGCAGCTATTGCCCTCTGTAACGGGCACGAAGATGATTTATCTTCAGAATATCCTGATAAAGTTTTACGTTTCAGGAATGTGCTTAAATCTGAAATCAAGTGCTTTGGCAAAGTTTCTTCTCCTTGATAGCTCTACACTAGCTTCCAGTGTTCTCTGTATCCTGTACCGCCTTCTGTTTTTTTTCCTACTCTTCAAGTAACAACCACGAAAAAGGAACTTTTCCAAAATTGGAACTTAGGAAAAACTTCTGGAAGGTAGTGTCGAATGGCATGATTCAGCCCAAATTTACCGGACTCAGTAATCTCACTCCAGAACGAGAAAGGACAAGATCTAATGTAAAAGTATCATTCGCTGCCCAGAAGCCAGCTTTCTGTTAAGCAAGGTGGTATGATTTAAATCAAAATTTAAATTGGGGAATTCTATTTTTTAAAAAAAATCACTTATTGAAATCACTTTAAATAAAATTACAGAATAATGTACACAAGAAATTTGTAGATATCAGAATTGGCAAAATTACACCAGAGAGAAAATCTGTTTGATTGATTGATTCATTTATTTGGTCAATTTATGCACAATAAGGCTAATCGGGACTGGACCTACAGTTTAAAGTGGGATTCGAACCACCATGTGCCTCCACCGGGTATCGAACCCGGTACCCCTTGATTACAAGGCGACGACACTACCACTGAGCTATAGGGGAGCACCCCCCCGCAAAAGTATAATGTAGAACAACCACCAGTAACACAAAGTCCAAAATATTTACGATGGCACTTTTTTACAAAACTTGGTTCGTACTCCTTTACAGGTGTCAGCAGTGGCGGAAATTAGGGGCGGGGCCGAGAGAGTGCAGTTGCCTCCCCCCCCCCCCGACTTTTTGAAACTTTTGCACCACGCTAACCTCATGTATCAAGGGAAATTAAACTGTCCTTGGCCCCCCCCCCCCACTTTTGCACCTTGGCCTCTTAGTTTTGGAACCCAATCGCCGCCACTGGGTGTGAGTGATACAAATGTTTTCTAGCAAGGAATAAATGTCTGCAATTTCAAATTGATAAAAGTGATGAACATTTTAAGTGCTCCTAGAACAGTTTAGAATCTAAAAGTTGGCAACGGTGACTGCGTGACTCATGTATCTGGAGACGGTGCAAAACCGGAATGAGCGTTCGCTGAAGATAAGCGAGCTTCGTCTTGCAAGGCCTTCCAGTTACCCGTGGGCTTTCGATGCTTGACGGGTCAAAACTCAGGTATATAGTTTTACTCGCCCGCCCGACCAGCCAGGCGGGCCTAGTAAGCGATTCTGACCGATATGCAGCCCTCTGGAGGCCATGTATAATCATTTGTAACCGATTCTGTTGCTTTCCAAGAAGTCATAGCATTTCTACAGCTCGGTGCTATGGAAACTCTTCAATCGCATGCTTTCCCAACAATCCACGACACACACAACACACAGCGTAATCGTTTTACTATTTCACTGTCACGCACGATGGAAGAAGCATGTAATCTACTGGGAAACTGATATAAAAATGATAACGTTTCAGGGGTTCCATTAAGAGGGGGGAAAGGAAAAACCCAAAGGTATTGTCTTTATCACCGGTGGTATCGATGAGTAGAACACCAGCGTCAGATAACAAACCACACCCGGAAAGTTCGCCTGAGGAACAGAAACATGGGAATTACACCGTACCATTTCACTGCATGACAAACCTTTAGCGATTGAAATGATGACAAATGAAGCCTCGAAGCAGGCCATGGACATTTGCGGTTGATAAGATGAATAGCGGTTAATAATTGCATGGTAAGAAGAGAATTGGTTCACGGATTGAAATGGTAGCATGTGGTTGTGAACAACTTCGCTCTCTAAACGATCATCCGAAGAGGTGAATCATTATATAAATTGTACAAGCGCGAACAGTTAGAACGCACTGTGTTCGAGATGTCAATAGCAACATGCTGTTTCTATGTGAGCGATCTACAAGCATTCTGCTGTAGGAAGTATTTGTGATCGTTACATGAAGGGATGTCGTATGCACGATAGATTCTTTTGTAAGCATACACAAACATCAGTTTTTCCTTTCACACTGCAGTTTGGAATTGGCAACAACTGCAGGCTAATTGTACGGAACATCATTCATTTTAATCACCTTCCGAATATCTCTTTACAAACTCCATTTTATTCCTTCTGTGCTGTTCTCTTTTGCAGCTTCATTTCTAAGTGTGTGAAAGGATAAAGTTCTTGCACTACATTGACTATATTTGTCAGTGCGTCATGTCAATATGGGTGTCCACGAGACACAAATTACTGCCACATGTAATTGTAAAAAAAAACATCTTTGTCAATATATCACGCTCAAATTACTAAGCAACCATCGTGTAAAAAAGAATGAATGAGTAAAAAGTTTTGGGTGTGTCGACCATTTTGCAGCCTTCAATGTATACGGAGAGAAATTCTCTTATCAAAAATACTGGTCTGCAGGGACGTAGCTAGGTTGATCAGTTTGGGGGGGGCCCAAACGTAAGATTTTTTCTATCTAAGTATTTTAAATTAACAAACTATTTATACACCATATAGGCCTATGCTGTATACATACATTATATATGTATGTATGTGTATAGTCTTGGAAAGAAAATGATCAAGGGCCTCCTCGTCGCCTTGTAATCAAAGGGTTCCGGGTTCGATACCTGGTGGTTGCTCATAGTGGTTCGGATCTCACTTTACACTGTAGAACCAGTCCCGATTAGCCTTACTGTGTATAAAGTGAACTTAAAACACCAACTCAATCAATCAATAAATTGGAAAGGAACATCATTTTCTTCTGTAGCCCCCAACAGTCTACGGATATACTTTAGCGAAATACACAGCCATTATTCGGGAAACTAAATGCAGAATGAACTCACTAGCTTAATGGCTTATACACCAAGAACAATGTTATTAGTCTTTAGACTTGTAAATTTGCTGGAAAAAATTGAGAAGTAGATAAAACCCTTTTCCGTGGATTTAGATATAAAGTGGTCGAACCAGGTTTACAAGTATTGGCAACAGTGCAAATATGAAATGTGTGCGTAATGAGTTCAAGCTAAGCATCTCATGTATACAGTACATACCGGAATCGAATTCGGTATCTCTTAGTTCAAGGGCGGGCCCGAGTCTTCTATGGCATCTCATTGTTCACTTGGGAAATGATGACGATAAGAAATTATATGTACACGTCTAATTTCTTAAAATTAATCTTATTTGTGTGTGGAAAACTGAATATATGATGGCACCGGATAAAACAAAGTTCCCACACGATCAAATAATTACGCCCTCGTCTTTGGTTCGGCAGGTTCAACAACCTGCCCGGGTTCGATTCCCGATGGAGGCCCATATTTGTTCAGATCTCACCTCAAACTGTAGGTCCAGTCCCGATTAGCCTTACTGTGCATAAAGTGGACTTAAAACACCAGTTCAATTAATCAATCAATTGAAAGGTTCAAGGTTCGAACGCTGGTGTTCAGGCTGGTAGCCAGAATTTGATTTCGGAAGGGGCTTATCCCTTATCGGCAGCCGCCATCTAAAGACGAAAAGGTTGGGGGGAGGGGTAAATGCGCTGAAGATGAATTTCTTGGTATATTGCAACTTGCCATATACAAGATGTTTAATCCTGTTAATGAAGTAAATTTAATTACTACTACACATTATTAAAATCAGATATTTCGAGGATTTCGGGAAAGGACTGCAGCCCTCGAGCCCCTTCCCTGGGTATGTGCCCCCTTGTATTAGTTCCAAAATTTCTGTGCTGTTCCAACATCGTGAGGACAATTTGGGAAGTACTTGAAAGCGATATGGAAGCAAATTCTGCTGTCGAAACTATGGGACTCGATGTGATGACCACGCGCAACCGAATGAAAGAACTCTTCGCAGGCCTTGTCCCTCAATATTAATTTTACTGACTAATTGTAAGTTTTTCTCGGCCTCCTCGATGACGCAGTGGTAGCGTCGCCGCCTTGCAATCAGGGGTCCCGGGTTCCATACCCGGTGGAGGCACATAGTGGTTCGGATCCCCGATTAGCCTTACTGTCCATAAAGTGGACTTAAAACACGAACTCGATAATTGGAAGGTTTTAGAAGAACTAAACATGGCTTTTTATGCATCGTACAATTTTGCTTCTTTTCACTCTGCTTTTACAGTTTTTCCTCCTAAGAATTCCACCGAGTATAACACGCTACGAAACCAGAGGTCCAAGGTTCGGACCTTGGACAGATATGGTTGTAGCATGTCTGTCCCATCGCCATTCCTTCGGCTCATCATTCATCCTCATCGTCGCATTTAACCCAAGAGGTAGAAAAGCGGCGTAATATAGAAATATAGAAATGATTGATTTAGTTTTTTTACTTCGCTTTTCTGACACTTTTGGCTAATCGTGAAGATGAAGATGACAATGAGTGATGTGAAATTGATGAGAGGACCATCATAAAGAACACACACGCCCAGCCGGGATTCGAACCCAGGACCCCTGGCATCGTAATGCACCTTGTTAACCACTGCACAACAAATAGAAACAGAAAATGGTTGATAAGTTATTTGCTTCTCCATAACTCATGATTATATTATAAGTACCGTAAAGTGGGATGACTTCGAACATGCGAGGTGACTTCGGACACGTGCATTAACAAAACATTCCATTGTTGAGGGTCAGACGTAGGCCGCCACCGAAACGCAACAATGGGAAATAATCTGAGCTAACCTTCTTACAATTACATTATAATGGGTTCAAGGTCAAATATCTTGTGATCAGCGGAGAAATAACACATTATTGCAGCCAGTCGGCTTGTCAACATTGCATTGGCTCCTGTAAAAACTCTTTGTGCAGACGTGTGTGTTTGACATTAGCACCTTATGAGTAACAAAATATTTATCTTAATTTACATCATTACTTGAAGCATACTTTGTGGGATCATAACCGTGTATCGTTTCTATTTTAAGTCCGTTTGTAGTGAATTTCAGTGTATTTTGAGGTGACTTCGGACATGCCAAGGACATATAAAAATAAGTTAGGAGGCCGTTCCTACCAAAACTATTTGATCGGTAGCAAGTTATAAAGAGGGTTCCAGATTTCAATCCCGGTCTCACAGAAAATGAGAATGAACAACACTGGACTGATACATTTGTCGAAATACTTCGAGATGTTCGAAGTGACAAGGCTCCAGAGTCCCAGAGAAGAGGAAAACGTATTAATAACGAACCCTGGAAAAGTGTTACGTGTAGCTTCCAGTCCTCATCACAACAGGATTCAGAGAATCCAGACACTAGAGAATTGTCGTCAGCACAGGAATCGTCGGAAACAAGTGATTCTGATGACACCGAGTGCCTTCATTGTGCAAGATTGTGGTCAACAAGCAAGAACAGAGAAGATTGGGTCCAATGTCATAGTTGCAAGAGATGGGCCACATGACAAGTGTGCCAAATGTTCTAAGAAGCAATATAAATGTGCTCAATGTATGAAAAAAGTAAATTAAAAAGATGTCCAATTGTAATAATTGTACTTTTTCTGTTTGAATAATTTTATGTAAACATTGATGTAAATTTAAGTACTACAGTGTGTGTTAAGATGTAAAAAAGTGTAGTTCATGTAAAAATACACTGTTCAAAACATTGCTTATTAAAAAAATCATAAATTAGATCCGAAGACACCTCATACATACAGCATACATCAGACTATATGAAAACCACAATGTGTCCCAAGCCACCCCACATTGAGTGGTGACTTCGGACAAAATAAACATTTATTTTTAAAATGTATTTTTGGGTGTAATATAGTTTTAACACTTCGTGATTGTTTCTAAAACTCTGATACATAGAATTATTACATTTTGTGCAGATACAAGTGTAATTGTGAACATTACCGCACAAAACGTCTAAAGACTGTCCGAAGTCACCCCACTTTACGGTATTATTCGCTGTATGACTAGGGATTAATTATATTTGTATGTCTAGCCAACCTAGACACCTAAGCAGCAGTACCTTCGGCATTTGTAGGTGGAGGCTAAATGAAGAAAAATCACAGAAAGTGAGAAATATATACAAATTTTGTAACATAATACTTATAGAGCATGCAGACGGCTGTAAAAACAATTGCTACATACCTAGTTTCCTTCCTTAATTGAAACGTGGTTTATTCTTTATTATACATGAGATCCACCACCCTGGGAGTCGAACCCAGGATCTTATGTGGTAGTCAGACTCTCTTTTAGAATGCCAATATGTTGAATATTTGGTCGAGTCGATCCTGATCCATTGTTTCCAGAGGAAGACAATCTGGCAGCTTCTTATTCTACATTTTACTCGCGATGTAGCAAAACGAGATCACAAACACTTCGTGATGCTATCTTCTCGCACTTACAGAAGTTTACCACCGCTCGGACAACAAATCCAACTTCAAACTGACAGATATCAACTGTCCACCAAATCAACAGATGAACCGACCGCTTCGATTTTTCTCCGAATTTTCAGAAAGTGGCCTTTCCCTCCTTGCAGGGCAGGTCATTAGCAGGAGGTTGAGTGCATGTGAAAAGAACCGCTATGTCATTCATTCCGCGCCGAAAAAGGGACAAGCGATAGAATTCTGTTCTTGGAATTTGAAACGCATGGGGATATCTTTTCTGAACCATAAAATAATTAACACAGAAAGTTCTAGCCACCCATAGCTAAATCTTCCTGTTTGTGTCGTCCTTTCGGCGCCCATGGAGCCAGTGCAGGGGCAGATGAAGGGAAAGTGCGGGTTTTGGGGGATCCTGGACCTGGTGTGCAGCAGAGAGGAAAAGTGCATTTTCAATAGGTCTCAGACTTCCCTGACCGGGGCGGACCACAAAACCATTAACTGCATCCCCTCCCAATACATCTGTTTGTGTTCAAAAAGCAAGAAACAGGGAAATAAGAAAGAAATGCCTTGCTTGGGTTCGTGCTACTGAAAATTGAAGAAGTGTTTCAAACTGCAAGCAAAATTTACTGAAGAATTTTTTTGCCATATTTGTCATCAAAGTAAAATTTCCAGCAAATACAGAACAGTTTCCCGGGGCCACGTGGACGTTTGCCGGGGCCAGTGCCCCCGCGGGCCCCCTCTGACGACGTCCCTGCTGGTCTGAAAGTCTAAAAAGCAGTGTAAAAAGCCCTTTTAGAAATGTTAAGTGCAGATTTGTAAAAGAATCTACACATGACATACACGGCGCATTTAAAGATGAGGACACACTAATAACACTAGTTAAGCTGTGCAAGTTTTACCTGGCAATGCTAGACTATTACAGTTAATAAACATAAATTTGTTAGTACTTGAATTGAGTGTACTAACATTTCATATTTATTCTTTTCTACTTTATGATGGTATGCCAATGTAAAGTTATCCCGAATAAAGAAGCCGGATCGGTAGTCGAGAGTCGCTATTCTCTCCTTCGTTATTTGTAAGGGTCCATTGCGGCTCTTGCTTCAAATTGACAGAAATTTTTTTAAAAAAAATTTAAAAACCTGAAGTGGTGGACCTCAGATCTCGCCACCGACGTTACCGGGTTCGAACCCCGACCTGGACATGTGCGTTCCATATGAGTGTCTCTCTTCATCTAAACTTCACTCTTCTCATTATCGAAAAAAGCGACACAAAGAAATACAACACCAATACAAAAGTTAAAGTAGATTTGAAGCAAATCAAAATTAAATTTAGTGTTTCGGTAGTTAAAGTCATTTTGTATATTGATACTCAACAGGACTATACTGTATTTACAGCATTAGTTACCACACGGTGAGGTTCAGCAGAAAAAATAAAGGAACCTCGTAGTGGCTTAGCTTCGGTTAAGTAGAGTACAACACACATAAATTTGCCGTTGCGTAGATACCAATTTTCGTTTCGTCTCCCTCTCTCTTAGTATCACGTGTTCTACCCTGCTCGAAAACCTTCGCTATTGTTGCCATATTGTCATTCCATTCCTGGACACACTCGCGCTAACATCATTGAAAACAATTGAATAGCGCTCCAGCTCGCGGTTCACCGTTCGGCAGGGACGGTTATGTGGCAATATAGCACGGCGTAGTGGTTGCTTCTTTTGTGCAGTGCATGTTCATTGGCTAGCTAGTAACTAGTGTTGCCAACTGTAATAATGAAGCACTATTTCTGTCACGGAAGGGGAAGGTGAAATGCAGGTAAAATGACAGTGAGTTTTGTTGGATTGGAAGCACCATATTTTTATTTTATACTAAATATTTGACCGGTTTGACGTTGTGTGCGTGTATTGCGAGTGTGTATGTGAAAGTGTGTGTTTGTTAATGAACGTTAAATTCCATAATGCCTCCAGTTCTGTCAAAGTTGAAATCAAAAACCTTGCATAGCCAAGCTCGGGAAATTCTAAGCAACGTGCACGAGTTCATGAAGGAGGAAGCCAGTGAAGGTGTTAGCATCCCAATACAGCATTTTGGCAAGAGAGCAGCGGCTGCGACTGGAGTTCCTGAACGAACAATCAGGGCTATCATGAACGAAAGACAATCTCTTGAGATGTCAGAAGGCCCCTCCACATCATTCCACACTCCCGGGAAAGAACGACAAAGACCAGCGACCAAATCGTTAGTGGACGCTTTCGATGAAAACGTTATCCGTAGGCGCATATACGACTACGCTCTGCGTGAAAATGAAGTGCCGACATTGAAAAAATTGCATGTCAAATTACAGGCGGACATACATTTTGCGGGAAGTCAAGAGAGTTTGCGACGTTTGCTGCGAAAGATGGGATTTAGATGGAGGAAGATGAGGCTGTCATTTTTGCTGCTTAATGCGATGCCTATTGTTTTCTGTGTTAAAATTGCCATGCTTTGATGGGTGACCAAGTTCATAGCAGGGCCGGCGGAAGGGGAGGGCGAACCGTGCCACCGGCCAGCGCGGCAAAATTTGAAGAGAAGAAAAAAATAAGCCTATTGAAAATTGTGGTCGAGCGAAATATTCTTTTGCGTTTAATAGTATTGAAATAGCATAAGAAGTCCCATTATTTATTTTATATTTTGATGTTTTACTTAGGAATATATTGATTTTCAATTTCCCGTTGCTGCGTAATGGCGGGGGGTGGGGGGTCGAAATGGAGCGGCATCTACCGCCACCGCCCAGGGAGGCAAAATAACTATCGCCAGCCCTGGTTCATAGCAAAAACAAAGTCGCGCAGCTTATCGTCTAGTGGCAGTATATGTACTTGTTGTGGAAGCCGGCATCGTTTGTAAATGTAGAACAAAGGCAACCGACTTTCGCCGATCACAGAGAGGAAATAATAATACTGCTTGAGGAGGAGTGTTGTGGTCCAATTGTCGCGGTTTAACAGGTTGACATGTTGTTATCTGCCGTTGCAGTTCCGTACCAGTGTATACGGGTTTTGGGAGTGAACAGTTAGAACGCCACCAGTGCATTAATGCAATGAAAAATAATATATATATTTTTTTATTTTGTTTGAAATCACTCAAATAAGGAATCGTATGAAGAAGTCTTCTTTGCAGCATTTTTGGTAATTTTACGTATGTGTTAGTTCATATTTTGCGAATTTTTAGTCCATATGTATGTAGCTACATACAAAGCCACTTGTTAGTACATATTAATCCTAGTCCTGGTATAATGCGTGACGTTTAAAACTCAACGTTAGATAGACCTGAATTCTCTAATTTTATTGTTGTACGTAACAGCTGTGCATCGGCGCACTGCAGCGATTTTTCTATCTGCTCCATTAGCAACACTGCTTCTTTAGTTCTGTCGCGCATCGCACGGCAGAAATATCTGTGCTGGACTCTATCAGTAATTTACTTTACGATAATATTCTTGTACGTTACCATTTCCAATTTTGTACCTGACACAGGCAAATAACTAGGAAAAGGATTTTAAGGTGCAAAATTATTTTCGGAAAAAGGGGAAAAGAAAGGTTCTTCAAATGTTATCTTAAAGGTGCAAAAAAAAATAGGTTTTGATAAAATACCTTTATACAATGCTGTCTTTTTCTGCATCTTCTGTATATAATGCGCGCGGACCGCATAGACAACAGTGGTTTTGTTGAAGATTGTGTTTTCTCTCGCGTGTTTTGCTACATTATCTTGAGAACTATTGGGGCTGTAATGATTTAGAATTTTATAGCACTCGTTCTGCCTACATAATGAGACTATAGGATTTTATGTAGCTGCTTGATAAGAGTGAACATCATTTATTTTTCTGTCCAATGTTTTAACAAAACATGAAAGATAAGGACGGAAAAGGTGCTGAAGCATTATAATCTCACAAAAACGTGCAACAAAGTGTGTTCATGTCCTAAAATACATATCTCAAAAACTATCGGTATGAAAACAACTATATTTTTGGAATAGTGATACACCTTAAAATCAGTTACCTACAAATAAAAAACGTCGCAATGCAAATGAAGGTATCAATTTTACTCTAAAATCTCTTCCGATAATACCTTAGCGTTAACGCTGTTCATTCTTTTTAGTCTTCTGCAAGTGCCAATCTCCCTGGACCCCTTATAAGCGGCAACTTCATTAATTTTCTTTGAAACTTACTAGCGGGTAATGAAAAAATCAATTGATTTCTCTCAAAACAATTAGCGGCGTTAAAACAAAAGTAGAAGACGCTGAAAAAAGAAGAAACAGCTGATGTTACTTACGAAATGTTCAAAGTAACGAGTGTTCTCAGAATTACCCGACTAACTTGGCGATGCTTTGAAGTGTGTTTCGTGTTGCTGTCTGGGTCGTGATTTTTCCTTCCCACCGGATATTAAAGCGTTAAGGTGGTGGTCAACGGTCTCGGTGGATTTGAAAAGAATCAATGTCATGCACGCAATAGGTCAGTATTTAGTATTGCGTGTATTCTCTGTGGGTGTGATGTAAACTGCATCATAAGCAATTAAAAACTCTACGTCTGGTTACCTTGTGTGTTCTTTCCCAATATGCAAGTTAATTAAAGTTTATAATGCAAGGTAGCCGTCCATAAGGATCTGATGGGGATGACTCGACTACATTTTGAAATGCTGTCAAAGTCAAATTGAACAGGGTGCGAGGGTGACCTTTTCGGAATGAACTCATATATCAACCTCTCCCTTGAAGAAAACCTTGGAGACTGCATTCATAAAGGCAGCCTAGTCTGTAGGTTTGGTTTTAGTTGGTCTTTTAAGTCCACTTTGTGCACAGTAAGGCTAATCGGGACTGGACCTACAGTTTAAAGTGGAATCCGAACCACTATATGCTTCCACCGGGTATCAAACCCGGGATCCCTTGATTACAAGGCGACGACGCTACCACTGCGCCATCGGGGGCATTGAATTGTTGCACTAAAAGGCTAATCGGGACTGGACCTACAGTTTAAAGTGGGATCCGAACCACTGTGCAATGTGCAACAAATAAGCAAAATGATGTAGAGAATTACAGACCGATAGCAGTCCTGGCAGCACCTGCCAAGCTCTTAGAGCAAATCCTTTACAAACATATTTCTTATCACATACGAACAGTTCCCTCTCCTTATCAGCATGGTTTCTTAAGTAAAAAGTCTGTCTGTACAAACCTTTCAGAAATAACTCATTTTATCGGAACCGCGATGGATAGCGGAGCCCAAGTAGATGAATAATATAACACTGTAAACCATGGAATCTTAATAGAAAAACTGAAATCATACATTCTATCGAACCCGATGTTACAATTGTGTCAATCCTACTTAACAAATCGCAAACAGTACGTCACGTTTCAGGGAAATACTTCCGATGTATTTGAATCTACATCAGGAGTTCCCCAAGGCTCTAACCTTGGTCCCTTATTCTTTCTCATGTATATAAACGATCTTCATGAACATTTGAATCAATCGGGTAAGCTACTTTTTGCGGACGACTTAAAAATATACAAAATAATATGCAGTTACAGTGACTGCACCAAGTTACAAGCGAACATAAACAGTCTTGTGGAATGGTGCGAAAGCAACAAACTAATCTTAAATAGTCAAAAATGTTATCAAATGTCATATACTCGAAACACTATTCCAATGAAATACGAATACTGCATAAAAAACAGGTAGAAACAATCAAAGATCTAGGACTTCTGTTTGATCCTAAACTTACATTTCACGCGCACATTAACTTCATAACAAACGACGCCTACAGACTTCTGGTATTTATAATGCGTACATGCAAGGAGTTCAGAAGTGTCGGAACCTCAAATGGAAACCTGTATGTTTGTTAAATGTGTTTTCTGTCTATGTACTGTGAAATTAATCCATAATGTTATCTCAACTTTTGTATAATGAACACAATAAGTGGGTAATATACATGTTGCGTTCAAATTCTGAAATAATTAAATGTAAAATGTTGCAAGTAGGCCTACATTCTGACTTGGACGTCGCGGAAAAACCTTGGAACACTAAGGGCGCCGTGGATCGAACAATTTGCTGACCCCTGGGTTAAAGCATGGGATTTCTATGATTCAGTCAATTATGTGCTACGCTGTACAGTTTTATTCTTGAGATACAGGGTGAGTCAAAAGTCCCTTAAAAGCTTCTACAAAATATAAAGGAGTTATGTTGGGTACAATTGGTCATGATAGAAACACATTAGGCCCAGGGGAAACCATAATTGTGTGTGTCAAGCGTAGATCCGCCATATTGTTGGCAGCCATATTGAATTCAACTTAAGAATTTTAAATGGAAAGGGGGTGATACGACACATCAAATCAGGCTATAATGTCACGAGAAATGCAGTGGTGAAGATTTTTTCAACGTATCTGTAACCAGTAAAAAGTTATGAATACATGCTGGTAACCAATTTATCATTCTCCTGGTGTCAGAGAAAAGCATGAAAATGCATCTAACGAGTGAGTAACGCATCGAGATCATACTGGCATCTAATGAGGAAAGCTCACGTGCCATTGCACGTGATTTTAATCAGTGACATCCCCGAAGAGTTGTATATTGTGAATTGTATCTCGAACAAGTCCTTCGCAGTGACAAGGCTAATTTTTATGTTCACGGTGAAGTTAATAAGCTTAATATGCAATACTTCTCATCTGATAATCCACATTAGACAGATTGCATCCAAATGTTTTGCTGATAAGTTAGAGTTGTGGGGAACGCGATTGGTTAGTTCATTTTTCATCGATGGAACCTTAAATGCTGAGGGGTACTTGGAGTTGTTAATTGAACAGGTTTTTCTTCCTTGCTTGCAAAATCGGGAACAAGGTACTTTTTCCTCAGAGTTTTTTACAACAGGACGGAGCAGCACACACTATGGGAACGTTGCGAGACAGTTTCTTCACGCAAAATTTCCTGGTAGATAGATTAGCAACTGGGTGCCTGTTGAACAGTCTGCACGTTTCCCGGATCTAACATATTTGTAATTTAACTTTGGGAACATTTGAGGGGAATGGTATATGCATTAAAAATCATTGATATTGACCATCTGAGAGAAAGAATAGTTGTTACTTGTGTTGCTGTCACCCCTGCTATATTGCAAAATGTCTACGAGTGCACATAAAGGAACGCTGTCAACATATTGAGCAGGTGTCGTAAGTGAAAAGTATGCGGATAACTTTTTACTGGTTAAAGATACGTTCAAAAAAAACATTCACTATTGCATTTCTCGTTAAATTTTAGCCTAATTAGATATATCACATCACCCCCTTTCCATTTAAAAATTTCGATTTGAATTCAATATTGCGCCCAACAATTTGGAGGATCTTCCCACACAAAACTATGGTACTGCTTTAACAAAACTTGTTACGATCATGATTAATTGTACCCAGCATATTTTATAGAGGGTGCTAAGGGACTTTTGACTGACACTGTATTATTTTCCGTATTATTATATACATTTTCATGTTATGTTCTGATGGTGAGTATCTGTTTTGATGTTTCATCTACCCTTAAGCATTTCGTGCCATCAAATCCAGTTCCATTCACAGTTTTATTGACAACATAACAAAAACCAAATTCAAGTTTTCTGGTAATTCAGTACTGCTCCCGAGTCTATTCGTGAATTTGGTCTCTGTGGACACATTTTGAACTCGAGTGTCAAACGTCAATGTGAAGAAATTAGATTACCCTGAAGGCATACAACCGAAGATCTTGTAGGTTTCACCTACATCGTATAAATGGATTAGTAGTCTTGTGCAATGTCATGTCTTATTCGGTTGGTTGGAGAGATTTTTACTTCAAGAACACACCTGAGTAGTGGTATTAATGCTATTATAAACTCAGGAAAGTATGAACCCCCCTCAAGCAGGTTTGGCTATACTTAAAACAAGCTCAACATGCCCATATGAGCTTTTTGCTCAAGTGTGGAACCCTGTCTAATCCAAGATTTTTGTAAAAAAGCCCTCATGGATTCCATGAGAAAGTATGAACCCCCTCGGATTGATGAGGCTACACTTATAAAAGGCACTTCTGTGAGATTGTTGTCCATAAACTTGTCAAAAATATGCCCCTCTTGATATTTTTTTTTGGCCACACTTAAAACTAAGCCAAGATGCTTATAAGAGCCACACACCCATACCCACCCATATTTACTTCCGGTCTATTTTTGGCTATTTCTGCCCACTTCCGGTCTATTTTTGGCCATTTCTACCTATTTCTACCTATTTCTGCCTACTTCCGGTCCACTTCCGGTCCACTTCCGGTCCACTTCCTGTTTACTTCCGGTCCACTTCCGGTCCACTTCCGGTCCACTTGTGGCCAAGTTGTGGCCTATTTCTGGTTTATTTATATTGCATCATGCTGTGCAACAAATTATTATCTAGTATAGAGTTTTGATTTGAACCCCAAGAAATTTTATATAAATACCAAAGCCAAAAAATATTAACACACATACATACATACACACATACACACACACACAAAACACAGTGCTGAACCCAACTGATATATTTTATCCAGCATAGAATTTTGATTCGGACCCCAGGAAATATATATAATAAACCAACAACAAAAATGCCGAATCAAAAATATTGTAATCAATGCAATAAGAATATATCCAGCCCCAATTGGGCCAAGCACCAAAAGATTTGTAACCCAGACAAATACAGAACTCCCACAAAAATTTGCCCCAAATGCAATAGAAAATACAGCATGGAATATTTCACATATACACATAAAAATACTTGTTCTGCACAGTCATCAATATTGCCCCCACAACCATCCACATCTGGTCTGAAAAGAAAGCATGAAACACCTCTTAATGCCAGAGCAGCAAAGCAGCCACGCTATGAACCCATCCATAGCAGTTTTAATGCCCAACTTAGGGATTATCGGTTTGTATCAGAGCCAAGATGTGGTATTCAGAATTTTTTGAGCAGTGTAAATCCTGATCTGCAGGCAATTCTAAATGCACAAAATGGCTCTTATAAGCTGTCCCTCAAATTGTATACACAATATAAGAAACCAAATGGCACAAAATTTACACAGCCCCACAAAACAGAAACTGTACCAGTATATTCAAATGCAAATTCAGACACAATAATAAACAGTTTAATAGATCAATTGAACATTAAACACTCTGAATTTGCGGCAAAAGAGTCTGGATGGAGCCTATGTGGCTCTCCACACAAGTTATATGTTAATATTTCTGAATTTACTCCATTACAAGGATCTACATATCTACCATTACCTGACAATATTAAAAACAAAAGAGCCGTAGTTAATATTGAAAATACCGACCAGAAATGCTTTTTGTGGTGTATATTAGCTGCTTTGTTTCCAGTTTTAAGAAATCCTGAGAGAATAACTTATTACAAACAACATGAACATCTTTTTGACGATGCAATGGAGGGTTTAGAATATCCAATGTCTGTTCAGAATATTGATAAATTTGAAAAAAAGGCCAGGCATATCAATGGCAAACAATTATCTATTAATGTATTTACTTGTTCCACTGGTAATTGCCCGATAGCACCTCTCAGAATCAGTATACTTGATGATGAATCTGCTGTTCCGATTGATCTGCTCTTAATTGAAGGGGATGGCAAATATCATTACACTCTGATACATAATCTTGAAGCTTTAGTGAGAACACAACTAGACAAATCTAATAGAATATTTAAGTTGTGCAGAAGATGTTTAACTGTACTTGATGGTCAAAAAATGGTAAATGGGGTTCAGGAAAAAAATGCAGAAATTGCCAAAAACAAGTTAATTGAGCATCTGAAATATTGTGGCAACCATAAACCTGTTCATATGGTGATGCCCAATCCAAGTGAGAATTGCAAATTCAAAAAGTTTGAAGCCTTGTTGGAACACCCAGCATATATTGTCTGTGATTTTGAATCCATTCTCAAATCTCTTGCATCCTGCAATCCAGATCCTGAAGAATCTTCAATTACACCATACCAGCTACATGAACCTTCCAGCTTTTGTTATGTGGTTGTACAGGATGGTGTTGTTACCAAAGAATATTCATACATGGGGCCAGATGCCATCAAAATATTTGCACATAGAATAGAAAATGAGTGCCGTGACATAGCATCTAACATCTTATTAAAATCAAAACCCATGTTGCCTTTAACAGAGAAACAGATTGAAGATTTCAACAATGCAGAAAAATGCCCGGTATGTGATTCTGAATTTTCAGATAGAAATATCAAGGTGAAACACCATTCTCATACAGATGGCAAATTCTTAATGGCCCTGTGTAATAGCTGTAATATTAAGATCAAGAGACCAAAATTTGTCCCCATATTTTGCCATGGAGCATCCAATTATGATTTTCATCATTTGATCAGGTACGAGGGGCTTGAGAAGCAGAATTTAAATATTTTAGCTGAAAATGATGAGAAATATATATCTATTAGCAAAACAATTAAAGTTAATGGTGTTCCTATTCACATAAGATTTCTTGATTCTTACAGATTTTTATCTGCTAGCCTGGATACACTGGCCACTCAATTATCTGATAATCAATTCAAAATCACACGTGCATTGTTTCCAAATCAGGACCTGAAATTAATTAGGCGGAAGGGTGTATATCCTTATGATTATGTTACAGATTTTTCTAAATTTGATGAATGTTCCCTGCCACCACAACATGAGTTTTACAGCAAAATCAGAGGATCTGGAATCACTGATGATGATTATCACCATGCCCAATTGATGTGGAACAATTTAAAATGCAAGACATTTGGCGATTATCACATGGCTTATTTGAAACTTGATGTGACCCTCTTAGCTGATATAATGCAGGCATTCAGAAAATCTTCTATGCAAAATTATGGACTGGACCCAGTGTATTTTTTCAGTGCCCCGGGCCTAGCATGGGCTGCAATGTTTTTAAACACCAAAAAGCCATTGGATCTTATCCAAGATCAAGATATGTATCTGTTTATGGAGCAAGGTATAAGAGGAGGCATGGTGCAATGTTCTCAGAGATATGCCAGAGCAAATAACAAGCATATTCCCAATTATAATCCAGAATTGCCATCAAATTATATAGTGTATATAGATGCCAACAGCCTCTATGGTCATGCGATGATGCAAAAACTGCCATATGCAGGGCTTGAGTGGGTTGAAGATTTCAATATTGAGGATCTTCAGAAGTTTGATGACCGTGAACATGGCCTAATCTTAGAGGTTGATCTGGCAATTCCAGATCATTTGCACAATAAATTTTCTGATCTGCCCCCAATTCCCGAGGTTCAGTGCTCACCTGGCTCTAAACAGAAGAAGCTCATGATGACACTGGAGCCAAAACAAGGCTATGTCATACATTACAAGTACCTCCAGTTCCTGATGAAACATGGTGTTCAAGTGACCAAACTTGGCAAAGTCTTGAGGTTCAGGCACTCAGAATGGTTGAAACCATACATTAATACAAACACGGAGCTTCGAACATCTGCAAAGAGCCAATTTGATAAATCTTTGTTTAAATTGATGGTTAATTCTGTATATGGCAAAACAATTGAAAATGTCAGAAAACATACCAATGTTAAAATAATTACTGACCCCAGCCTGAGCAAAAAATTGGTTGCAAAGCCTAATTTCAATTATAGAAGAATTTATGATGAAAATATGGCACTTTTCAACATGAAAAAAACAAAGATTAAGTTTGATAAACCTATTTATGTAGGGGCTGCAATATTGGATTTGGCCAAATTACATATGTTGACATTGTATTATGATGTCTTGAAACCTTTTTATGGTGATAGAATAAAATTGATGTACATGGACACGGATAGTTTTATTCTTAATATTCAAACAGAAGATGTTTATCAAGATATGGCACAGCCTGAATTGTTTCAATACTTTGATACCAGTGAACATTCAAAAATTCAACACCACAACAAAAAAGTGCCCGGCAAGTTAAAAGATGAGACACTTGGTGATGTTATTGTGGAATTTGCTGGGTTAAGTGCCAAGATGTACAGTTTTATAACATGTAGTGGTGTTGCTGCCAAAAAAGCCAAGGGTATTGGCAAAGTAACTGTTGAAAAAGAGCTCAAATTTGAAGATTATAAAAATTGCCTCAAATCCCAGAGTTCAATCAAAACATCAGAATCCAGAATCCAGAGTGTGGATCACTTATTGACTTCAAATGTTGTAAGAAAAGTGGCTCTGGACCCACATGATGATAAGAGATGCATTTTGTCATGTGGCATACATACTTTACCATGGGGTCATTGTCATTTGAAAAATGGCAATCAATGCCCAATTCCAGAGCATGATTTGAAATAAATAAACATGCCTATGAACTTATTTGGGTTCAAAAAACAGGCTATTATGGAGCTGCCAACACCACAACCCTCTCCTGATATACTGTCTAAACTGAGTGGCTTGTTAATTATTCATCTGAACAGCATATTTACAGATGTTGATGATGAAACAGGCAAAATATTGTACATATTTAACAATAATTTAAATCATTACCAATTACCTGTAGGTGGGCAATTGCAATTTATTACAACTCCTGAGGGTGATGTTAAAATTTCAATAGGGAAAAATATTTACAGAATTAAGAACTCAAACATGGTTTCTGGCACTGTTTATACTGTTTCTGCTGGTGACTGCTTATATATTGAAGTCCCGGGATCATATGACAAGCTTATACCCTTTTTTATAGAATTAAGAATCAAATACTCTATAATAAGTAACTACTAAACAAAATGCCTAATGATATTTTTGGCCATACAAGACATGAAGATCACAGTGATGAGATTCTGATGCTTGATGTCAGAGTCAAGAAATTAAGAAGTGATTTACAAGCTTTACAAACTACACTCAATGCCAGTCTTCAATTAGAAATTACAAATTTGCAATCACAATGCATGGACCCTCTTCTTAAAATTGATTCTGAACTCAAATTATTGCTTCAGAAATATACTGATTTGGCTACATTGGATAATTTTCAAAGTTTAGAAGAGGCTGTAGCAGCTCTTCAAGCCAAATTTAAGACCCAGGCTAACAACTCTGAGCAATTGAAACAACAATTGGAAGAGCAAATAAATAATGTCCAGGCACAGCTCCAAACAATTGTCAAAAGCATAAAATCACAAGAAGATTTTGATCTAGTGATTTCCACTCTAAAGGAACAGATTCAGTCACTCCAAATACCTAATCTGGACCCTCTGAACAATGCCATAGCCGAGGTTAAAGAAAAAATTGAGACACTTGAAAATTTTATGAACAATTTGCCATCTTCTGATGCTTTAAGTGCAATAACTCGCAGTGTAGCAAATATTAAGCTGCAACTTGAAACTTATGAAGATTTTGGAAAAATTCAAAGTTCCATAACCTATCTTGAAGGTACAATAGCAGCAGTGCAAAGTGATTTGGCAAATGTACTAGAATCCAGATTGCCTGGGATTGTAGATACACTTGTCAGTGTCCAGCAACAAATCACAAAGCTTGAAAACCTCAACACTGAATCTGAACTGTCTCATTTTCATCACTTGATAGATGATATTCAAACAAAACTTGAAATTTTACAACAATCCACACCCTCTCAGGCAGATATAGCCCTGCTCCAAAATGCTATGCAAAATGTGGCTGATGCATCTGAATTAAACACTGTGAAATTGGCACTTGAATTTTTGCAAAATACAGTATCAAATCTTCCTACATCACAGGAACTTAAAAATATTAAGAGGGCAGTGAATAGGATATTGAAATCAGAAGATATCAAGAATATCCAGGCAGAGATCAAACATCTCACTCAGACAGTGGCCACTCTTCCAACAAATCAACATATTAATGAATTGCATGCCTTGTTTGAGGATATCAGAAGGCAGGTCCATGATCTTACAGCTCAAAATTCAAAATTGGCAATTGTTGAAAATTTGCAACAAATTGTAGCTAATATCAAGCAACAGCTAGGGACCATGGAATCCAATCAAGCAAATGCTCTGTCTGTTTTTGCCACCCAGCTTCAAGATATTGTGCAACAATACAAAAAACTTGCTGTTGACATAAGAATCAAGCCTGGGCACGATGAGATTGTTAGAACCATCAATGAGCATCTTGAATCTGTAACAAGCAGATTGCTCACAGCAGAAAAAGAAATAACAGGCATAATTGAAAATCCTAAACATACAGTAATTCTTGAATTGTACAGCATCCCCAACAAAGAATATGATTCTCCATTTACACCAGGTGGCAAAATATATATGCTCTCCCCTGCACAATTTTATTACCAATTTTTTGTTGGGGGCACATTGAGACCAATCAAGATCAAATATTGGCTTCAACCACAGGCACACCACTACCCCACCTTATCAATAACAAATGCTGATAACAAAGTGAAAATCACCAGTGTAGAATTGGAGGATTTTACAGATCCCAATACATTAGAAACAGCCTATACTGAAGATGATGGCTCTTTGGAATTTAAAATACATATTGGGGACAAATTATATTTAGAAAATCCTGTAGTATCAGCTGCTGAACACCCTATAGTTGCAATATTCTTGTTTACATATTATGTCTAGACAAATTATTGTTGATGAATTACACAGACAAGCCCGACATAATTTTAAGAGACTCCCAGTAGTCACAAAAGGCATAGATGATTTATGGCAGAGCGACTTGATTGAAATGGCAAGTGGGCAGTTGAAAAACTTAGACAAAATCAACAAGGGCTACAAGTATCTACTCACTGTAATAGACACATTTTCAAAATTTGCCTGGGCTGTGCCACTCAAATCCAAGACTGGAAAATGTGTTACAGAAGCCATCAGAACAATCATCAATCAGAGTGGAAGATCCCCGCGCTATTTGCAAACAGATAATGGCAAAGAATTTTATAATTCAGTGTTTCAACAATTTATTAAAAGCCAGGCTATAAAACATTATTCGAGTTACAGTGATCTCAAAGCCTCAATTGTAGAGAGATTCAACAGAACCTTAAAAAATCTTATGTATAAACAATTTACACTGCAGGGTAATTATAAATGGATTAATATTCTTCCAGAACTTCTACAAAAATATAACAACTCGGTCCATTCCACAATCAACATGAAACCCTCTGAAGTAACTTCATCTGATGAGCAAAAATTGATCAGCACTGTTTATTATCCTAAATATCAGCCAACAACAAGAAAAGCCAAATACAAGGTGGGTGATCAAGTAAGAATAAGCAAATATAAGCACTTATTCAAGAGAGGCTTTACAAGAAACTGGAGCACTGAATTATTTACAGTGGTTCAAGTTAAACCCGGGACCCTTAACACATATATAATAAAGGATCACCGAGGAGAAATTCTCAAAGGCAGGTTCTATGAACAAGAGCTCAGCAAAACTAAACAGCCTGATACATATCTCATAGAAAAAATCATCCGCAGAAAAGGCAACAAGTTACTTGTCAAATGGCTAGGACTCCCAGAACACAGCTGGATCGATGCAAACAAAATAATAATATGAGCACCTGGGATGTTATAAAGAGGCTGCCAGAACCTGAACAACAAAATAAGAGAAATGGAAAATTGCTACCTGATAATATTAGGTGTCTTATTGTTGGGCCATCTGCTTGTGGTAAAACTACACTAATGGTTGATAATTTTTTATTGGCACCCAACTGGTTAGACTGGAAAAACAGGCACTTGTATATCTTCTCTAAGAGCTTGGAACAATTAAAATATCAGCAGCTGATGAAGCTTTATGATGGATTGGATATTGCAACTTTTGAACCAGATGTTAAGCCACTCCATGAATGTCTCGATAATTCTGTTGTTGTGTTTGATGATGTTATATTGGATAATCAAAACAAGGTTAGAAATTTCTTAACACAGGGCCGGCACAAAAACATTGATTGCTTCTACCTGGCACAGACTTTTTCAAAAATACCCAAGCAGCTGATCCGAGACAATAGCAACTTTATATGCGTGTTTCATCAAGACCATACCAACCTCAAACACATACATGATGAATATGTAGGTGGGGACCTGAGCTACAATGATTTTCCAAATTTTGCAGCAAGTGCTGGAACCAGGACAGTTATGGGTTTGTCACAATTGATATGACAAGAACATCCAATAGTGGCAAATACAGAAATAAAATCAACAATTTTCTAGACGTAGAGACGTATATAAATAAACATGAAAAGGCCAATCATTGATGATCTTAAATTAAGAGATTATCTTGTAAAAAGATTTAAGGGATGGAAATCAGAGAACCGTGGAATTTATGAAAAACACAAACAAACAGAACAGCCTGTAATTGATGCTATTAATAATTTAGGTAAGAATATCAAAACTGTTACAGAGCAAAATCAAAATTTGCTCACAGAGCTTGTACCTGTAGCTGCTAGGAACATATTAGATTATCCATTCACCCCACTTTCCAGTATTCATACACCTAGTCCTATTGCTCCTAGAAGAATTGAGGCTAGTCAGGATCCTATTGAATTGGGTCTTCTTGCTCAAAAATATTTAACCACACCTAAAGACAATAAAGATGAGGTTTTTGGCTTATATGCTGACACAGAGCTTGATGGCAGCATTATTCATAGAATTGGCAATTTCAGAGTAACATTTATGGGAGATGATATAATTGTATATTCAGAATCTCGTCTCGGAGAAAAAGGTGCTTTTGTTAAGTACTCCGGAACACCTGGATTGTGGGAATTGATGACCAGGAAAAGGCCTGGCAGCTATACAGATCAGGATTATGAGGATTACAAAGAAATATTAATAAAATCAGATGCTCTATACCAGAACAATGATCCCACACAAAATAGAGTTAAATCGAGCAGTGGGGCAAAATACAATAATTTAATCAAGCCCATATGGTCACAGATCAAGACTGGCAGTGGAATCAAACAATACAACACCCTGCCCAAAGAATTTGTGTGGGTTGATGATGTCAGGAAACTTGTAGATAGGTTATTGGTGATAGCTGGGGAAGAAAATGCTGGCAACCACAATTTTTACAATGAAAAGGTTGGAATTATGGACATGATAAGCACAAAATTGTCAAATTTTATAGTGAATGACACTAAGGGGATTGGATATCTCATAAAAATTATTAATACTCTACCACCTAAATTTTGGAATATTTCTGAGGGTCGGGGCCTTGTTAATGACATTATAAACAAGTTGCCATTTGAACTACATATTCCAGGCTATCAATATTGTGGTCCCGGTACAAAACTGGACCATAGATTAAACAGAGGGGATCCTGGTGTTAATCCTTTAGATGCTGCTTGTAGAGACCATGATATTGCATACAACACACATTCTGATCTTGACAAGAGACATGTTGCAGACAAGAAATTAGAAGAGGCTGCATTTGGCAGATTTGTAAGCAAAGATGCTTCTTTGAGTGAAAAAATAGCAGCATTGGGAACCACCATAGCCATGAGCACCAAACAAAAATTGGGGTGGGGGTTGTGAATATGTATATAATAAACCTACAATGAAGGCCAAGGGTGTTATGTATCAAATACCTTATGCAGGTCTCAAATCTCTTAAAACTATTGACAGTCTTTTGACCAAAAAGCAGCGCAAGAAAAAAAATTCTTGTCTTGCAAAGGGTCATGGTATGAAATTGTTGCTTAGTACCCCCCAATTAAAAAAATTACAGCAATCAAGAAAAAAATCACATGTGGGGGGATTTATATTTACCATCCCTGCCATCTTAGCTGCTCTCGGGGCTGTGGGGAGCTTGGCCGGGGGATCAGCCGCCATAGCAAAAACAGTAATAGATGCCAAGAAAAATAGGGCAGAATTAGATGAGCAGAAGCGCCATAACCTGGCAATGGAGAAACAAGGCAAAGGTGTTAAGAGAGCCATGAATAAGTTTAAAAAAAACAAGAGCCGCTTACAAACCAAGATATTGAAGCTTTAATCAAGCCATTGGGCATCAAACATTTTAGAGGTGTGTACATGTCTGATTCTTTGCCAGAACAACCACTCAACAAAGAGTGTGGCATTGTTAATTTGGATGAGTACAAAAATCAGGGCACTCACTGGATCTGCTATCTTAAATATTTAAAAAATAAGGCATTTGTGTTTGATTCATTTGGAGGTGTTCCACCTGAAAATTTAATAAAATATCTAAGTTCATCTAATCTTTATTACAATAATGCCCGTGTTCAAAATTTCAAAGATGTTAATTGCGGACATTTGTGTTTATCTGTTCTTAGATATATGTCTCAAATAAATAAACCATCAATTGAAGATTTTCAAAAAGCCTTGTGGTATTTAAAACATCATGGGGGTATTTCATCTCACCAGCCAAAATTCAATATTGAAACTCAAATTGCATGATGACATAGTGTATCCCAAAACAATAGCTCTCAGGGCATTTTATGGCATGTACCTAATCCCCAATATTACACACCACAACAATACAATTGCAGTAGGGGATGAAAAAATTGTCATCACTCCAGGGCAATATAATCTATCCACTCTAAATGCTCAATTACCCAGAGGTGTAGTGTTAAGTCAAAATTCTGTCACTCACAGAGTAGAGATTGTATCTGCCACAGAAACAGTGGATGTGGGTACTATAGGAGAGCTGTTAGGCTTTGAGAACAACACAAAACTTGAACCAGGCATCAAACACACTGCTATGAATATACCTAAATTCTTAGCCATAGAGACTCTGAATATTCACTGTAATGTGGCTGAGGGTATGATCACCAAATCAAATGGCATAGGCACTCACAAACAAACCGGCATCATTGCAACATTCAAACCTAATTCTGAATTTATGGAGCCCATCATCTACAATTCATCCCCAACATTATATTTTCCTGTGTGTCATAATAGAATAGATAATATTGAATTGATGGTCACTAATGAAAAAGAAGAATTAGTTGATTTTGCTGGAGCCACAACAACTGCAATCATAGAGATTAACATCTAAATAAAAATACATACAAGAAGAAAATGGAAAATATTGAGAGTTATGAGCTACAATCATTCCCTCCAAACAGGAGGACATTTGCAAATTTAAATCAACCCAACACAGAGATTGAGGTTGATCTTGATGTAGGGGATGGATTTATACACCCCCACAGAGCAGATTTATACATCAAATTTGATGTTGTAAAGCTCGATGGTACCGATTATCCGGCAAATTCAAATATAAGACTTGTAGACAATTTTGTGCCGCATCTATTCTCTGAAATTGAGATCAGAAAGCATGGCGTTGTTATAAACAGAATAGATTATCCCGGCATTACCTCCACGGCTTTGGCCACATTAAAATTATCCAAAACCGAGGCTTCTTACTACAAAATCGGTGGATTTGAAGCTGGTGATAAGATATTATCTAAGAACCACACAGTGCTGTTCCCGATGCGCCTGTTGCCTGGATTCTTCTCAGATTACAAAGAAATTATGTGGAAGGGTGGGTTAAGAATTACATTTAGAAGAGCTGCAAATGATAATAATGCTTTGATGAGGTACAGTGCAATAAACTCTACAGGAGAAGCTCTGCCTAATACCCTACCAGATGCAGGCAAATGCATTATTCAGACTATGGAGTTAAGAATCCCTGTTGTTGAGTATGAAGCCAGTTATGCTCTTAAATACAAAGCTGATATAATAAAAAATCCACAAATTTCTCTACAATTTTATACATATCAATGTGTACAGAAGCCCGCATCTGGTTCTTATTATGAGTTTGATGCTACAAATTCATTCTCCAGCATACAATATGACATGCCTGATTTTGTGGTGGTACTGTTTCAGACTGGAAGACACAACAATCAGGAAAAAAATTCAAGTAAATTTGATAGCTGCAACATCAAGAACATATATCTTAAAAATGGCAGAAATGAGGTCTTTCCTAGAGAAAATTACAATTTAGACATATCCAAGAATGATTTCCTTAAATTATATGAAGCATTTACATCCTTCAAAAGAGTCACTACTGGCAATACTGACATGTATTACACACCAGATGAATTCAAGGTACAGAGACCCATGTTTGTAATTAACACTTCAAAAAGAAAACAGGTTGTGGTGAATGACAGAACAAACATTAAAATTATCTGTGAATTCCATGAGGCATTACCTGATGACACCATATGTAGTGTTATTCTCATAGGTGAAAAATCATATGTTTATGATGTAAGAAATGAGAGAGTCACGGAGCAATTCTAGAATTGCTCTGCATATTACATTGTTTTAATATACAATTTGAACCTAGTATCCAATTGAACTTAAACTGGAAGTAAATATGTGTGTGTATGTGTGTATATAGGTGTATCGTAGCCTAGTTTTAAGTGTGGCCAAAAAAAATATCAAGAGAGGCATATTTTTGACAAGTTTATGGACAACAATCTCACAGAAGTGCTTTTTATAAGTATAAGCAAATCAATCTGAGGAGGTTCATACTTTCCCGGGAAATTCCCGAGGGCATTTTTACAAAAATCTTGGATTAGGCAGGGTTCCACACTAGAGCAAAAAGCTCATATGCTCATGTTGAGCTTGTTTTAAGTGTAAGCAAATCTGCCTGAGAGGGGTTCATACTTTCCTGAGTTTATTATAGCATTAAATATACTACTCACCTGCCTAATCTAATTGTATCTTAGAAACGTTGAATACTGAGTAATCATCCCTTCAATTCAGGCTTCACTAATTAGCTGAAAATTTAATCCTGAATGGTGGAAAAAGGAATGCTAACTTTTCATTCTAACATTTAAACCCTGAGTCCATCCACAAACTTTATGCGTAAATTGCTTGTAACCAGAATGGAAGCTGGAGATTTCTACGGTAGAGAGAATATAATTCATTGCCCTTTGGAATAAATTCGGCGTCCAGGGCAACAGTCGCCTCGTCCCTTTAGCTATAGCTCTATTTGTAACTGAAGTCCAAAAGCATGAATATGTAGATAAATTCATAGCTAATATATGCATATGTTTCGTAGTTGGAGCGAATGAAGTTCAAACTAATTGAGTATAAAATATGAAAAGGTTATTTCGAAATTCATGATTTTGAAACTAATTTTTCTCTCCTAAAGTAGATTTCTTCCTAAGACTCAGCTGAAGAAATGTTTGTTTTAAGTTCACTTTATGCAAAATTAGGCTAATCGAGACGGGAACTACAGTTTAGAGTGGGTTCCGAACCACTATATGCCTGCACCGAGTATGGAACTCGAGAACCATTGATTACACGGCGACGACATACCATTACGGCATCGAGAATCCCATTTACCTGTGGAACTATGCAACTGTTTCCACATAAGACTGAGGATAACAGATGACTTTTCCGAAATGAGACTCGCGCGTGTGTGTGTACACGTGCGCGTGCGGGTATGTCTTTGTCTAGATTATTGAGTTTACATTTCTTTCAGCATTTATGAAATTACGATGAGTGGAATTTCCTGGACGATATGTTTTTATTCTTTGTATGTGCTCAAGTCAATGAAAAACTATAGATGTAACCAAGGTGAAGTGGTAGAGAAGGCTCCCACAGCCAACGAAGGGGCTCCGGGTTCGATGTCCTGTGGAGGCACATTACACAGTGGTTCGGATCCCACTTTAACTGTAGGCCCAGTTCCGATTAGCCAATCTGTACATAAAGTGGACTTAACAATAATTCAAAAGGTACCCAGAGCCTTAACTTCGCCGTAGAAAATAAGGCAAAATAAATAAATAAAATAAGAATCTGTAATAAATAATGCAGGGTGGGATGAAGGTAAAGCACGAGTAATTTGACAAATTCATAATTTTAATATAATTTAAATTTGAACTTCAAGTGACTATGGCACTAGGACAAATTGTTAATTATCGCAGCTGTTTGTTTCTCACGAAGTTTTACTTGTCTATTTCTGAATTGTTTTAATGATACCAATACTATGCATTGGGCGGGGTTGGGCGACCACTACCATCTCAAGAAGAGACATTAGCTCATTCTTTCCACATTTGCAGCAGCCGTGCCCAGAACATGTCTTCCATTGAGACCCACCTCTTCACACGAGTACACTTAAGGAATTGCACAACTGACCAACCTTTACGGGCGCGCATCGCATATTACGTGCGATCTTCACAAAAATTTATTGCCGTCTCATAACAAGTTTTCCGAGCACCTTGCGGCTTCTTTTTTGTGACCCGCTCGTACGTGATGTTGCATCGACTGGTGTTTGGTTGCGCACGGTGGAGAAAATCCTCTTCTTCTTTTCTCTTTCCATAAGCCGCCGACGGCGCGTGCCCTCCGCGGACATTGCCTTTCGGCTACCAATTCTAATCAAGGACGTCCGACGGTAAAACTGGAGCAGAAACGCCCTCCGCAAATGAAGATGAAAGCTTCCAGAAGGGTGATGTAACATCCACGAACTCATCGTCCCTCACTTCCGAAGCTGGGGCAACTGGTCCACTGGGCAGGACTATAAAAGATGAACGGCAGCTACAGGTAGCAAGAACTTCCAATTGGAGCTTCCAAGGTGCAATCATGAAGGTAAGAGCCTCCGTCCTCTCCTTTGTGAGGGATCTCCTCAGTATGTTGTCGGTGCCGCCACGGCTGAGAGAGGCTTGGCTTGGGTGGGTGGGAACCACTCGATCAATGTTCCACCGACAATCTGACCCTTAAAAGTTCCTAAAGCAGTTTGTCTAAGGTAGACTTGAACCAACAAAGATTGCGATCATCGGTCAACGCGTTGGAGTGACACTGGTGGAGTGGTTAGAGTAACATGCTACAAATCCAGGGATTATATGTTTGAATCATGGATAAGGTATGATTGATTTATTGATTTGCTTTATTTTACTTTTAGCTAATTTGCGAAGATGAGTGATGATATGATGAAATTGATGAATGGACAGTCACAATCACCCATGCCCAGGCCGAGATTCGAACCCGGGACCCCTGGCGTCGTAGCGCGATGTGCTAACCATTCCGCCACTGGGCCTGCAAATCCTGGATAAGGCATGGATTATTTACTGCCTGTTCCTTCAATCTATTTCGTCATCCTCCTCCTTATCATCGTGATTCGATCTAGAAATCGTGTCGTACAAACCTAGGTTTGACAAAGTTTGTCTTCAGTCTACTGAAGTCTCAGGCAAGCTAATCGAGACTCGATCCTCAGTTTGAATTTGGATTTGAACAACTGTGCAATATGCCTCCACCAGGTAACAAGCTCTCGACCCCTAGATTACAATACGATAGCATTAACCATCAAAATATTCTGGATTTCTACTATAATTCAACATTATTCTGCGTACTGGCAATTCCAAATCTTTTAGAAGTCAGTGGTCCGTATAGATAAAAAACTTGATTGAGAATTGACATGCTGTTTGATGACATACCATTGCAAAATTGGGATTGTGTTTTTTAGGTAGGCCAAGCCGACCTCCGTGGCAGAGTGGTTATCACAGCGCGCTTTTACGCCAGGTGTTCCGGGTTCGAATCCCTGCCTAGACATGGGTGTTCTTTGCAAGTGTCCGTCATAACTCATCCTCATTTCTGGAAGTCAAAAGTGGTAGAAAAGCCAAGGCGAAGCCTCTGTATCAATTTCGGTCTCGGAAAAATAAACCAAAAAATGAACTTGAGGTATGGCTACAAACAAACATGCACCTCTTAATTTCTCAGTTTCTTGTTTCAACCTGCACTTTGTGTACAGACTCTAATTGTTTGCTTGATTGATTGATTGATTTTACTTCGCTTTTTTGTGTCACTTTTGGCTAATTTGCAAAGATGGGGATGAGTGACAACATGATGAAATTGATGAATGGACACTAACAAACATCCATGCCCAGGTCAGGATTCGAACCCGGAACCCCTGCCGTCGTAGCGCGATATGCTAACCACTCCGCCACGAGGGTCGGCAGGCTCTAATTGTGAGTAATTTGTAATTTATGTTACGCGAGCTGCATAATGAAAATTTGTGCTTCAATCACGGATCGAAACCACGTATTCTCATTGAAAAAAAAATCAAACTATAAAACTATAGGTAGCCCTTAACTCGTGTCATTGACAATAACATTCGCCGCATGGCAGTAATAATCTGAACAACTAAAAACACTCAATCAACTAATATCTTTCTTCTGTCAATTCAGAAATGTTAGTTAAAGTTAGTTTTTCCCCAAAATCATGTGGAGAAATTCATACATCACCTCGAAAGAGATATTTTAATCAGATTTCTTCAAAATATGTTACAATATTGTGTAGGGCATTAAGATAACTGTTCACGCTAGACTTGCATTTCATAAAAAATAATATTTTGTTTTACAAATAATGTCTGAAACGCAACAGGATTAGCCAATACTTCCAATTTTGTCAATAGATGGCTCCTAATTAGCATCCAGTTTAATATTAATACTACGGGGAGAAGTTTTGCAACAAGAATCGAAACCAGATGAATTTAGTAAAACTCAAGGGTATTAACCACTACAACAACTTTTAATACAGTATGAACGATTGTAGGTCGTGTTCAGCCTTCTAACAACTAATACTTGAAGTAATATTACAGAAGAAAATGAACTAAGTGTAGACCATTTCTCTGGAATCAGTGACACCGTGTTCTAAGAACTACTTTCCCACTATGAAGAAAGTCTACCAGGAGAATTAATGATAAATACTATTTGTAGCAAGAATTCGCATATTTTATGGAAGTGAGTAGTATTCGAAAACAATACCACTTGATGCGATTCTAGTGCGCTCAAGAAGATACTATGCTTTATTAGATTAACTTGTCAAAAATTGAGATGTCAAAATACGAAAATATTTCCCTAATATTATGTTTCATTGCGTTTGTCAAATTAATTTGACATGTTGATGTAACTTGTTTAATTGCACATTGTTTAGAAATGTTGCAAATTATACTAATTTGACTTCAAAATGACACTATGATTAGAGATACGGTAATTGCAAAATATTTTGCACGGAATTTGCAAGAAGAAACTAATAATTCCTTTTAATAGGTTAATGTCTTGCTGCGATAAAGTAAATACAGTGAATGACGTTTGCTACTCAAGAGATTTGAAAATGAAAATTCTAATTGGTAAAATAATAATTATTTACCTTGAAATTTCCCTCAAGTCTTTTTTGGATGATAAAGAATCGTCTAGTACAGACACTGTAGCCAATATTGTACTCTCACACCTATACAGAATACATATTGCCAGATTCCTTTACCACTTATTTCTTGTTGGATATTGAATGATTCGTCATTATTGTTGCCTAGAAACAGAACTGCGTCCAACAATGACACGAAAAATGTACCAACAAAGTCCTATTTCATTCTCTAATATTTTTTTAGGTCATAGTACTCCTTACCACCGTCGTGTTGGCTGCAGCCGCACCAGCCCCCGAACCCCCAGTGGGCTATGCAAGACAAGGACCGCCATCAAGATCATATGGTGCTCCTTCGTCTCTAATGACCAGCTACAGCGCCCCCTCTGCCAGCTACGGACCTCCAAACGGAGGCTCCAATGGATACAATGGATTTGGACGTGGTGGCTTTGGAGGCTACAGCAACAACAGAATCGATGAGGAGGCTTCGGTAAGTCAATATTCTTCATTGTTGTTCTAAGTGAAAATACTATGAGGCGCTGCTCGATGGACAAATGTTTACTCAGCACTCGTTAACGAAATGTTGGATGGAAACAATGGGAAAGAAACGCGCGAATATGTTTTCCACGCATTGTAGTTGTCACTGTCCCAATTGTATAGTGGTTACCCTGTCTTTGGATGTTACAAATTAGTTTAATACAAACAGGTCTATAAATAACTTTGTGTGTGGAACAGGCAACTGGAGCGTGGTGCTTGCAACACCACAGTCATATACAATTTGGGCCGATTATATATCCTCCCACATTTCCATGTATCTTGTGCGTTCATGACACAGGTCCTCAAGGTAGGAAAAGATTGTGACATTAGATCATTACGTCAGCTTTCAGAGCGAAGCCACTCGCGACACATGTAGTAACTTGAAAATGAGCCAATCAACAGCCACGTTTCACAACGTAGCGGCATGACAGGCCACACAAGCCTGCGTTCGATTTGTGAAATCCTAAAGCGACTCGTGTCGCTTGTCGCTTCGGTGTGAAATCTCCCTAAGATACATACTCGAAAATGTTATTCTAAATTTGATTACTTGTGCATAAAATTTGCACCTACAGAAAATTAATATCAAAATATTTGGTAGCAATATATAATACTTGAAATGGATCATGATTACATACAAGTAATTTCAATTTATATCTTCTCATAATATATATGAATTAATCGATGAAACACGTGTTTCGTTCACAAGCCAAATAATAGCTATGTTTGAATTAATAAATACTTATGAAAATGTGATATTGAACAGTATAGATTAAATGCAAAGTATATGATTGAATTTTAATTCCGGGTCAAATTTGATCACTTTGCACTAAAAGTATGTTCTATTTAATGTCACAAATGTATTTGTCTAGAAGTGTCTAGAGCCACGGTGTATAGTGTCGGACTACTGCGCAGAGACTTGGGTTTGTTTCCCGTAGTGGACAATCTCAGGTGAAAATTCCTGCAAAAAACTGCTTTGGAACTCCCCTTACTCTAATAAATTTGGGATAGGTAAAGGCAGTCTGAGCATGCTGCCGCTCATCAGCCTCCCCCCCCCCCCCCAATACACACACTTATAGTAACTGTAATGATCTGAATGCACCTGGAAACTAAATGCTCTTATAACTTTTCAGGAACCAGCCCAGTACGAGTTCAAGTATGAAGTGAATGACCCATACTATGGAGCTGAGTTCGCCCATCAGGAAAGCAGGGAATACGAGTCTGCTTTCGGAGAGTACAGGGTGCTGCTCCCTGACGGAAGGACACAGATCGTCACCTACGAAGCCGATGAGAATGGTTTCAGACCTGAAATCAGGTACGAAGATCCAAATGAAGGTTATGGCGGAAGAAGTGGTCAACAAGGTCCATACTAGAAATTGATGCTGCTTGCTTTGTACATAACCGCTGGAATATATACCGAGTGTTTCAACCCCATGTAATCAATACGTATGAGATAAATGTGATGTGCGCGTGTGTGTCTGTGTGAGTATGGGACTTTGTGTGTGGTGCAGTTGAGGATCTGTATTTGTATTACCAAATAACTTCACGGATTTATAAAAGATTTATATTTAAATAAAGAATTAAAATAATGTTGTTGTGTTCTTCTCTCACCACTTTTCCAAATCCTTCTCTCAAAATCCTTTTAGTAACTGCTTAGGCTACTGATTGCTTTAAAACTTCACCGTAGAGAATGGTACACAAATACAACGCAAACTATACTGTTGTTTATATGTTATTTCAATTTGAGCATAAGAGCAAAATGAATGCGTTAACATGAATACGCTCTGATATAAGAATGAAAATAAACCAACAATTCTCAATTTTATATGCATGTGTATTTGGTGGGTAATTAGCCGAGGTGATAAAGGGTCTACTTCTAGCACATACAATTAATAGTTACATTCTCAAACTGAATTAGGAATCAGTCATTCTCCTTGTTGATAAATATACTTGAACCTGTCAACACACAATTCCTTCTGCGTAAAAGAAGAAACACAATTGTTCTATCCACATACAATTTCTAACTTAATTTCCAATATATTGAGCGAACAACGACAATTGTTTCTTGAGAAACCTAAGTTTTTGAATCATTTCTATAATAAACGTCAGTTAAGTCAAAAGTTTTAAGAGTGGTATGTAATGCATCCAAGTAGAATATTTGAATCACGTCTGTCGTTAGGCTGCTTTAACCCATTGTTAACAAATAATATTCACAAATAGTGAACACTAATAGATTATTTTTAAAATACAAAATAGTAAAAGGAAGTACAATGTATAATTATATATTGTACTTCAAAATTAGATATTCTTCAGTATTGTGTTCTCAATGTGCAATCAAAACAAATTTTTTCACCAAACCACATTTATATTTTTTTTTACCACAAACATAACGATTTACGATATTTTAATTCAAAATAATATCGTCTTAGTTATCAACCAACTCCGGAGTGTACATAGTAAAATAACCAAGCACTATTTTAGTTTAGTTTTCAAACAAGCCTCAAGAAATTAGGTGATACCTCTTTGAACAGAAAAAATATAAATGATTTAGTATGAAAATACTTTGAAAAATAAACATGTTCATTAGACGAGAATCAAATCTGATAGGCCAAAGAGTTACTGAATTTGAGTTGTGGTGGTATGATCTAGATGGCGCCTTAGCATAAAAAGTAATTGGATTTAAAACTTACAAACATGGTGAAGGTCGAATATATTAGCCTGTCTTTTGGTGTAAATCGTCCCTCGGTACCGGAGAAATTTTGTAAAAGTTTCGGAAGTAACAAATATTATCAATGGTCAGAAAAACTTTCGAAAAATAATTCTGTTGCCTAGAGAATTGAAACAATCCAGGATCTCCGCTGATTATTTTGGAAATTACAAATTATTTTGTTAATAAATATCTATCGTAGCAAGTTCTGGTTGAAATGCTATGCAAATGTTGTGGTGTAGAACGCAAAATAACTTGTTCATGAAATCAAAGTAAGATATACACGATACAATAGAGGAACGTCGGATATAAACAACCAGCGTTGGAATTTAGGATAAATGTAGGGGGATGGATCTTCACAATTTGACATTTTCCAAATTCCTAGATTGTTAATGTGATATCAGGCCTATCTAAATGGAGTTCCGGGTTTGATTCATTGTAAAGGCACCTTACACAGTGGTTCGAATTCCACTTGAAACTGTAGGTCGAGTCCAGGTTAGCCTATCTGGGCATAAAGTGGACTTAAACTTGACAGCAAAGTACAAATAAGTGTTTGCACTTTGAATTCTTCCTCTTTTGATTTGAACTGGAATTGATTTTGCCATTTATAATCTAGCCGGTGGGGCACATTTCTTTCTTGTGACTAGAAGAATTCAGAATAACATGTCCAAGTGATTACATATTTCAATACCGGTTGTGATATAAAGACATGCTAACTATAGGAATCGGACTTAAAATATGAGAAAATAACTTAATAGTAATATCTTAATATGTTTAAATGGTAAAAAACTTTCTAAAGTAAAAATAGTGATAAACGATAAGAAAAGACTTGGTATATTTGGGAAGCCATATTTCACAGTTCGAACACCAAAAAAATTCTGAGAAAAATTTATGAAATATAATATATTAAGTAAAATTTTGAAATGAATGGAAAACGAATGAGAAAAGAATTCAAATTCAACACCATAACATAATATTAAAACCGGTTCCTCTATATGGTAGCGAATGTTGGACTCTTCGTCAACATTATAAAACTAGAATAAATTGCTCACAAATGAGAATGTTGCGGTCTCTAAGTGTAGAAACCTTAAGAAATAAAATTAGAAGTAAATAAATCCGAAAAAATTGAAGGTCAAAGCAATGCTGGAAGAAATTTAAATATATCAGTTCAAGTGGAATCAACATGTTCTGAGGATGCCAGATAGCCGCTTGCCTCGAAAATTATTACATTACAGGCCGAAAGAGAAAATGAATTTAAGAAGACCGTATCGCCGACGGAATTATCAATTTTTATAGCCGCAGAAGTTGATTGCCCAGACCTACAAGACGAAGAAGAAGAAGAAAGAAATACCTACATTTAAATATATGAATTGGAATATTCTTATCTGCGAAAGCAAGTCTTCCGCTTTCACCCTCACCTCAGTTACTTTTGTTGTTGAGGGTACTTCCTCAATAGCTGCTTTCCGATATTTGAGGATGGCAACAACATTAGGACATGAATCCTTAGGAGTTGAGAACGAATTTAGAAATGGAGGCACGTAGAGGGGCACCCAAACAGGGCGGGCCAGGGGGACCCGAGCCCCCCACCCCTAGTTCTCGTTTAGGACCCCCCCTATAATGGACCCAATGCATAACTTTCAACACGATTTCATTTCGTAACAAAAAAAAAATTGAGAGATGGAAATTTCATAAATTATTGAAGGGCTCTGTGGGAAATTACGCAGGATTCTACTCTGAAATGGGCATTTTACTCTATCTCAGTATTTCTTTTTTCCAAATACACAATTAGTAATGAAAACGCATGGTGTATTATGATTATGTGCGAGAATAGAGGAAGAAGCTTTGAAATACTGTAGTCCTCGTGTTCTTGAGTGAGTCAGTACATCGAAAAATAGGTGCCTTTGTTTTCCACACGAATGTAAGCTACTTTTAACTTCCATTGTCGGCGTCTGTTGTTGATGTATCGGTTACCCAGTGGCGTAACCACAGGGGCACAGGAAGCATTCCCCCAACCTTGGACGGAAATAAATTCTACGGGGGGCAAACACTGAAGTAAAAAAAGCAAGGCTAGCAGAATCTAAGAGTAGCAGTACAAAAGGATACTCAAGGTGGTATTAGTTTTCATGTATTTCTTTCATTTTTTTTCTTGCGGACCGCCAAAGGCACCTACAGGAAGGGTACAGGGGGCAATTGCTATCCTTGATGTCAATTACTTTTACAAATAAAAATACATTTCGTAAAATTTTCAATTTCAGAGGCGTAGCCAGGGGACGGCGGGAGTCGGCTCTGGGTGCCGAAAAATTTAAATGAAAGAAGTTGTAAAATAGAGAATGCCATGACGCCCTATTAAGTCAGTGTTGTCTTTGGCTGATTGATTGATTAAATTGGTGTTTTAAGTCCACTTTATGCACAGTAAGGCTAATCGGGACTGGACCTACAGTTTAAAGTGAGATCCGAACCACTATGTGCCTTCACTGGGTATCGAACCCGGGACCCCTTGAGTACAAGGCAACGACGTTACAACTGCGCAATCGGGAGACCCTGTTGTCTTTGGTTTTCAATACTTTGGATCTAAAAGTTTTCTTGTTCGCTTCAGTCGCAATGCCATTGTTTTCTCCAATGCATTGTAAATTACTAGAGAGAGAGAAGTGATACCAACTATGTACTTCAGAGTGTTGCTCTTAAACAGATTTGTCCTAAATGCATAAACAGTTGTTTGGGAGGAAATGGAGCGCCCACATTTAAGAGACAATTTATATCATTTTTGCCGTTGGTTTGTTATGAGGTGATGGATGCATTGATTATGTAGAATGTCATACATATGTGCATTAAAGAAGCTTTGAATACGTACACAATTTAGTGTTAGCATGTTGCATTTGTATTTTCATATTTTACGTCCATCCATGTTGCATGTGTAAAACATATGTTGAATATGAAAATTATACGTCATATGTACAAAAATAATCATATTTGGAATACATTTATCATGTATTGTCTGTCTTTTAAGAACACAGTTTGTGTACTCCATTATTAGCCAATGTGAAATTGAACGTGTTGAAGAAATATCTAAAATAACTTGTTCCAACACAAATACACTTACTTCTACCCCTTCGTAGCGTCATTTACGAGGATAATAAGGTATTTGTACAGTCACGGACACTTCTGGATTGTAACGACCGTATTGAAGAACCACTGAAACAAGCCATCCATGTCTGACCACCAAGCGCCTTGTGACTAGACAACCCAACCAGCAATGCAATTCTGCGGCTTGTATACCAGTCACGGGTATACATCTCTGTAAATTGAGTAGTGATGCCAAAGAGAAATACGAGATGAAGATTGTCGATCGTAATGTCTCTTGTTCTCAACATGGAATAATACTCGGTCCACGTTACGTTCCATTATTTAATGTTGTTTGGGAATGAACCTGACGGACTAGGTTTATATTTTCAATCCTTGCATTACAGTAAATTCCATATTTTACAATTATATTAATGCTTTGAATGAAAATAATACCCAGAAAAACATCGAACACACGTGCACACCACTCTTCTCACACACATGCACGTGAAAACAAACACACAAAGCTAAGTTTTAACTTCCAAGTGAATGTCCAAATAACAGTAAATGGAGAAGCACGATGTGCGAAACATGGGACTTTTCACAGAAAGAATGCGTCTATTTTTGACATACGTGGTTTCTATTAATAGACAATGAAACAATTATGAGAGAAATTAAGATGCATTTTCGTCTTCAGGTGTTGAGGAAGGAAACAGACTGACTGGAAAAAAGAAAACGTGGTGTTATTGATAGAGTGTTGGTTAGCGTACAGAGCTTTCACCAGTGAGATCTAGGTTCGATCCCCACCAAGGACAGTTTTTTAAAATTCTTTTCTATTAGTGAAGAAGTATGTAATATTGTTTTCTAAGCATTTTGACGAAAGGATACACATAAAATTTGTTCGTTTAATCTGTATTTTCATTCTTCTAATAAGTTCTCTATCACAAGGGGATATAGAGATTCTCTATCTAGGCGATAGATATCTTCTCAATGGTTCCGTAGCTACGATTCTACAGTCCCTTCCACCCACTTGTCTTATTTATTTGCTTTATTCATATCAACTCACGAAATACCATGAATCTAACGAAAACACACAGATATAGTTAGAACAAGAAACACACCTCGCGTCGAAGGTTCCAGACTCGAGTTCTGGCTTTTTTGCGAGGGTGATTATTCCTGTGTGTGTGTTTATCATCTTTGTCTAAAAAATATTCCTCATTATTGCCGTGATTAACCTAGGGAGAGACCAAAGCGACTGAAATAACAAAAGTACAGAAAATGCAAGACACATCTGCCTAGGGATATTATAACCATAACCCACAGCGCTACAGCCCTTGAAGGGCCTTGGCTTACCTACCGACTGCTGGTCTCCCTCCCACACTGTTCCTCCGTCACCTGTTATAGCGTGGAGGTCTCAGACCAGTATTGGGGTGACGGGTGATCAGCCCGATCAGGTTCGTTCCCAAACAACATTAAATAATGGAACGTAACGTGGACCGAGTATTATTCCATGTCGAGAACACGAGACATTACGATCGACAATCTTCATCTCGTATTTCTCTTTAGGGCCTCCCCGATGGCGCAGTGGTAGCGTCGTCGCCTTGTAATCAAGGGGTCCCGGGTTCGATACCCGGTGGAGGCACAATTGGTTCGGATCCCACTTTAAGCTGTAGGTCCAGTCCCGATTAGCCTTACTGTGCGTAAAGTGGACTTAAAACAACATATCAATCAATCAATCTTATTTCTCTTTGGCATCACTACTCAATTTACAGAGATGTATACCCGTGACTGGTATACAAGCCGCAGAATTGCACTGTTGGTTGGGTTGTCTAGTCACAAGGCGCTTGGTGGTCAGACATGGATGGCTTGTTTCAGTGGTTCTTCAATAGGGTCGTTGCAACCCAGAAGTGTCCGTGACTGTACTACAACTACTGCTTATAACAATAACATTGACACACTTGCCACTGTTTTATTGAATCAGGATTAGTATTTTTTTTACTTATACCTGTAAACATATGTGTGCTACTTCATACTGCATTACTGTGGCTATTGTTACATTTTATACAATGCGTCAGGCCCGTAGCCAGGATTTTTTGAGGGGGGCCAAGTCTGAAACCTTGGATGGATATATATATATATATATATATATATATACAATTGTCATGAAATATATGTCAAATATTAAATAATTAATTAATGTATTTATTTATTTATTTATATGTATAAACATATGTAAACAAATTAATTTGCTAATTTATAAACTAGTAAATTAATTCATTTAACGACTGGTTCAAAATGTCCAAAAATTAGAAGATAGGTGAAATGGTTTTAATAAGTGTTAGATATTATTTAATTATTGCTTCTTATTAAAAAATGATAATTAAATTTTCATACTATATTGTATTATGTTTTTTATAATGGTGTAAATCTGTTAATGGTCTCTCGAAAGGGAATATTTCCTTATCAAAGTTGTAGCTAAAGATTTCAGCGCCCAGGACGAGAATGATTTTATTTTCTCACCCCCTGCACCAAATTTGAACCCCCTACCTACCTAGATGTAGCTGACATACTTAGACATTTTGGAAAATTTATGTACTTACTCTTTTCCGTTGAATTCGATGAAAAGAAAACTTCGCATTCAAGAAATGTGGCTAATAAAAGGACCTAGGGTGACAATGACAACAACCTTACTATAAATATTATTATAAATTTTTAAAATCTTATCTATGACTGTAGAAGTACGTTTTAACCCATGCTGTTACCAGCCCTAAAGAGAGAGAGAGAGAGAGAGAGAGAGAGGAGAGAGAGAGAGAGAGAGAGAGAGAGAGAGAGAGAGAACAAGAGATGTATGCAACATTCACACACAGGCTGGCATCATTCTTTGTTATTCCTTCTTTGTATGTGTTTATGATGTTATTCTTAGTAAAGTATGTTTGAAGTCCAAACTAATTGCTTATCTTCTTTGTAATAACACAAATTGTTATCCTCGGAAAATTTTAATGGGGGAAAAAAATTAATAGAACAAGATCGTTGGTGGGAAGGTGGGAGATCACCCTTCCGAAATGGGAATTCATACCCTGAATGTAACCACCAACGCTATTGAAATCCTTGTAATGAAGAACATGTCTGAATGTGAATTAACCACAAAAAGAAGACATTTTCTCATCAAGACTGCAGTTCCAAAGAAGTCAAAACAGGGAGTAAATATGGTGAACTGTCCCGACCAAATTGGAACATTTAGTAGCTTCGCATAAATGGTTATAAAATTAAAATTACTAAATATAGTAGACTGCATACTTCTGGAGTCTGCCTCTCTCCAGAGCCAACCCATTCATTTATACAAGAAGTAAATCTAAATTCTTGCAAAATCTTAAAAAATTATCCATGTTATTTTTGTAGGTTTGCATCAAAATATTTCATGGGTCGAGGGGGCCCCCCTACCCCCCCCCACCTGGGTACGGGCATGCAATGCGTAACCAACTTCAAAAAATACATTTTTGTGTCCATGTGTGAGCATTATGAAGATACTAAACTGCATGAAGGATTTTGCGAAAAAGTACAGTATATAAAGAGAATTATGATAATCAAATTCTCAATCAAAAGTTATGTATAAGGTATTATTTATATAATGACAATATAATGATTTTTTGTCAGCTCATCAAGTTAAATGTATCTTGATATGTATATTTTTGTTGTCAGAGCTAGATTTGTAATTAAAAATTTTCAAAGGTTAACTTAAGTGCGTAAACTCTTAGGTCTCTACTATTAATTAAAAAAAAACTTGCTCCCCCTTTCCCCCCAGCAAAAGAAAAAAGAGATAGGTTTATATGCTTTGATTAGCTTTGGGGCCTCCCAAATATCTGAAGAAATCGGAGTCTGTGTCACGTAATGGTTCTGATCCCACTTTAAACTGTAGGTCCAGTCCCAATTAGTCTTACTGTGCATAAAGTTGACTTGAAACACCAACTCAATCAATCAATCGAATTTAGAAATGTAGGTTATGTGAAAAAATCTTAAGAAGGAGATTCACTGCCTCCTTCAATTCGAACAAGACAAATTCGTTTTTCTGGAGTTGTTTGTTCAAGATTTTCTATTGCTTTCGCTGGATCCCTTCGTCGACTCGTAAGTACTTAAGAGTACGTTATGTCGATGGCCTAGCTCGTTGAGTGCTTAGGATCTCAACACCGAGAGTCTCAGATTCAACTCCTGTCGGGGGCATGGGTTTTCTTTGTTGCGTGTTCCTGCGTCAATTTCACCAAATTACCATTTATATTATCGTCACGAGTAGCCTAAATTGGCATAAAAATAATATATAATAAGAAAAATTAAGGAAACTAGATAATTCAAGTAGATAAATTCTAACAAATTAAACCTAAGAAGAATATGTTAAAGTCTGCAGAGATGGAAAAATTAATTTGTTTTCTTGTTTTTATCATAAATAAGAATATCTAACCCCGATTACAACTCTTCAATTGTAAAGGTCTTTGTATCCGGTTATAGTATTGATCATATATAACAGAACAATTTACGACATGCCCCTCCTTCTGCCTGCTTTTTTTAAATATTTTCAATCCGATTTTTCTCTTGTATATATTCCTTCAATTTATGCTAACCACTGCGTCAATTGAATTTAAGTAAGAATGTCATTTTAATTTTCGTATTGCATAGACACTATAGCGGGAGTACCGAAATTGTGTTGTATTCAGGCCCAGTAACTACTTGAGCAATTGGTTGTAGTCCATATTACAGTATACTTACACTGAACAAAATGTCACAAAATAAAGTTATGCGTCTTATCAGTACTAACAGGGCCACGCATGATGTTAAAGTGGCTGGATGTGGCACGCGGGACCTAGTTTGGGTAACTCTGTTCTACTACGATTTAACCCAGAGCTCGTCATATCGGAAAGACCCGTGTTTCTCTTTTTGAAGAAACCTTTGGTAATGGCGGGCTTTAATACTTTCCCACCCTACTCTTTAAATGTGGAAACAGCAACCTTTCATTAATGATTAATTGTATTAAGTCTTTTGTGTGAATTTTTACCGTGTAGCAACGTGGTTACTTTTTCCGAACGAATACAACTTCCATTTTACACATGTTCTTTCCATTCTGAACAAAATTTGTCAACAAATGGCTAAGTTGGAAATCGTCTACTAGATTTGCAAATATTACATCAGCAAGAGTTACGGAGGAACAGTAAAGGGCATAGACAAAAGAAAATGTCACAAGATTCTTCTATTCTCGATTTGGGATTGCAATGGTGTCACAAATAATATGATTTATGGAGCATTGTTCAGCCATGCCCAGAACAGCATTCTACCGTTTTCCTTTGTCCAGAACGTGTTGGGCAATCAATTACACGCTTCGATGATGACATCACTTCTTTGTCGAAGAATCCGTTAGCCACACTCACCTTGTTTGCAATTGAAGGTGATTTTGTAAGCGAGGTGATGGCCGTTACAAATTAACAAATAACTGCGGCTGCTTCCTACGGCACAAATATGGGGAGCGAAGATCCCGTCCACTTTCACCAGGCACATCAATGAAATTGAAAGTCTTGGGGGGAACGTCGTCCCGAGGGTCACTGTCAGCCGTTGATATGGACCAATGCAGTATCGTACCAAGGTCAACCCGTTGAATCTAGAGCACTGACGCCCAAGTGAAGAAGACAGGATTCATCAAAGAAGAAGAAATGGTGGCTCGTTTCCATAGCTTCAGTACCCGTGGGCACTGCCAACGAACACCGAGGACCTTGAAGAAGGCGTGTACAAACTTGCTGGCAATTAACCATCATATCCCGTTCCACAACCATCCATTCCCATACAAAGATCTTGAGGGGAAAAAACTTACTCGTTTGAAAGGAGTATCAAATCGTCCTTTAATCTTCAACATGTAATCAGAGCATCTAATTAGTAGAGATCCAGATTACAAAATATAGATCACGCTACGTAACCTTCTAAAGAGCCGTTTATCTACCACACTAAAAAAACGAACTGCAGTGATGATACATAGATAACCTTCAGTCGTCATATTGAAAGGAATGTATCAGAGAAATTTTCTCTAAAAAATAACAGAAGTTAAAAAGGAAACTTGAGTCACTTCCAATGCTGTCACTTAAGTAATAAAATCTGAATGACCATTTTTGAATAATCTTCACTACAATTGTGATATTCTCACTCTGTCAGGCTATGTACAATGAAGGTGAAATAATTAAATAAGTGAACTTATTTTTATTTTATTGTATATAGCTCTTATTTTGTATGGCATCGTTGTTTGTCTTATAAGTACGCAGCCATAATATCATAATGCACAATATGATTCACATATGAAGACACAAAAAATAATGAATATACAAATATCTTTCACAACAGACAAACCAAAGCAGGAATAAATAGCAATTAGACATGAATAAAATATATATGCTTGTCTAGCAGGCTAGGATAATGGTTTTGTATAAACGTACGCAGCATCATCGCACAAAGCTGCTTCCCAATCTTCTCTTAAAGATACCTATTGAATTTTATATTTTTCCATGTGAGAGTGCATTCCAGTATCTAACCAGTGGAAAAGAGTTACCAAAAGAATCAGTACAAGAATTTGAATCCCATTATTTGAGTAGACAAAATGACAAAATGAGTATATTTTTTCTTTTGCTTAACAATTTCTTTATTTTCACAATTTTTTCGTCTTAAATGCAATTGTATACATTTAGCTATTTCCATGATTTTTCATATTTGTTCAAGTTACAGATAAGGACAGTATTTCCAAAGAGCAAGGAGAAGTGTTTTGTCACAACATGCCCCGGTGTGCGGCTAGTTGTGACATGCCGAGGGCATGTTGTGACAGTATCTAGCACTTATGAATTACATAGTATAGACAAATTGTGTAACATCACTGTGCAGTAAAAATAATTTCAATGGTTAGATGCATCATTGATTACACCATTCAGATGAAAAAGTTGCCTCGCGATGTGATTTTTCTATTAATCAAGTGATATCCCTAACACCATATCAGGAAAATTATGGTGTAAGTCTAGTATAATACGAGTATAAAAATGTAATAATCGTTAACAACATAATAATGCAATGAAATAATGAATTGTGAAATTCAAGATGCGTTATGTATCATCATCCGAGTCACAATTTTGACGGATATCAACAGATTTTCCCTTAGTACAAGCATCACGTGCCCACTGTTTTCACTCAAGGCATTGGACCCACTTCCCTCGAGACTTAGAATTGGAAAATGGTTCCGTACGCACAATTCAAAAACAATCATCATTATTATCTGAACTTTGCTCATTTTTAGTACTTTTCCCCTTTTCACATAAATATCTGTAATTTAACAGCTGTCACAACCTACCCCTTACTCCTGTCACAACTTGCTCCATATGTCCTCTTTCACTTCTAATCTTCCCTTGTCACAACCTACCCCTTACTTTTGTCACAACTAGCCCCGTACGTACTTTTTCACTCCTCACCTTTCGATCTCAACTTCAAGTTTAAATTTACTGGAATCAAAACCTCTCACATACTGACTATAAGTAATACAATTCTCAGGATATATTACTGCTGTTTGAGGCTATATTGAAAACTGCAGAGAAGAAATAATATTTACCACAGAAATTATGTAAAAACCCCATAAAAAGAAAACACCCATCTAACTCTTCTCTGGCGAGAAACACACAACTGGCAAACAATGGCTAAGAAATGCACCTGCCAATGAGCCACCACTATCAATAACAAACGCATATCAAGAATAGTTTCCACGGAACAGTGCTTGTCACAACCAGCCCCGTCACAACCAACCAGTCTCCTTTATATATGCAAAATTTTGCTCTTTAGTCACAACGAACAATGCAAAGGCATTTCTACTCTCAAAGAAACATAGAGATCTTAATACTCTCTAGAAAATACATGTTCAGAAATTTAAAGAAATTGAACTGACATACGATTTCACATCAAGAATTCCAAGAAATGTTGTTTTCTTGCATTCTTATCGAACGCTAATGTTAATTTAATTATTTCCTTTATCAACCCCATTAGTGTGCGATTTTGGGTTTTACGTTACCTATAGCTCTTTTCAGTTCTTACGGCGGGCGCTCTAGAAGCTGGCAGGGGAAGTGGGGAGCGGGGATTACGCAACAGACCAATCAGACAACAGCAGTGGCGCCGAGAGACACGACGCGGCCGGGAAAAGTACTGGCCGCTACGTTTCTTATCGTGCTGGATTGGTCGCTTCCCGCTCCCCACTTCCCCTGCCAGCTTCTAGAGCTTCCGCCGTAAGAGCTGAAAAGAGCTATAGTAACTTATGAGTAACTTTTTCATTCATATTTATCGAGAATTAAGTCCTTCTTAATCATGTTTTTTGTCAAGGAGGAAGGAAAATTTATAAACCGGTTTATTCCAGCTGCTTATATTGTAGTCACTAACATTGGAGTTCATCACAAAAATACTACTTCAAAGATAGCAAATGCTATGCGTTGCCTGTAAATTGACCTATTTATATTTCTATCTAACTACTGTAGTCATTTTATGTCGCTTCTGTACCTCTTGGAAAAATCGCGACGATGAGGATAAATTATGAAATGATGAAGGGTTATGGTACAAGCACAATGATACACCCAGAGTTTGAACCTGAGACATCATCTCGTTTCGTAGCGTGTTACGTCGACCACTACACCACGGAGGCAGGCTGCAAGTTGATTTCGATTGAGCGTTCCACATATGCACACACACACACACACACACACAACTATCTACAAGTACCATCATAGTGCATCTTGATACTTTCTTCCGAATGGAAATCAGCACAGACAAATAAACAGGTCTATATAGGGTAGACCGGGGGAAATCAGGTCATGGGGGAAATCGGGTCACGGGGGAATTTGGGTCGTTTTGAATGTACGCGCTTATAACTGGCAGACCAAACGAAAATATTTTATTCCAGTTCCAGCATTACGCTCCCACCTCCCTAGAGAAATGAACATTTCATGCTACGAGCCCAGGAAGTGTGTCGCTTGAGGTTGGTCTGTCTTCTTTGTGGGTGCCATTTTCTAACAACTTGTGAAATTCCAGTCAACGTAAATTTGATATGTTTTTAGTGCACTCATTGTATTAATATTTCAAGTAGAATTAATTTTTATTTTCATGTATTCATAAGTGAATAGGATTCTTGTACAGATATCTCTCTCTTGTAAGTAGGTTGAATAAAAATCAATATTTTCAATAAAAAATCATTTTGATGTTTTTTTAATTTAAATCGATTTTTTATTTTAAAAAAACACGCTTAAAATTGCTTGTATGGTTTTTTGCATCATGCACACAGATAATGTTCTTCATAGAAAGTTTTCTCTAGCAAAGGGCCCTATGAAATATTTGAACAGTTTGATTAAAGCAAATGAAAAAAATTACATGTAAATATACATTTTTCCGTTTCTGATACTATATATAATATTATATGAACCAACTATGCAAATGCATGTTGAATGTGTTAATGAAACTACCTATAATAATTGCATTAACTTTTCTTCCAGTGAAAATAAAACAGTCTGGATGTACTGTATAATTTTAACTTAAAATGTTTTTAAAATATTATAAATCAAGATAAATTTAAGTGCGTTTAAACTTTAAGTATTACATTTCCTTTCGAATGAGCTTCACCCCATCAGTACTTATATTTTCTTTATTTCTTGGTGCCTAATAAACATTAAATGATTACGAGATTAATGTACTTTCAGGGAAAGTGATTCTGATATCTACAGAGCCCTTATGTACATTATTCTATAAATTATTTACATAAAGTGATTTAAATAAGTATTTTTTTTTAAAAAAATACCTTATTTAAATCTTGATTTAAATCGCGTTTTAGTTCAACCTTATTTAAATCAAGTGACCTTGCTTGTAAGGTACATGTACTGGCTGTATTTGTTGAAGAATATAATTTGGGGTAATTTGGTTTTTCTTTTAACGGGGTAAATTGGGTCATTCATTTCATTACAGAATAAATTTCTGCATAATTTTCGTCCTACATATATTATTACATCACTTGTCCACGAGAACAGTAGAGCATGTCTTAGCTTTGATCCATAGCAAGAGGTTAGATGGTACATATCGCAGTTGATATCTATAACAAGTAAGTACAGCTAAAGGCTAGAAATAAATAACTGTGTGTTTTAATCTTTTCGGTCATGTTAACCTTCCGCTGCAAGCAATGCAGCAATGCAAAAAAAGCAAAAAAAAAAAACGAGACGGTCCCTTAGTATGCAAGAGAAGATCTAACGTGCCAGAAAAAAAAACGAACGTGCTCGGCATTTTAGAAAGGTAAGAACCAGACAAGGGATCGCACTCATACTTGCAAATGACCTGGTCAACAGTAAATTATATTTAGTGCCTTCTTTTAAAGGATTATATTTCGTGGAGTGTGTTGGCATGCTGCACTGCTCATCATTGCTAAATTCGAGGTTAATGCTGCAGTAACACTCTTACTTATTAGGTGCACTGATTATAGTAGATAAACTGTATTCATTCTCAATTTCGTTCGTACATAGGTCGAACACAAAAGTAAGCTTTCTTGTCTTCACTCTACATATTTGCAGTAGACGTAGATAAGTAAGCAAATTGTGCAGGGTGCGTCAATGAATCGAGAGATTTTGCTACACTGGATATAGCAAGTTGTTGCATCAGAGGTTACATATGACTACAGTATCTTGCAGCCCTTGCTTTACCATTGAACTTTGATGGAGTCACAGAAGGGGTCACAGCTGGCATTCGCTGTAAGAGCGTATTACAAAACCAACGGGGATATTCCTTGGCCCACCAGATCATCGTATCTCTCCGCGGGTGAATTTCTTTTTGGGATATTTGAAAGCAAAAATTTTCCAACCAATCACCACGCACCATCAATGACCATAAAGATCGGATCCTGGAAGAGGTAACTCAAATCCCTACCCATAGACTGATAGAGTTTGTGGAACGAAATGGAGGTGATCGTAGTAATGTTATTTTTAAATATATCAAAATGCAAGGATTGTATTTGTATGTCTTCTGGTATTTCATTTTCAATTAATAAAGTAGATCATTATGTCTTAATTATGTATGTTTCGATATGTATTACGTATTTTTTGTCTCGAGTGTGGAGTACTTAAAATTGTTCTATTAATTGCCGATGGAGGGTGGTTGGGGGTGAAAGCATGGCATGATGATGACAGGCAGATCCAATTTTTAAGGTGTGCTTAACAATACATTTCGCTACCACGTATTGCATACGAGAATCAACAATTGGACGGAAATGTGATTGGAGCATGTTAATAGCGCTATCTACATTTTGGATTATGGTTGTACCCAGTACTCCAAGTGGAGGGAACGTGAAGGATGCAAAATGCATCCCTCCTGCGAAGGCATTCCTCACCTACTTCACTGTCTCCATGGTGAGCCATAAAAGCATCCACTCCTACATACATATTTTCACATCGAGCACTGGGTGTACAAGAAGTTCCCTGATCTCCTAAACGCCTCTAAGATGCAACAAATTAATTCTCGCTAATTTTCAATTTTCCCATCCATCCATGCCCTATTCTACTTCACATACCACATAGCCAGTAATGATAGAAGTATCCGATATGGCACTTGAAAGAGAACTATTTTAAGATTGAAGTTCATGCTGTAATATTTTCCTCTTTGCAAAACCAATTTGTCAATAGTCTTGCCTTTCATGAGAGCAGTCTCAAATTGGATTTCCAACACAGATTTCCAGTGTTGACTGTTTCATAGGACTATTGGAAGTATCATCTGGAATACAATTAAGGTAAAATCGGCAATGAGAACCAAGTTCTCATCATCTGAACAGAAGAAACCTTTTGGAATGCTTTGTCCTTGGAAAACTTGTATCAAAAATATTATGCTTTTAGCCAAGTGGTGGTGAAAAAGGAGCCCGATCTTCTAATATTTAGTTAAGTAGGTAACCCAGTAATTTTTAACATAATATAATGGAAAGGGTAAGACCACCTACCTAATCCTTGCAATGAATTAACCGAAGTGATTGTATGAAACCCAAAGTGATGAAGAGTGAAGATTTGTAGTTAAGAACCTAAATTTATGAAATGCGCTCTCTTTCATGTCAATACAAATTAGATGGCAAAATATAAAACAAGTTATTCTTTCTTCAGTGTCGTTATTTTAGTTAGAGAGAAGTGACAAAGTTTGTCAACGTGTTTTGAAGTCCACTCAGATAGATTAATTGGTAATGAATCTACAGTTTAAAATAAGATCCTAACTACTGTGCAATGTGCCTCCACCGGGGATCGAACCCGGGTCCTCTTAGTTACAGCGTGTGTGTGTGTGTGCGTGTGTATGTGTGTGTGTGTTACCACTACACCTCCTTCAAGGAGACCTAGAAGCGAAATCAAAAACAATTTTCCGTAACAGAAGTATGTCAAACTCTTCTTCTTTATCTTCTCTAAGGAATCTTTATGATAAGTGGATTACATAAAAGTACAAACATGGAAACAAAGTATAACAAAGATATTTCGCTTTTCTATTTCAACAATGAATCTTAAGAAAACAAATGTTTACTGTTGCTAGACAACAACAGATTAATTGAATTATGTATATCCATCGCCTGCTGTAAATGAGCACAGCAGGCTGCCCAAATCTAAAAGTGCTCTAAATTGTAATCTGGTGGTCGAAGGTTAGAGCATATCGAAAATCAGACGACTGTCAATATGAGGTAACGTTTTAAAATGTGTTATTAACTGTTCTTTAAGTATATATGTATGAAGGAACATTGTCAATTGTTGTTCGTCAGGATGTAGCAATATCATAAACTTAGATATCAGTTAAACGGACAGATGACATCGCGCTGGAAGCTAATGTTTTAAACTTTTTCAAGCACTTTTGCTGCATTTCATATTAGTACTGTATGATGGAATGTAAGTACAAATATAAAATACCTCAATGTACATAATTAGTGTGATTGAGTGTCAATTTTGAAAGAAGAAAATATACAATGAGATAAATATTTCCTTGGGGTTAGTATTTTGGATGGAGGGTGCTTTGCGAAGATAACAAAACAAAATATTCTTAGGTTCTCGATAACGTAGATCTCTGGAGGTTTCAGTGTTGTTAGATTCTAACGTTACCTAAATACCTCAATATACCACTAACATGAAATTATTTTGTACTTATATAATACGTTTGATAGATCTGACCCTTTGATTTTTCAATACCCATGAATAAAAATTAGCCTGAGGTAAAAACCTTAAAACCTTGCAGAAATAGAGGAAGATTTTTATGATTTTCAATAAGTTAATAGCTTAATTATATTAATAATATTAACACTCTATGTTAATTATGTGTGCAAGCTGTAAAAAAGTACTATTATTTATTTATGGCTTATTAGTTACTATGTAGGACACCCATTGTAAGCAAGTAAAACCAGATAAACAAATGCTCTTTTGTCCAAATATACATTTTTTCTTGGTATTCAGAATATGAAATGTGTCTCTCCTCTGCCGTCCCACTCATATTTTCCCCTGACGATATCCTTCTTTTCACATACCCGACGTTTCACGTCACTTTCAACGAAAAATTTAGTACTATGACGTCAACTCACAAACTTTAATTTCAAAAAGCATTATTGCTACAAAGGATAAATGATGAAATTTCTTCTTAAGCCGGCAGAATATGTGCTCTCCGTTAGGACGTAAGGAACCGCTGGGTAAAAAAAAACAGAAAAAAAATACTTCTTGGGTCCGAATTTTAATTGTTTTAAAGCATGTAAATAGTCATGCCTTCATTAATTAATCGAATTTTATTAATTTGAACATTTGCATTACATGATAAAAACAAGAAAAAAAAATAACATGTTGGAATACCAAACTGAAACGCACGAGCGCGTGTTGGGTAAAATTTACCCAGGCAGTGTTTCTACGGCCCTGCGAACAGAACTAACGAAACTCTAACAGGCGTTCAAGGTCCTGACATTCGGGAGCGTTCACTGGAAATGTACTGAGAAAGGTGACCTCAGACACTCATTGGAAGTGATCAAAAAAATATATTTCAAAATCGGCTGAGAAATTTTTACCCATACGCGCGTCCTTACGGGCTAAGCTTGGTTATAACATTATGTGCAAAGATAGAAAATGTACGCAATGCATGAGTGGCATCGACCTCCATCCAGGAACTAGTCCTCGGTGAATTAGTGAAAAGCAGAGAAAAAAAACAACAAAATTAGAATCCAAGAGTGATGTCTAAAAATGAAAAAAATTTACACAATTGTGGTCATAAACATACGAATTAGAATAGAGATAGAATAAATGTGTATAATTTTGGATTAAGAGCATATAGACTACATAATGAGCTTAATCTCCAACACGTACACTTCCTTTCGATCAGATATTAAAATTAATGATATTATATGAAATAGTAGAATCTTGAGAATGAAAAAAAAATATCTGGATATGGACCAGATAATGGCCCAAATTCCTTTTGTTTTATTGCGATTTCATCATGCTATGAATGCAATTTTAACATGATTCGATTTCGATTTACTTCTGTTAACACATCCTGCGGAGTTTTAGTGACTACTTAAGATTTCGTTCAATATATGCTTTCGTGGTTAGGTTAGGCAGGTCAGGTTTGGTTCTCATAGCATTAAAATAAAGACCCCAAATGCATTCTACTAAGGTTCCGATTTACTTTCACATTAATTCCCACTAGTCTACGATACTTACAGTCGCTTGTCAACGGAAAATACATTGTCTATGGGAAGCGCGGATGCTTGCGTAAGGTAATTTTTAAGTTGTTTCTTCAACATAAATAACTTTTTTTCGAAATCCAAAAAGTGCTCATTACTTTAAGGAAGGTTCAAATTTCGTGTGACAATGATTAGCAAAATTCTACAATAATTAGTCTTTCTGCTAGGAGAATTTGAAAAAATAATCATGAAACAATCGGAACCATTACCCAGATAAGTTATGAAAAAAAATTCCAAGATTTTTTAGGGGCCAACGCAAGTCTCTTCAAGAACTGAAGATTCTGGTTTCAGCCGTTGGATCTCGACTCGTAATTTTCTTCACAACTCATTCGTCTCCAAGAAAGCTTCAAGACTCTGAAATGGTTTCAGTGAGCAAGTTACAAAACGTTTTGTGGAAATCCTTTATTTACAAAAGAAAGTATTTGTAGAACCTCGCTGCATTTACAAGTGAATAATATCACAATACATTTATAATGCTTTCAATATTACCAGTAATTAAGTCCACACACACTAAGGTTAGTTGTCTCTGCTTAGTTAGTACTGGTTTCTCCTAGATACATGACAATCACACGTGCACGCACGAAAACGTTCACGGAAGATCCTCCTAGATCTTCGCCTTGGTATTAAAGCCATCAGCCTTTCTTTCTGTCGACTTTCTTCAATAAGGCCCTCCGTTTTGATGGCCATAGCCACCAGCTGGATCCTCGTACCTGACCGTGGGCCTGAAGCCATTCTCATCAGCCTCGTAGGTCACGACTTGGGTTCTTCCATCCGGCAACAAGACGCGGTACTCGCCAAACGCTGATTCGTGCTCTCGACTCTCCCTGTGGCCGAATTGTGTGCCGTGATAGGAGTCGCTCACATCGTATGTAAATTCATACTGGGCGGGTTCCTAAAACAGAAACAGGTTACTTGAAAAATAAGTGGAAATTTCAATTGCTTTTTCTTCAAATATGCAGTGAATTCCCCTGAAGGATATTTATTTTATATTGTCTCCACGATTAAGATATTTTACTTTATTTATTTCTTTGAAATTGTATTGCCAGTTTATATCCTCAAGAATCAGACTATTGGCTGTGTTCTTGTATCTGAAAACCTATTTCTTATAACAGTAATTCGTCACAGAATAGAAATCTAAAGAGTGAAGTTTTATCTGTACACCTTGTTAAGAGATTGTGTTGCACATGTAATCAATCTACAGACTTTCATAATTTATGAACTTGCGTAACCTAACATGATCATCTTGACAAGCCAATTTAAATAACAGATCTAGCAATTTTACGTTACGACAAAGTACATCATGCCAGTGAGAAGAATGAGTGACTTTATTTTACGTGATTAGAATAGGCAAACACAGCAATTTGTTTGAATTGATACACTTTAGCGTTATCTTTACGATATACAATAATGCATCAAACTGTGAGCCTGATTCTTCGCAGAGACCATCTATTACCGCGTTTGTTACAACCTGTCCCGGTTCCCGCGCTAGCTGATCGCTGGCTTTTCTCGGTGCTGGGGAAAGTCAAAGCCAGGCAGCCAATTAAAATACGCAACTTGGCAACAGCGTCTACGTAAGCGCCTCTCTTCTGGCTTCCATTCGCTCCTCGCTGTCCAGCAGACGATTTTTTCCTCGTTTCTCATTGGCACCGAAACTGTAGAGCGATCCCTAGCGCGGGAAACGGGACAGGTTCTAACAAACGCGGTATAGTATTCCTTCAGAAATACTATTTTGTAAGTCTGATAATTGAAATTCAATGAAGGGAGAAAGTTTCGTTTCTTATTTATACACTTTGATAATATGTACTGAATGTTTTGGGTTACCAGTCTGCAAGATCAAACTCAATTTTTCTCTTGGATGGACAGTCACCGGCAGTGGCGGCGATTCCAGAACTAGGCTGGCAAGGTGAAAAAAGTGGGGGAGCAAGGACAGTTCATCTTTCCTTGTTACGTAAGGTTTAGTGTAGTGCAGAGGCAAAAGTGGCAAAACCTGGGGGGCAACTGCCCCCCACGCACCCCCTAATCGCCGCCACTGGTCACCGGCAATAAAAATGCAACACCTAAATCACAGCCTAAATCCTATAATACTCTCTTCTCTGCAAGGTGGTGTGTGTGTTGCTTTACACTACGGCGATAAGTGGGTTTTAATAGGAAATTTTCAAAGGCAACTTCTAGCACCGCCGTAGAGTTAGTCAACACACATAACACCTTGCAGGCAAGCGAGTATTTCAGGATTTAGGTCTGTTGATTGTGTCAAATGCGACTGCACACATTAGACATACACATATACAGAGGGTCATATAGACCTCAATATATAGCCTAAATAAAATGTTGATAATTCATAATAACTTACCGACAAGGAATCCTCGAACGCATTGTATCTATTACTGCCAGATCCAAATGAGTTGTAACCCGAGGATAAAGAATTGGATGGAGCCCCGTAATGAGAAGACGGTACTCGAGAAGACGCTGCGAAGGACGGTGGGCTATAGGTTGATGAAAGTGCTGACGAACGGTAAGAAGAACCAAACTTTGAAGACGGAGAGCCGTATCTCGTGGACAATCTGCTGGACGAAGAACCTATCCTGGAGCGTGATGGTGGACCATACGTCGAGCTAGGCCTGCTGTAACTGGACGCTGACGACGTAGGGGCTCCGTAAGAGGTAGACGGGATGGACGCAATGGTGTATCTTCCATCGTATGAAGAGCTGCCAGACGACGGGGCTCCATAGGTGTCTGACGGAGGCCCATAACTGGAGGCTATTCCGGGTGGGGGAGGTGAAAAGTCATTCCCTGTGGTGGAGTACGATGACGGTGGTAGATAGCGGTTACCAACTGGAGGCTCGGCAGAAACAAATGTCGCCAATAGGAACAATGACAGTGCCTGAAAGAATTCCTGTTTTAATTATATTGATACACCTTGTCCATAAGCTGAATCTTATGAAGATGGTTTCAGGAAACCTCTGTGATGCAACAACTACATGAGACGACTTAGTGAACTAATTGATTGAAAATTTATGTGGTAACCATGGATCGTTCATTGTGAAAACAGAGCGTACTGGCAACGTCGTCAACCTGTAAGGGTTCTGGGTTCGATACCCGGTGGAGCCACATTGCACAGTGGTTCGGATATCCCACTTAAAACTGTAAGTCCAGTCCCGATTAGCCTATCTGTGCATAAAGTAGACACACAACCAAACCAAAGCCAAATCCTTATGAAAATATTGCATGCGATTAGATATGCCCAGTTTACCAATGAAGGGTGTTGAACAAATCTAAGCACGGATCGCATTTGTCTTTTCAACTGTCAAAATCCAGGAGCTAAAATGCCACAATATGATGTGCTGGAATGAAAACAAGTATTGGGTAATGGCAATATTCAAAGAAAGGAATAATATAGGATACCATAAACCAAGAAAAAGTAAGCCATGGTTAAATAATGAATGTCATAACCTAATAGAAATAAGAAATCAAGCTAGACTTAGATGGTTAAATAACTCTGATGATACAAACTTAAGCAATTATAATAGAATAAAGCGAGAAGTTAACCGCACGTTTAGAAGTAAAAAAGAGATTACTTGAAAAGCAAAATTAACGAAATTGAAACAAACAGCAAAAATAAAAATATCAGAGATTTATAAAAGGTGTAAATGAATTTAGAAAGGGGTGGCAACATGAAGTAAACTTGGTAAAAGATAAGAACGGCAATTTTTAGGCTGACCCAAGCGATATTTGAAATAGATTAGTAGTATGATTGACTGTATTATAAACTCGATAAATGATGAGCCCCTCTCAAGCAGATTTGTCTACACTTAAAACTAGCTCAACATGAGCATATGAGCTTTTTGCTCAAGTGTGGAACCCTGTCTAATCCAAGATTTTTGTAAAAATGCCCTCGGGAATTTCCTGTGAAATGATGAGCCCCCTCAGATTGATTTGCCCACACTTACAAAAGTTGCATCAGCCAGATTTTTATCCATAAGCTTGTTAAAAATAAGCTTTTTTTGATATTGTTTTGGACATACTTAAAATTAAGCCAAAAACCCATACCTACCCACACATATTTACTTCCGGTTTAAGTTTAATTGGATACCAGGTTCAATTTGTTTATCTAATATTAAAACAATGCAATTCTTCTAGAATTGCTCTGTGACCCTCTCATTTCTTACATCATAAACATATGATTTTTCACCTATGAGAATAACACTACATATGGTGTCATCAGGTAATGCCTCATGGAATTCACAGATAATTTTAATGTTTGTCCTGTCATTAACCACAACTTCTTTCCTTTTTGAAGTGTTGATTACAAACATGGGTCTCTGTGCTTTGAATTCATCTGGTGTGTAATACATGTCAGTATTGCCAGTAGTGACTCTTTTGAATACTGAAAATGCCTCATATAAATTGAGGAAATCATCCTTGGACATGTCTAAATTATAATTTTCTCTAGGAAATACCTCATTTCTGCCATTTTTAAGATATATGTTCTTGATGTTGCAGTTATCAAATTTACTTGAATTTTTTTCCTGATTATTGTGTCTTCCAGTCTGAAACAGTACCACCACAAAATCCGGCATGTCATATTGTATACTGGAGAATGAATTTGTAGCATCAAACTCATAATAAGTACCAGTTGCGGGCTTCTGTACACATTGATATGTATAAAATTGTAAAGGAACCTGTGGATTTTTTATTATATCTGCTTTGTATTTAAGAGCATAACTGGCTTCATATTCAACAACTGGGATTCTTAGCTCCATAGTCTGAATAATGCATTTGCCTGCATCTGGTAGGGTATTAGGCAGAGCTTCCCCTGTAGAGTTTAATGTGCTGTACCTCATCAAAGCATTATTATCATTGGCAGCTCTTCTAAATGTAATTCTTAAACCACCCTTCCACATAATATATTTGTAATCTGAGAAGAATCCTGGCAATAGGCGCATGGGGAACAGCACTGTGTGGTTCTTAGATAATATCTTATCACCAGCCTCAAATCCACCTATTTTGTAGTAAGAAGCCTCGGTTTTGGATAATTTTAGTGTGGCCAAAGCTGTGGAGGTAATGCCGGGATAATCTACTCTGTTTATAACAACACCATGCTTTCTGATCTCAATTTCAGAGAAAAGATGCGGCACAAAATTATCTACCAATCTTATATTTGAATTTGCCGGATAATCTGTACCATCGAGCTTTACAACATCAAATTTGATGTATAGATCTGCTCTGTGGGGGTGTATAAAGCCATCCCCTACATCAAGATCAACCTCAATCTCTGTGTTGGGTTGATTTAAATTTGCAAATGTCCTCCTGTTTGGGGGGAATGATTGTAGCTCATAACTCTCAATATTTTCCATTTTTTTCTTGTATGTATTTTTATTTAAATATTAATCTCTATGATAGCAGTTGTTGTGGCTCCAGCAAAATCAACTAATTCTTCTTTTTCATTAGTGACCATCAATTCAATATAATCTATTCTATTATGACACACAGGAAAATATAATGTTGGGGATGGATTGTAGATGATGGGCTCCATAAATTCAGAGTTAGGCTTGAATGTTGCAATGATGCCAGTTTGTTTGTGAGTGCCTATGCCATTTGATTTGGTGATCATACCCTCAGCCACATTACAGTGAATATTCTGAGTCTCTATGGCTAAGAATTTAGGTATATTCATAGCAGTGTGTTTAATAGCTGGTTCAAGTTTTGTGTTGTTCTCAAAGCCTAACAGCTCTCCTATAGTACCCAGATCCACTGTCTCTGTAGCAGATGCAATCTCTACTCTGTGAGTGACAGAATTTTGACTTAACACTACACCTCTGGGTAATTGAGCATTTAGAGTAGATAGATTATATTGCCCTGGAGTGATGACAATTTTTTGATCCCCAACAGCAATTGTGTTGTTGTGGTGTGTAATATTAGGGATCAAGTACATGCCATAAAATGCTCTGAGAGCTATTGTTTTGGGATACACTATATCATCATGCAATTTGAGTTTCAATATTGAATTTTGGCTGGTGAGATGGAATACCCCCATGATGTTTTAAATACCACAAGGCCTTTTGAAAATCTTCAATTGATGGTTTATTTATTTGAGACATATATCTAAGAACAGATAAACACAAATGTCCAAAATTAACATCTTTGAAATTTTGAACACGGGCATTATTGTAATAAAGATTAGCTGAATTTAGATATTTTATTAAATTTTCAGGTGGAACACCTCCAAATGAATCAAACACAAATGCCTCATCTTTTAAATATTTAAGATAACAGATCCAGTGAGTGCCCTGATTTTTGTACTTATCCAAATTAACAATACCACACTCTTTGTTGAGTGGTTGTTCTGGTAAAGAATCAGACATGTACACACCTCTAAAATGTTTGATGCCCAGTGGCTTGAATAAAGCTTCAATATCTTGGTTTGTAAGCGGCTCTTGTTTTTTTTAAACTTATTCATGGCTCTCTTAACACCTTTGCCTTGTTTCTCCATGACCAGGTTATGGCGCTTCAATTCATCTAATTCTGCAATATTCTTCTTGGCATCTATTACTGTTTTTGCTATGGCGGCTGATCCCCCGGCCAAGCTCCCCACAGCCCCGAGAGCAGCTAAGATGGCAGGGATCGTAAATATGAATCCCCCCACATGTGATTTTTTTCTAGATTGTTGTAATTTTTTTAATTGGGGGGTACTAAGCAACAATTTCATACCATGGCCCTTGGCAATACAAGAATTTTTTTTCTTGCGCTGCTTTTTGGTTAAAAGGCTATCAATAGTTTTAAGAGATTTAAGACCTGCATAAGGTATTTGATACATAACACCCTTGGCCTTCATTGTAGGTTTATTATATACATATTCACAAACCCCACCCCAGTTTTTGTTTGGTGCTCATAGCTATGGTGGTCCCCAATGCTGCTATTTTTTCACTCAAAGAAGCATCTTTGCTTACAAATCTACCAAATGCAGCCTCTTCTAATTTCTTGTCTGCAACATGTCTCTTGTCAAGATCAGAATGTGTGTTGTATGCTATGTCATGGTCTCTACAAGCAGCATCTAGGGGATTAACACCAGGATCACCTCTGTTTAATCTATGGTCCAATTTTGTACCGGGACCACAATATTGATAGCCTGGAATGTGTAGTTCAAATGGCACCTTGTTTATAATGTCATTAACAAGGCCCCGACCCTCAGAAATATTCCAAAATTTAGGTGGTAGAGTATTAATAATTTTTATAAGATATCCAATCCCCTTAGTGTCATTTACTATAAAATTAGACAATTTTGTGCTTATCATGTCCATAATTCCAACCTTTTCATTGTAAAAATTGTGGTTGCCAGCATTTTCCTCCCCAGCTATCACCAATAACCTATCTACAAGTTTCCTGACATCATCAACCCACACAAATTCTTTGGGCAGGGTGTTGTATTGTTTGATTCCACTGCCAGTCTTGATCTGTGACCATATGGGCTTGATTAAATTGTTGTATTTTGCTCCACTGCTCGACTTGACTCTTTTTTGTGTGGGATCATTGTTCTGGTATAGAGCATCTGATTTTATTAATATTTCTTTGTAATTCTCATAATCTTGATCTGTATAGCTGCCAGGTCTCTTCCTAGTCATCAGTTCCCACAATCCAGGTGTTCCGGGATACTTAACAAAAGCACCTTTTTCTCGGAGACGAGATTCTGAATATACAATCAGATCATCTCCCATAAATGTTACTCTGAAATTGCCAATTCTATGTATGATGCTGCCATCACGCTCTGTGTCAGCATATAAGCCAAAAACCTCATCTTTGTTGTCTTTAGATGTGCTTAAATATTTTTGAGCAAGAAGACCCAATTCAATAGGATCCTGAGTAGTTTCAATTCTTCTAGGAGCAATAGGTCTAGGTGTATGAATACTGGAAAGTGGGGTGAATGGATAATCTAATATGTTCCTTGCAGCTACAGGTACAAGCTCTGTGATCAAATTTTGATTTTGCTCTGTAACAGTTTTGATATTCTTACCTAATTCACCAATAGCATCAATTATAGGCTGTTCTGTTTGTTTGTGTTTTTCATAGATTCCACGGTTCTCTGATTTCCATCCCTTAAATCTTTTTACAAGATAATCTCTTAATTTAAGATCATCAATAATTGGCCTTTTCATGTTTATTTATATATGTTTCAATGTCTAGAAAATTGTTGATTTTATTTCTGTATTTGCCAGTATTAGGTGTTCTTGTCATATCAATTGTGACAAACCCATAACTGTCCTGGTTCCAGCACCCACTGCAAATCTTGGAAAAAATATTGTAGCTCATGTCCCCACCTACATATTCATCATGTATGTGTTTGAGGTTGGTATGGTCTTGATGAAACACACATATAAAATTGCTGTTGTCTCGGATCAGTTGCTTCGGTATTTTTGAAAAAGTCTGTGCCAGGTAGAAACAATCTATGTTTTTGTGTCGGCCCTGTGTAAAGAAATTCCTAACCTTGTTTTGATTATCCAGTATAATGTCATCAAACACAACAACAGAATTATCAAGACATTCATGGAGTGGCTTAACATCTGGTTCAAAAGTGGCTATATGCAATCCATCATATAGCTTCATCAGCTGCTGATATTTTAATTGTTCCAAGCTCTTAGAGAAGATATACAAGTGCCTGTTTTTCCAATCTAACCAGTTGGGTGCTAATAAAAAATTATCAACTATTAGTGTAGTTTTACCACAAGCAGATGGCCCAACAATAAGACACCTAATATTATCAGGCAGCAAGTTGCCATTTCTCTTATTCTGCTGTTCAGGTTCTGGCAGCCTCTTTATAACATCCCAGGTGTTCATATTATTATTTTGTCTGCATCGATCCAGCTGTGTTCTGGAAGTCCTAGCCATTTGACAAGTAACTTGTTGCCTTTTCTGCGGATGATTTTTTCTATGAGATATGTGTCAGGCTGTTTAGTTTTGCTGAGCTCTTCTTCATAGAACCTGCCTTTGAGAATTTCTCCTCGGTGATCCTTTATTATATATGTGTTAAGGGTCCCAGGTTTAACTTGAACCACTGTAAATAATTCAGTGCTCCAGTTTCTTGTAAAGCCTCTTTTGAATAAGTGCTTATATTTGCTGATTCTTACTTGTTCACCCACCCTGTATTTGGCCTTTCTTGTTGTTGGCTGATATTTAGGATAATAAACAGTGCTGATCAATTTTTGCTCATCAGATGAAGTTACTTCAGAGGGTTTCATGTTGATTGTGGAATGGACCGAGTTGTTATATTTTTGTAGAAGTTCTGGAAGAATATTAATCCATTTATAATTACCTTGAAGTGTAAATTGTTTATACATAAGATTTTTTAGGGTTTTGTTGAATCTCTCTACAATTGAGGGCTTGAGATCACTGTAACTCGAATAATGTTGTATTGACTGGCTTTTAATAAATTGTTGAAACACTGAATTATAAAATTCTTTGCCATTATCTGTTTGCAAATAGCGCGGTGATCTTCCACTCTGATTGATGATTGTTCTGATGGCTTTTGTAACACATTTTCCAGTCTTGGATTTGAGTGGCACAGCCCATGCAAATTTTGAAAATGTATCTATTACAGTGAGTAGATATTTGTAGCCCTTGTTGATTTTGTGTAAGTTTTTCAGCTGTCCACTTGCCATTTCAATCAAGTCGCTCTGCCATAAATCATCTATGCTTTTTGTGACTACTGGCAGTCTCTTATAATTATGTCTGGCTTGTCTGTGTAATTCATCAACAATAATTTGTCTAGACATAATATGTAAACAAGAATATTGCAACTATGGGGTGTTCAGCAGCTGATACTACAGGATTTTCTAAATATAATTTGTCCCCTATTTGTATTTTAAATTCCAGAGAGCCATCATCTTCAGCATAGGCTGTTTCTAATGTATTGGGGTCTGTAAAATCCTCCAATTCTACACTGGTGATTTTCACTTTGTTATCAGCATTTGTTATTGATAAGGTGGGGTAGTGGTGTGCCTGTGGTTGAAGCCAATATTTGATCTTGATTGGTCTCAATGTGCCCCCAACAAAAAACTGGTAATAAAATTGTGCAGGGGACAGCATATATATTTTGCCACCTGGTGTAAATGGTGAATCATATTCTTTGTTGGGGATGCTGTACAATTCAAGAATTACTGTATGTTTAGGATTTTCAATTATGCCTGTTATTTCTTTTTCTGCTGTAAGCAATCTACTTGTTACAGATTCAAGGTGCTCATTGATAGTCCTAACAACATCATCATGGCCTGGCTTGATTTTTATGTCCACAACAAGTTTCTTGTATTGTTGCACAATTTCTTGGAGCTGGGTGGCAAAAACAGACAAAGCATTTGCTTGATTGGATTCCATGGTCCCTAGCTGTTGCTTGATATTAGCTACAATTTGCTGTAAATTTTCAACAACTGCCAATTTTGAATTTTGAGCAGTAAGATCATGGACCTGTCTTCTGATATCCTCAAACAGGGCATAAAAAGGTAAAAGGTAAAGTGTTCCCCTGTGCATAGCACCACGCCATGAAGGCGTATAGGGGGTGTGGGGGTAACGCCCCACACTTTCTTGATCCGGTCGTGAGTGGGGATGATGTGATCAGCATCACGCCCCTGACCGCCTTTACCCCCCAGGGTTTCCCCCAGGTACCCATGTTATTCGACGCTGGGTGGGCGCCGGGGCCGCTTCCACCGTTAGAAAAGTTCCCGGATTTGAACCGGCCGGGGATCGAACCCGGGACCTTGAGCATGGTAGTCAGACGCGTTACCGACTGAGCCACTGCGGCCACGCAGTTCATTAATATGTTGATTGGTTGGAAGAGTGGCCACTGTCTGAGTGAGATGTTTGATCTCTGCCTGGATATTCTTGATATGTTCTGATTTCAATATGCGATTCACTGCTCTCTTAATATTTTTAAGTTCCTGTGATGTAGGCAGATTTGATACTGTATTTTGCAAAGATTCAAGTGCGAATTTTACATTGTTTAATTCAGAAGCATCAGCCACATTTTGCATAGCATTTTGGAGCAGGGCTATATCTGCATGAGTGGGTGTGGATTGTTGTAAAATTTCAAGTTTTGTTTGGATATCATCGATCAAGTGATGAAAATGAGATAGCTCAGATTCAGTGTTGAGGTTTTCAAGCTTTGTGATTTGTTGCTGGACACTGACAAGGGTATCTACAATCCCAGGCAATCGGGATTCTTGTACATTTGTCAAATCACTTTGCACTGCTGCTATTGTACCCTCAAGATGGGTTATGGTACTTTGAATTTTTCCAAAATCTTCATATGTTTCAAGTTGCAGCTTAATATTTGCTACACTGCGAGTTATTGCACTCAAAGCATCAGAAGATGGCAAGTTGTTCATAAAATTTTCAAGTGTCTCAATTTTTTCTTTAACCTCGGCTATGGCATTGTTCAGAGGATCCAGATTTGGTATCTCCAGTGACTGAATCTGTTCTTTTAGAGTGGAAATCACTAGATCAAAATCTTCTTGTGATTTTATGCTTTTGACAATTGTTTGGAGCTGTGTCTGGATATTATTTATCTGTTCTTCTAATTGTTGTTTCAATTGCTCAGAGTTGTTAGCCTGGGTCTTAAATTTGGCTTGAAGAGCTGCTACAGCCTCTTCTAAACTTTGAAAATTATCTAATGTGGCCAGGTCAGTATATTTCTGAAGCAATAATTTGAGTTCTGAGTCAATTTTAAGAAGAGGGTCCATGCATTGTGATTGTAAATTTGTAATTTCTAATTGAAGACTGGCATTGAGTGTGGTTTCTAAAGCTTGTAAATCACTTCTTAATTTCTTGACTCTGACATCAAGCATCAGAATCTCATCACTGTGATCTTCATGCCTTGTATGGCCAAATATATCATTAGGCATTTTTGTTTTAGCGGTTATTTATTATTGAATATCTTATTCTTAATTCTATAAAAAAAGGTATAAGCTTGTCATAGGATCCCGGGACCTCAATATATAAGCAGTCACCAGCAGAAACAGTATAAACAGTGCCAGAAATCATGTTTGAGTGCTTAATTCTATAAATATTTCTCCCTACTGAAATTTTAACATCACCCTCAGGAGTTGTAATAAATTGCAATTGCCCACCTACAGGTAATTGGTAATGATTTAAATTATTGTTAAATATGTACAATGTTTTGCCTGTTTCATCATCAACATCTGTAAGTATGCTGTTCAGATGAATAACACTGGTCTACGTCCATTTTGCTGACTGGAGGCTGATGGTTGTTCTTTAGTAATTCGAGGGTGGTAAATCCAAAACCGAAATCCGTTTTTTTCTATCACGTCAGGTTTCGGAGGAAAATAGAAAAATATCTAATATTAGGGATGTATATTTAGAGCAATGAAACAACGTAGTCCGTAAAGAGGTCACAAGATGGCAGCACATGGAATATTATAATTAATATTATTTCAATCAGTTATTCGAACATTGTTAACCCCAAAACAAAGGACAAATATTACTTACTTTGTAAGGAAAGCATATAGTGCATATTTCGGAATTAAATTGGGTGACCAAGATAAATCCTGGGCACCTCATAAAGTATGCAGGACCTGTGTAGACTAAAGGAAAGAAATATGTTAGCGTCTGGAACAACCTTCATGTATCGGGACAGAAAGAGGCATCCATTAAGATATTTTCAAAGGGACGAAGAACTTGTCTATTGTACAGATGTGAAGGGACTAATTAAAGCTATGTGATGTACGTATACGTTTTATGCAGAAGAAATGAGGCTTTTTATTGATAGCTCGAAGAGGAGTTTGAAGTATGTGTTGCTGCATAATGGTAATAAGTTAGCATCCATTCCTGTTGGCCACTCCGTACATTTGAAGGAAAGCTACGAAACAATGAAAGAACTGCTTCGAAAGATAAAGTATGCAAATGACAGTTGGCTTGTGTGCAGATATCTCAAGGTCATTTCAATGTTACTTGGTCAACAAGCAGGTTTCACGAAATATCCATGCTTTTTGTGTTTATGGGACAGTCGAGCAAGGAACGAACATTGGGTACGAAGACTGTGGCCTGCCAGGAAAAGCTTTGAAGTCGGGGCGAAAAACATGCAGAACAAGCCACTTGTTGATCCTAAGAAAGTGTACTTCCTCCACTGCACATTAAGTTCGGATTAATGAAGCAGTATGTAAAAGCTCTGGATAAGAATGGGGCTTGCTTTAAATACATTTGCTCAAAATTTCCTGCATTGGCGCATGAAAAAGTAAAAGCAGGTATTTTTGATGGTCCTCAGATAAGGATGCTAATGCAAGATGAAGAATTCTTACAAACAATGAACCGCACAGAGAAAGATGCATGGTGTGCCTTTTCTGATGTCATTACAAACTTTCTTGGAAACTTCAGGCCGCACAACTACGAGGTTCTAGTTGAAAATTTGTTGGTGACGTTTCAAAAGTTAGGAGTAAATATGAGTGTCAAGCTTCACTTCCTGCACAGCCACTTATATGTATTTCCGTCCAATCTTGGTGCCGTAAGTGAAGAACAGGGCGAACGCTTCCACCAAGACATAAAAACCATGGAGCACCGATATCAGGGGAGATGGAATGAAAATATGATGGCCGACTATTGCTGATTCTTGCAGAGTGACGTTCCTGAGGCCACCTACTCCAGAAAATCAAAGAAACGAAAATTTTTGCATAAGTAGGTATGCATGTTGTGCTATTCTGTGGTGTATGTTAAGTTTAGCATAAGAACAGACATCAGGTGTTGACTGTATGTGCTCGTGAAACAAATTGATCACTTTGCCGGAATTGCCTAAACTTTTTGTCCATTAAAAACTCCCTATTGAGAAAATAGAAACGTATGTTTGTTAAACAACGTGACGTGATACTCTGCATGGACATCTGACTACGTCGCATTCTCTTTGCAACTGCTGTTGGCATGTAACCGGATATAATTTTCTGAAAATTTTGAAATGTGACTTGTGAAACAATGCAACTTAATACCTGTTATCAGCTACGCCACCTATGTATAGTCCTATAATTTCATTATGTGCAGATATCTATATGGAAAATTGTTGGAGTTTAGCCCAGTATTATAATATTGTGAAAATTTTCAAATGTGATTTGTGAAAAATTGTGACGTGATACACTTATTCTGACTACATATTTGAAATCAGCGACCTCAAATTATATAGAATCAGTTAAAATATCTAAGTCAGCAGAAAAAGAAATTTCATTATGTGCAGATATCTATATGGAAAATTGTTGGAGTTTAGCCCAGTATTATAATATTGTGAAAATTTTCAAATGTGATTTGTGAAAAATTGTGACGTGATACACTTTTTCTGACTACATATTTGAAATCGGCGACCTCAAATTATATAGAATCAGTTAAAATATCTAAGTCAGCAGAAAAAAAAATTCATATGTAGACCAGTGTAATTAACAAAGCACTTAGTTTAGATATTATATCAGAAGAGGCTTGTGGTGTTGGCAGGTCCATAATAGCCCGTTTTTTGAACCCAAATAAGTTCATAGGCATGTTTATTTATTTCAAATCATGCTCTGTGTTTGGGCATTGATTCCCACTTTTCAAATCACAATGACCCCATGGTAGAGTATGTATGCCACATGATAAAATACATCTCTTATCATCATGTGGGTCCAGAGCCACTTTTCTTACAATATTGCTAGTCAATAAGTGATCCACACTCTGAATTCTGGATTCTGATGTTCTGATTGTGCTACATGATTTGAGGCAATTTTTGTAATCCTCAAATTCAAGCTCTTTGTCAACAGTCACTCTGCCAATGCCCTTGGCTTTTTTGGCAACAGCACCACTACATGTTTCAAAACTGTACATCTTGGCCCTTAACCCAGCAAATGCCACAATAACATCACCAAGTGTCTCATCTTTTAACTTGCCAGGCACCTTTTTGTTGTGGGGTTGAATTCTTGTATGTTCACTGGTATCAAAATATTCAAGCAATTCAGGCTGTGACATATCTTTATAAATATCTTCTGTTTGAATATCAAGAACAAAACTATCTGTATCCATGTACATCAGTTTTACACTATCACCATAAAAAGGTTTCAGCACATCATAATACAATTTTAACATGTGTAATTTGGCCAATTCCAATATCACAGCCCCTACATAAATAGGTTTATCAAACTTAATTTTTGTTTTTTTCATGTTGAAAAGTGCCATATTTTCATCATAAATTCTTCTATAATTGAAATTAGGCTTTGCAACCAATTTTTTGCTCAGGCTGGGGTCAGTAATTATTTTAACATCGGTATGTTTTCTGACATTTTCAATAGTTTTGCCATACACAGAATTGACCATCAGTTTAAACAAGGCCTTATCAAATTGGCTTTTTGCAGATGTTCGAAGCTCTGTGTTTGTATCAATATATGGCTTCAACCATTTTAAGTGCCTGAACCTCAAAACTTTGCCAACTTTGCTCACTTGGACACCATGATGCATCAGGAACTGGAGGTTTTTGTAATATATGACATAACCCTGTTTTGGCTCCAGTGTCATCATCAATTTCTTCTGTTTAGAGCCAGGTGAGCACTGAACCTCGGGAATTGGGGGCAGATCAGAAAATTTGTTGTGTAAATCATCAGGAATTGTCAGATCAACCTCTAAGAAGAGGCCATAGTTACTGTCATCAAAATCCTTAAGATTCTCAATATTAAAATCTTCGACCCATTCAAGCCCTGCATATGGCAGTTTATCCATCATAGCATAACCATACAAGCTATTTGCATCCACATACAATATATAATTTGATGACCGTGCTGGATCATAATCAGGCATATATTTGTTATTTGCTCTGGCATATCTCTGAGAGCATTGCACCATGCCTCCTCTTATACATTGCTCCATAAACAGATACATATCTTGATCTTGGATAAGATCCAATTGCTTTTTAGTGTTTAAAAACATTGCAGACCATGCTAGCCCCGGAGCACTGTAAAAATACATTGGATCCAGTTCATAATTTTGCATAGAAGATTTTCTGAATGCTTGAAGTATATCAGCTAAGAGGGTCACATCAAGTTTTAAATATGCCATGTGATAATCACCAAATGTCTGGCATTTTAAATTGTTCCACATCAACTGGGCATGGTGATAATCATCATCAGTGATTCCAGATCCTCTGATTTTGCTGTAAAACTCTTGTTGTGGTGGCAGAGCACACTCATCAAATTTAGAAAAATCTGTAACATAATCATATGGATATACCCCCTTCCGCCTAATTAATTTCAGGTCCTGATTTGGAAACAAAGCACATGTGATTTTGAATTGATCATCAGATAATTGAGTGGCCAGTGTAGCCAGGCTAGCCGATAAAATTCTGTAAGAATCAAGAAATCTTATGTGAATAGGAACACCATTAACTTTAATTATTTTGCTAATAGCAATATATTTCTCATCATTTTCAGCTAAAATATTTAAATTCTGCTTGTCAAACCCCTCATATCTGATCAGATGATGAAAATCATAATTGGATGCTCCATGGCAAATTATAGGGATAAATTTTGGTCTCTGGATCTTAGTATTACAGCTATTACACAGGGCCATTTTGAATTTACCATCTGTATGGGAATGGTGTTTCACCTTGATTTTTGTATCTGAAAATTCAGAATCACATACCGGGCATTTTTCTGCATTGTTGAAATCTTCAATCTGTTTCTCTGTTAAAGGCAACATGGGTTTTGATTTTAATAAGACATTAGATGCTATGTCACGGCACTCATTTTCTATTCTATGTGCAAATTTTTTGATGGCATCTGCTCCCATGTATGAATCTTTTTTACTAACTACACCATCCTGTACAATCACATAATAAAAGCTGGAAGGTTCATGTAGCTGGTATGGTGTAATTGAAGATTCTTCAGGATCTGGGCTACAAAATGCAAAAGGTTTGAGATTTGATTCAAAATCACAGACTATATATGCTGGGTGTTCCAACAAGGCTTCAAACTTATTGAATTTTGCATTTTCACTTGGCATTGGCATCACCATATGAACAGGTTTATAGTTGCCACAGTATTTCAGATGCTCAATTAACTTGTTTTTGGCAATTTCTGCATTCTCTTCCCGAACCCCATTCACCATTTTTTGACCATCAAATACAGTTAAACATCTTCTGCACAACTTTAATATTGTATTGGATTTGTCTAGTTGTGTTCTCACTAAAGCTTCAAGATTATGTATCAGAGTGTAATGATATGTGCCATCCCCTTCAATTAAGAGCAGATCAATCGGAACAGCAGAATCATCATCAAATGTACTGATTCTGAGAGGTGCTATCAAGCAATTGCCACGGCCAGTAGAACAAGTAAATACATTAAAAGATAATTGTTTATCATTGATATTCCTGGCCTTTTTTTCAAATTTATCAATATTCTGAACAGACATTGGATATTCTAAACCCTCCATTGCTTCATTAAAAATATGTTCATGTTGTTTGTAATAATTTATTCTCTGAGGATTCCTTGAAACTGGAAACAAAGCAGCTAAAATACACCACAAAAAGCATTTATCATCATTATTTTCAATATTAACCACGGCTTTTTTGTTTTTAATATTGGCAGGTAACGGCAAATATGTAGATCCTTGTAATGGGCTGAATTCAGAAATATTAACATATAACTTGTGTGGAGATCCGCATAGGCTCCATCCAGACTCTTTTCCAGCAAATTCAGAGTGTTTAATATTCAATTGATCTATCAAACTGCTTATTATTTTGTCTGAATTTGCATTTGAATATACCGGTACAGTTTCTGTTATGTGGGGCTGTGTAAATTTTGTGCCATTTGGTTTCTTATATTGTGTAAACAATTTGAGGGACAGCTTATAAGAGCCATTTTGTGCATTTAGAATTGCCTGTACATCAGGATTTATACTGTTCAAAAAATTATTAATGTCACATCTTGGCTCTGATACAAACCGATAATCCCTTAATTGGCTATTAAAACTGCTATGGATAGGTGGTTCATAGCGTGGCTGTTTTGCCGGTCCAGCATTAACAGGTGCTTCATGCTTCCTTTTCAGACCAGATGTAGATGGTTGTGAGGGCAATGTTGATGACTGTACAGAGCAAGCATACTATAGATTCCGGGAGTCCGGAATCCGGATCACAGTGCATACATAAAACAAGAAAAAAAGAATGTGAAAAGAAATAAAATAAACATAACTAAATAAAAATGACCCAATTATACTAAAATATAACTATGTGCTGGTATCTGTGAAGACCACTAACAATACTGTAATGTGTAATTTGTGACTTGTAATTTACATATAATAATCAAATCACTGTATTGGGAACCATGTATATGTATGTGTCTTATATATTTTCTTTTCTGTTATTATTATTTTTTTTTTCTCTCTTCTTATATTTGTTTTATATATATATGTGTACTGTAGTAAAGGCTAATTTAAATAAAGGTAGTGTGTGCAACAATAATGGGTGAACCGTAATACGAGCAACTGCCGTCCCAGTTTATATCAGAGGCACTGGGACATGCGCATACCCTCGAATGTATGCGGGTGGAGGTTAGGATACATTCGGGGGTTCCCCCATTATTGTACAGAGCAAGTACCTTTATGTTTATATGTGAAATATTCCATGCTATATTTTCTATTGCATTTAGGACATATTTTAATGGGAGTTCTGCATTTGTCTTGGTTACAATTCCTTTGGTGTCTGGCCCAATTGGGGCTGGATATATTCTTATTACACTGATTGCAATATTTTTGATTCGGCATTTTTGTTGTTGTTTATTATATACAATTTCTTGGGGTTCAAATCAAAACTTTATACTTAATAAAAATATCAGTTGGGTTCAGCTGTGTGCTTTGTATATTTCTTGTGTATATTTAATATGTTAATATTATTAATTTTTATCCTCGGTTTATTATATAAAATTTTTTGGGTTTTAAATCAAAACTCTATGCTTATTATGACAGGTTGTAAAGCCAATAGCCTACAAGTGGAAAAAGAGAATAAATATTGATCTAAACTGACCTTCCACAAATACCTGCACGGACATGCATGTCTAGAATGGCAATGACCTAGCACTGTGTTATGTATTGATTTTTTGTATAACAGGCTGGGACAGATATAAGCCTGACTCTAAATAAGAGTAGATTACAACAAACAAGCTGGATGTAACAAATATCAGATTTTTTATTGTTCAATATATCTGAAATATATTTAATATGAATAATTATATATTAAACCAAACAGGCCTGTAAGTATGAGAAGCACTGTAACAACACATCTGTTCTCCTCAGCCACTCTCACAATACTGGCTGATGCAATTTTGTTTGCACGCAAAGCTTCAATACTCGGAAATTTCTGTAAGCACTGACGCAGAGGAGAATCACTTGAAACATGCAAAGCAAAAATTCAATGCTACTGTGTCGGGAATTGTGCACATTAATCACTTTGATCTAAACAAACACTAACACAGAGGAGAATCACTTGAAACATGCAAAGCAAAAGTTCAATACTACCGTGTCGGGAATTGTGCATATTAATCACTTTGATCTAAACAAACACTAACACAGAGGAGAATCACTTGAAACATGCAAACATATGATGTAAGAAATGAGAGGGTCACAGAGCAATTCTAGAAGAATTGCATTGTTTTAATATTAGATAAACAAATTGAACCTGGTATCCAATTAAACTTAAACCGGAAGTAAATATGTGTGGGTAGGTATGGGTTTTTGGCTTAATTTTAAGTATGTCCAAAACAATATCAAAAAAAGCTTATTTTTAACAAGCTTATGGATAAAAATCTGGCTGATGCAACTTTTGTAAGTGTGGGCAAATCAATCTAAGGGGGCTCATCATTTCACAGGAAATTCCCGAGGGCATTTTTACAAAAATCTTGGATTAGACAGGGTTCCACACTTGAGCAAAAAGCTCATATGCTCATGTTGAGCTAGTTTTAAGTGTAGACAAATCTGCTTGAGAGGGGCTCATCATTTATCGAGTTTATAATACAGTCAATCATACTACTTAGATTGAAGAACTACTTTAATGACCTTTTAAATGTTCATGTAAGAAATAGATCAGAAGTAAATGAAGTACACACAGCAGAACCTTTAGTTCCAGAACCTAACTTGACTGAAGTTAAAGATGCTATTGAAAGGCTAAAGAATAACAAAGCACATGGCATTGATTTAATACCAGCTAAGTTAATTAAATATGGTGGGAATTCGTTAATATATCAAATTCATAAATTAATTTGTTTAATATGGAATAAAGAAGAAATCGCTCAACAGTGGAAAGAATCCATAATTGTTCCTGTGTTTTAAAAAGGTGATAAAATGAACTGCAATAATTACAGTGGAATTTCTCTACTCTCAACAACATATAAAATATTATCTAACTAACCCCATATGCTAATGAAATTATAGGTGATTATCAATGTAGATTAAAAAGTAACAAATCAACAACAGATCAAATTTTTCACATCAGACAGACACCTGAGAAAAAAGTGAGAATATAATAAAAAATTACAACAGCTATTCATTAATTTTAAAAAAGCTTATGATTCAGTCAAAAGAGATAAATTATATAATACGCATATAGTCGAGTTTGGAATACCTAAGAAGCTTGTTAATATGATAAAAGTATGCACCAGTGAAACAGAAAGTAAAATTCGTATGGATATTAATATGTCTGACAAATTTACAATACATGATCGGTTAAAACAAGGAGATGCATTATCTTAATTGTTCTTCAATTTGCCTTAGAATGCGCTGTTAGGAAGGTAAAAAAAATTAACGAAGGACTAAAATTAAATGGTGTGACTCAGATGTTAGCATAAACTTACTGGGAGATGATGTAAAGACAATTAAGAATAATGCTAAATATTTGTCAAAACAGCTAAAGAGATAAGTTTGGAAGTTAGCAAAGAGAAAACTAGATATATATATGCTTACAGGCCGAAACCAAGTGTTAGGTAATAATCAAAATCTAATTATTGATAACAACTCGTTTGAACCAGTTTTCAAATTCAAGTACGTAGGAGGAATACGTACCAACAAATGAAAATGATATTAAAGAGGAAACAAAAAGCAGGCTTAATTCAGGAAATGCATGTTACGTTTCTCTTCATAAACTTCTGTCGTCTCATTTAATATCTTAGAAACTAAAAGTTAAAATATACAAAACAGTAATTTTGCCTGTATTATTATATGGATGCGAAACTTGGTCCCTTGCATTGAAAGAGGAACATAAATTGAGAGTATTTGAAAATAAGATCCTTAGGAAAATATTTGGACCTAAAAGGGATGCGAGTGGATAAGGTTACATAATTTGTATTCATGCCCAGATATTATTAGAATGATTAAATCAAGAAAACTTAAACGGGCAGGCGATGTGGCATGAATGGCAGAGGAAAGAAGAGGATTCATGTTGGGACACCTGATGGTAAGAGACCAGTAGGAAGACCAAGACGAAGATGGAGGGACAACGTTGAGATGGACCTAAAGGAAATCGGTAGTGATGGAAAAGAGTATATAGATCTTGCTCAGGACAGGGACAAATGGAAGGCCTGTGTAGCTGCAGCCATCAACCTTCGGGTTCAAGAAGGCTAGAGAGTTAGTTAGTTAGTCAGTTAGAAATAAAGAATTAACATGAATAAAAGGCATATAATTTGTATTACATGATTCATATCACGTGCATTCCTTGTGAAAGTGCCCCTGAACCTCAATTTTTAAAATTAAATGAAATGCTGTCTAACTTTATCCTATCTTGTGAGCAAACAATCTAAAATTGTCATTTGCATAAAAATTCAAGTATTATACATAATTAAGTTAGAAGGTATTTTACAAATTGTTCGTTTAATTTAACATTAATTTGCATTTTGTATTGTGTTCCACCCGTGACACCAAAAGAAAAATGTTTTTCCATTTTTTACATTTCCCCTTCAACTCTACTAGAATATTCAAAGGTCAATTACCTTCTCTCATTGTCTTAAATCATTTATTTTTCATCATTTGACAATTCACAGAAATTAAAATAAATTTCTTATTAAGTAAACAAACAATGTTTCTTCTATCTCACCCGTGACACAAAAATGTTCACTCATAGCTACAAATCTGGGAAAGTATTTGAATGGTAATGTTTAATCAACAGTGTTAAATTTCATATTTAATTTGCACAGAAACTGTACGAAAAATGTCGTTTAACTATCAGTAGAATAGTTACTTTAATATCAAAAATGTAGTCCGCGTGTTCCACACTTGACAATGGAATGCCGCATAAAAATAGTGTAACGTAGAAGTTATGGCATGTATCAAAACTTGATAGCATAAGTTTTTTTTTATCTTCTGTATATTGATAATAAATTAATATAACACACATTTGAATCAATTTGTTTCAATCTTCCATCCACTTGTCTGTGTTCATCTTGTGATTCTAAGAATGTTCGTATCGAAGAGCAATACCATAAGAAGGCCATGAAGTAATACAAAGTGTTAAATCATGGTTGCAAGTCAGTTATGTGAACGTGAGAAAAGTGGATAGTTGACAGGTATTGTTTCATCAGTACTTTACCTTAAACTAATCCAAAACTAAAGGCAGTAAACACTAGGAATATAACTATGGCTTTGTAGGTCACATCTAGAAAAACACAATCCATTGTTAACCTGGAAGAATTGCCATGGCTGTCTCTCTCATTGTCACTATCATCATCTATCACTGTCTCAAATTGCGTAAGATACGAATGAGAGGATCCTTTTGCAGAACTGGTTTCTTGACAATGACCTGCGACCTGCATTCTCCATAGATCATTCTCATTGTCTTCTGAAGAGTAACAACCTCGAAATCCGTTCAGGTTGCTGACATTCAGCATCGCTGAATGCGATGCTCTTACATCCACTTAAAATATATATAAACACAGCGCCATATCTTCGACTGAAACTTAAATTTTGAGTAGATGGATACGCACCAAGTAATCTTCTTCCAAATACTTCAGAGAAGTGTGTAACTAACCTGAGCGTTTAAGGTGTGATATTTGTTGACATGTTACGATTTTTCATAAAACGTTTGTTATTTCAACTAATATTAATTATATCACATACAACTATACTTAGACGGTAAAGCCGTTAATTGAACATCAATATTCTGAAATGCATCATAACTTGCCAGTTTTGATGTCAGACTTCCAACTCGCCAGATCAAGGGAATAGACCCGCCTGAATATTACTACCTGGGCGGGTCGAGAAACAAAGAAAACGGGAATAAACAAGACTTAAAGGGTGATCAAGAACAGTGTTTATGTTTTTTTTCTATTTTGATATAGTCACCAGATATAACAATTGTATTTATTATCAATTTTACATTTTGCATGATATTGATGTAGATATATGAAAACCGTATAATTTCAAAATTTGTAATTTGATGTAACAGCATCATGTTATATTATGACTTATTTTTGGGACACTTGTTGTAGAGCTGGTATAAAGGTAAAGGTAAAGTGCTCCCCTGTGCATAGCACCACGCCATGAAGGCGTATAGGGGGTGTGGGGATAACGCCCCACACTTTCTTGATCCGGTCGTGAGTGGGGGTGATGTGATCAGCATCACGCCCCTGACCGCCTTTACCCCAAAGGGTTTCCCCCAGGTACCCATGTTATTCGACGCTGGGTGGGCGCCGGAGCCGCTTCCATCGTTAGAAAAGTTCCCGGATTTGAACCGGCCGGGGATCGAACCCGGGACCTTTAGCATGGTAGTCAGACGCGTTACCGACTGAGCCACCAAAGTATGAATGGATGAATGTGTTTTTTTTCTTCTTGGCGATACGTGAAAGTACTGGAGTAATTACTTACATAAACGTTCGTGTTATTTGTGCGAATTGCACAACGCTAATTTTAATGTTATTGTGTTTTAGTGTTCGTACTGCTTGAAATCTTTTTAAGAATTGATCTTTTCATCCATTCGGGCGATAAGTGACTAGCCTGAAACAACGAATATCAATCTGTAGGTTATTGTAAACTTATATATATATATATATATATATATATATATATATATATATATATATATATATATATATATATATATATAATTTCATACACTTTGTCTAATCTCTAAAATTAGTGTTGTATTATCAGAAAGCCTTGCAAGTTAAATAGAGTCTCATGTTCCCGAGACATGGAGTAGCAGACTAAATTTGTGACGACTTGTATCCAAATGTTGGACGTTAGAAGTGGCACCAGAAAGGGACGATCTTATTTTAGAGATAGTATCACTAAGGAAGGAGGACTATTCACAACTGCTGCTGTGTGTCAAGGTTCGCCAGAGTTGACAGCGGTAATGCGAGTGGGGTAAATGATAAAAGGAGCAGTAACATGTACGATGATTAATCACTGAATTTTGAAGCCGTAATAATACCGCGTGAGATCATCGGTTACCATTACAATGGCACGTACTCGCAATGGCAGAATTTCACGAGATGTTTGTGAACCGAATGGTGGTCTGTTGTGGTGGTGTATCCAGTAAGAACGCCGGCTGTTCAGGATTGAGTTCAGAAGATGTCAAGAGCTGTCAAACTAGTGGAAAACATCATTGTTTTCTTCCAACCATGCCCGTATTTCGTAAGCCCGTTGACTTAGTGCATCTACCTGGTTGAATTAGCAACACTGTAAGGTGCATGAACTTCGAGAGCTTCTATGTAGTATTATACATCCACAGGTTTCAGAGGGTCTTAGATCGTGCCTACAAAACGTCTCATGCAATCGGTTGCCACTATCGACTGTGCACATTGCAATCGTGCACCTGCATACAAGCTGTTGCCTTCCAATTACCGACACGACTATCTGAAGAATGCGAACGATATCGTGAGTCATCAGACAACATTTTCTTTCAACAATTCAAAGCTTCGACACCAGACCGAACAGTTCTCCCCGATGTGCTGATGAAGGGATCTAATCACAGCATCTACAGGCAGCTTTAGCAACTTGGATATGTCAGCTGTCACTGTCAAATCATCCCATATTGATCATCTGCTGTGCAAGCTACACCAAGAACACCAAACCTAACTAACCTATTCACATTTGTATTCCCGGAATTATAAGCTTAGGTGAGAAGGTTAGGTAAGGTTTTTTACTCTTAGTTCACATCTGCAAGATGCTATGAATGTCTCCAGTTACTCATGATCTAATGGGATGTATGATGGTTCCCAGGCATCCTCGTTTGACAAAGCTTGTGTTTAAGTTATTTAGAAGTCCACTTATTCTCGGATAGGCTAATCTTGACTAGACCTGCAGTTTAAAGAGGAATACGAACCACTGTACAATGTGCTTCCACCGAAGATCGAACCTGGAACTTATTGATTGCAATGCAACAGCTTTACTGCTACGCCGTCGTGGAGACCGTCTAACTAGTGTAGAAAACACGTATAGGGTTATTTGCATTTTAGTTATTTTACATTATACGGCACAGCACCGCTACTTCACACTTTATCGTGTGGTGCTCACGCTTGATTGATTGATTTAGTTTATTTTACTTCGCTTTTCTTCCACTTTTGGCTAATCGCGAAGATTACGAGGAGTGATGATATGGTGAAATTGATGAAAGAAAACTCACAAAGAATACCCATGCCGGGATCCGAACCCGGGACCTCTGGCGTCGTAGTACGCTGTGCTAACCATTTCGCCAAGGAGATCGGCTGGTGCTCTCGCTTCTGTACCTACATTCTCCTCAATAATCTTAATTCAGTGATCCCTCAGTGTGTATTCGAGGATTCGAATCCAAAACTCAAGGATTACTTTAGTTTGAAGTTTTGTCACTAAGCCATTGAGACTGAAATTTAATAAAAGGGAAAGATTTACAATTTATGTCATTACTGATACACTGAATTAATAACTAAAAGAGGGTTGGGTTTGTAAATGAATGGATATTAGATAGTAGTATATCTAGGTTAGAATTTCGTTGACATGTCCAAGGATTATTATTCAAGAAGAAATAAAAAATGCAGTGACACTAAAACAGATAGAAGTTTAAAAAATGTAGGAGAAAAAAAAGTACTACAGTGAAGCATAACAGAACCGCATAAGATAAAATGAGACTCAAGTTTTTATGTAATTTAAACGAAGAGGATAAAGCACAGCTGAAAAATGAATCAAGTTATGGGAAATCAATAAAAGGAGGAAGATACGAACATTCCAAGAAACCCAGTTCCCATATCCTTCACAAAAATTGAAGCAGCAAAGATTTCCAAGCAAGCCGCACGAAGTTCATTTATTGTAAACCTGTGTCCCACCCCTTTCCTCCCACGAAAAGGGATAGCCATTTTCGGAAGCAAAGGAAATAGCTACGATAAGCTAACCAATATAGGCCTGCTTGCGTGCCTCGAATTCTTAAGACGTCACGTCTACCGCAAGTTCGCTAAAACTAGCGGACCTTCTAAGGTGCACCGTTCGCTTTCTGTATAGCAAGAATACTTCTGACAGTAATCCTTAACCCAAAATTCACTATACTGTAAATATTCGTATATTTTTATAATTGTTCGTATTGTTCAGAATTTTGAATAAGTCATACCGCCCTTATGGCGTAAGCGATGACATCGAAACAAAGGGCGCCTGCAGAGGGGGGCCAGGGTGCACTGAAGTATTTTGGAAAACATTCATGTAATTTAAATGGTGACTATGTAACGTAAAAAACATGGACGTGGAGTGCCGTGACAGTAGATTAAGTGCATATGCTAGTTATCCTAGTACTCGGGAAAATCATTGTTTCACGTTTCTCCCACTTAAAACACTGCTATTCACTCTGAGAAAAATCCTACGGGCGGCTTTGTCAAAACCATCTAAGAAGCTACTGTACATACACAAATGCCAGCAATTAATTAATTTAATTTAATTATTTACAAGACATTCGGCCATAATAGAGGGGTTACCTCCCGTTTCGCCGAATCCCCTTTCGCCGAATGCCCCAAAGACAAATATCTCACCTAAGCAAAATTTTCGGCGAAATGGGAATTTCCGTTTTGCCGAATCCCATTTCACCGAAAATTCTGAGCAGAGAGAATGTTCCCTCTGCCGGGGAATTTCAGGAACTGAAGGGAAAAAATATTTCAACCAACTCAAAAACTCATCATATCAATGGAGAACCATGAACTGACCAGGTAATAACACGAAAATTTGGAGTACCAATTATTACTACAATATTTCTGACTCTATATACAATAGGAAATTACTTTAAATATTATTCAATTATTTTTAAAGACTTAAGTATCTCTTAAATTGATATCGATGTGTATTTACGAGGGGAGCAATGCACATGTGTCGTCGACCCAAGTTTCCAGCATGTAGTAATGGAAAGAATCGCTGTTGAACACCTCCGGAGCTTCATCTTGCAGGAAGAGGAACACGTCGACTATATTTTCCACCGGGACGAGCGGTAGTGCTGCACTTGTTGGGAAGCAAACAAAACAGGAAGGGGAGCATCTGCCTTTGATACTTTGCATGCAAGATGTACAACTGACGAAACAGACTCAGCTATCACAGAGTTTTCTCAGATGTTCTAGCGTTCCAAAAAACTGAAGCGCTTTGGACTCAAACACCTGAAATTTCCTTCATTCAAAATATTCGGCGAAAGTGGATTCGGCAAATCGGGAATTCCCCTTTCCCCGAAAATTTTACTTAGATGTGAAATCTGATATAATTCGCCTCTGGGCCATTCGGCGAAATGGGAAGACACGAATAGAGGAATATGTTAAAGCTTTCGGAATCAAAATCAAACTGAATATTTCCTACGTAGAAATTTTCAGGGAAAAATGCAGGCTCGACCAGGACACCGTTCCGATGTCGTGGTGTTTCCATATTTTTGGCAATCCCCTGTGTCATGTATGCATTAGAAAATATCGTATTTTGATATCTATCGTACTGAGGATGGTTAAAGCAATCTGGTTCTATCTTATATTTTGCCGCCCTCCGTGACGGATTGGTTAGCACAGCGCGCTACGATGCCAGGGGTCTCGGATTCGATTCCCGACATGGGTGTTCTTTGCGAGTGTCCCTTCATCAATTTCATCATATCATCACTCATACTCATCTTCGCGTTTAGCCGAAAGTATCAGAAAAGTAATCAATCAAACTCTAATATCATTCTCTTTACGTAGGGTATTTTACCTGCAGTTGCAACACTCTTATACAAGTGGAGTTAGGCGCTACGCTATCGGGGAGACCTTTGCAAATTACAAATTCAGCGGAATAGTTAATGTTTGTGATAGTGGGATCCTATTAGTGGGACTGGAAGTCACATTATAATCAGAGTTTAAGCTATAGAAAATCGATGTGGCAAAATTATACTTGAAGATCTTGTAATGTTAGAAAGTTTAAGGTGGCACAATTGATGAATGTGTAAAGCTTCCCAACTAACTGAAGAAAACTACAATTTTTCAATCTGAATTATATACATATATTTCAAATGACAAATTGTTTCAAAACTATTGAACAGATTGGAAAGGAAATAGAAATGGGATTGTGAAGTTTTCGAATTTTGTTCACCTTATGCTGCTATGCTGCAGCAAAGTGACAAACTCAACAAATCCTTTACGTAATATGTAAATGACATTTTAGCTGTAATTGGCAAAGTTGCTAAAAGCTGTTTCACCAAAATTACTATCTTACTCTCTCTCTCATTGACACACATGCACCCCCGCACCACACGCATACAGTGAAACTTAATTATGCTAATCACTACTGAAAGGTACCGCTCGACACACGACACTGTTTGCCTTGGAGGGGAGATTGTCCGAGGGGGAGCTTTTATGTTTACATGCACGCAAGCAAGCAGGAAATATTCATTGACGATTAAGCACACACAGGAGATGTACTACGTAGAAATTTTCAGCGAAAAATGCAGGCTCGACCAGGACTCGAACACGGGTCTCTGGCATACAGTGCCATTGCTCTAACCACTGAGCTACCGAGCCGGCCTGGCCTCGCCTGATTTTTCGCTATCGATGTTTTACCTGCGTGGAATCGAGGCCAGGCCGGCTCGGTAGCTCAGTGGTTAGAGCAATGGCACGGTATGCCAGAGACCCGTGTTCGAGTCCTGGTCGAGCCTGCATTTTTCGCTGAAAATTTCTACGTAGTACATCTCCTGTGTGTGCTTAATCGTCAATGAATATTTCCTGCTTGCTTGCGTGCATGTAAACATAAAAGCTCCCCCTCGGACAATCTCCCCTCCAAGGCAAACAGTGTCGTGTGTCGAGCGGTACCTTTCAGTAGTGATTAGCATAATTAAGTTTCACTGTATGCGTGTGGTGCGGGGGTGCATGTGTGTCAATGAGAGAGAGAGTAAGATAGTAATTTTGGTGAAACAGCTTTTAGCAACTTTGCCAATTACAGCTAAAATGTCATTTACATATTACGTAAAGGATTTGTTGAGTTTGTCACTTTGCTGCAGCATAGCAGCATAAGGTGAACAAAATTCGAAAACTTCACAATCCCATTTCTATTTCCTTTCCAATCTGTTCAATAGTTTTGAAACAATTTGTCATTTGAAATATATGTATATAATTCAGATTGAAAAATTGTAGTTTTCTTCAGTTAGTTGGGAAGCTTTACACATTCATCAATTGTGCCACCTTAAACTTTCTAACATTACAAGATCTTCAAGTATAATTTTGCCACATCGATTTTCTATAGCTTAAACTCTGATTATAATGTGACTTCCAGTCCCACTAATAGGATCCCACTATCACAAACATTAACTATTCCGCTGAATTTGTAATTTGCAAAGGTCTCCCCGATAGCGTAGCGCCTAACTCCACTTGTATAAGAGTGTTGCAACTGCAGGTAAAATACCCTACGTAAAGAGAATGATATTAGAGTTTGATTGATTACTTTTCTGATACTTTCGGCTAAACGCGAAGATGAGTATGAGTGATGATATGATGAAATTGATGAAGGGACACTCGCAAAGAACACCCATGTCGGGAATCGAATCCGAGACCCCTGGCATCGTAGCGCGCTGTGCTAACCAATCCGTCACGGAGGGCGGCAAAATATAAGATAGAACCAGATTGCTTTAACCATCCTCAGTACGATAGATATCAAAATACGATATTTTCTAATGCATACATGACACAGGGGATTGCCAAAAATATGGAAACACCACGACATCGGAACGGGTAATATTGATGCAATTTTTCCATTTGAATCGGACGCGGTGCGACATTCTTTTGTTTTGCGCCGTAAGATAGGACCCTGTCGGCCAGGTAGGAGTCGACAGTTGCACTGTAGATAGCGTGCATTGCAGTTGATACTGAATCATGTCTGAGCTGACAGTGTTTCAAAGAGGACAAATTTTTGGTACCCGCCTTACAGGCGCCTCTGAGGGACTCTATCCAAGATCATGATGATACAATAGTGTGTCCGGAAAGACATCATCAGATAAACACCTGCGTGGATGTACACAGAGTGACAGAGACAGAAGGACACTGAAGAGGATTGTGACCATGTTTTGAATGAAGAATGGTGCAAGATCCCATTATCCACCATCCAGGACTTGTATTTGTCCATTCCTCGGAGACTGCAGGCTGTTTTGGAAGCTAAAGGCGGTGCTGCACCTTATTAGCTACAACATTCCGGCTTTTCTTCGCAGGTGTTTCCATATTTTTGTCCATCCCCTGTATATCCTATAGCTTGAACCTCGTGAAAAATAAGGCTCGTTCTCGGGTTCGAATCCCAGCCTGGACATGAGTGTTCTTTGTGAGCGTATCACATCATCATTTATCTTCATCTTAAAGTGGACTTAAAACACCAACTCAACTCAACATTTATATTCATCTTTTCGAATAGCCAAAATTGGCACGAAGGCTGGAGCTCATATCCTGTAACGAACTGTTATACAGCAAACCAGGGTGAGAGTCCAGGACAAGTCTTTATTGTTCGCTAAGTTTCGAAGACATTCAGGAGCAGGTGGTTCGATTCTGGCCAGAAAGTAACTTAATAATCATTCGAGTATTATGAAAATAATTCTATGCTATCATTAGCAAGAAACAAGTAACATAACGGGTTACCTGAATGATTAGTTGACTTGATTGAATTGTTGTTTTAAGTTCACTTTATGCACAGATAGGATAATCGGAACTGAACCCACAGTTTACAGTGGCATCCGAATCATTGTGCAATGTGTCTACT